>NC_071473.1:29281964-29584995 GCF_028500815.1 Rissa tridactyla
CCAAAGGATACATGGGTCTACTGTAGGCTTCCTCCTCCTTAATAGTCCTCTCACTCCTTTAATAATTAAGCAGTGATAATTGTGATTAACACTAGGTTCCAATTGACTAAAGTGGCATTGATGCCTAGAACCTTTGGGATGTGGGCTGTGTCTCTGCTAAACACTTGCTAAAGAATTGTCTTCCAAAATTTGGTAGCTGGCAACCCAAATCTTCTGACTCTTGCAGATTGGCATGTTTCACTCTGCTCTCTGTGCTTCCTACTTGTGTTGCTGGATGATACAACTCCGTGTATTCTGATCTCATGCTTCCATTTAAGAAGTATGCCTTGGCTCACGATACTTTCTAATTATTTTGCCTATGATGCTAGTCTTTTTTTCTTAGCAGAATGAAGTAGAGAATTTTTCTTTATCAGAATGTAAGAGCAGTAACATTTAAATACATGCCATTATATTTGGCAATAAGGTATGTTCCTAGTTGTGGTTTATCTTACCAGTGGTCTTTAAGACACTAGCCACTTGCTCTACATATTATATCACATTCTGACAGCTATCTCAATTATAAATATTATGGAAAGCACAATTCATTATATTATAAAAGATAAAATTTGTCAAAGCAATTTTTTACGCCCTGAGTCTCAAATATACTTTCAGCTTTTGACAGACGCCACGCATATCATGTCTTTGCAGCATGAGAAAGATCTTGATCGCAAGAACACTTGTTTCTGAGGACAGGCTTTCTTCACTTACCTCTCTCCTCTCATTTTTTTGGCGTACCTTGGTCATGAGTTCAGTCTGTACTTGTGTCTGTAACATACCCAAGTCGTGTCTGTGCATGAACTAAAAGAATATGGGAAAAGAACTTGTATGAGACTTGTATTTATCACTTAAGACCAATTTTAGCTGAAGGGAAACTCTTATTGGCTCCCAATGATAAATATTACTGTAATATAGGAAGCAACAGAATGATCAACTATAGAATTTATATCTATTAATAATACATGTAGATCTAAACACTTTAGCATATGCTGTTTTATTAGGGTGACAACATGAGCACATAGATACAGTTACCAGGAGTCTGTTTGGAAAAAAAATATAAATGATCAAAGCTTTGGTAAAACTCCATGACTATTTTCTTCTTTAGTAAGAGTATTCTATGATTTTTTTGTACGCATTTTTTTACTTTCTTTCTTTTTGGAAGTTTGTTGGTATGCACAGCCAAGCTTAAACGTCCATTCCGAATATCTAGATGTTAGAGTGGAAGGTTATTTTTGTGTTGCCACAGTCATGTTCAACATTATGTGAAGGAAGAAGATAAACTTCTACATGGATGAATTTGGTTCTTATGCTCAAATCTTACATTTTAAGAGGTGTCCATCCAATTTAACCAGTTTCTTATTTTGGATACACTTCTCTGGCAGCATCAATACAGTGGGCCTCCTCCTGGGATATGCTTTTCTGATGGTTTTGAATAGTACTCAATAAAAGGGGAGAAAGAGGCTTACTTATGTGCATACACATATGGATGTTAATGTTTTTCATAAAGGTTAATTTTTATATAAACTTATCCAGCTTTAAGGAAAAGGCACTAGAAAAGATGTACCAAATTGGCATTCCTGAACAACCTCTATCAATAATGTCATTCTTACCTATATATGTCCTCTTAGAATATGTGTTTCTTGAAGCAGAAATTTAGATCCAAGTTTTAAAATGACACCAAATGATTTCAACACAGCAGCCGGAGGTAGGAAAGCCATTGTTTGGAGAATTACCAGCTCTGACAAAGCAACAGCGTGTTACTACTTTGCACGTGAAATCGGCAGAATTGCAAGGTACAGGCTTGATAACCAAAACTTTGCTACAGTCAGCTTATTTCCTTTTGTGTCCATGATTGCTGGCAGAATGCAGGCTTCAGTTAGTCCTGTAAGGGTGTTATGATATGGCCAAATAGGCTGAAAGAGGTTCTGGCTGATCAGATAAGAATCAAAGTGTTAGAACATTGTTATGCATATCTTTGCACTTGTTATTTGTGAACCATTATCTTTGTGTATAACCAAAGTATGAGGGAGTAAAACCTTATCTTTTTTACATCTTGAATAGGCACTAGATAGTTGTCAGCAGCTAATATAAAAAATGTATTGAATTCAGAGGAACCTGATGTTGTTGGTTGTCATTTTTTAATTACTTGGCTCAATCTCTTTAGTCTGTCTGAATAAAGGCTTTTGTTCAACTGAGAGTCTGTTGAATGCAATTTCCGTTTTCGTTGTTGATGCTCAGTTATGAGAGTTTTCTCATACATTTGTCCTTATGTTTTTTTTGCAGTATATATGAGGAGATGGCATGGTCTCTAACAGAAAGCTTTATGCCAAGTCTTTATAAAGACTCACATTTTTTAATGTGAAGAATAGCTCTGGATAAAAATCTGTTGTTGATTTATTCCCTTGTCTTGTTTTTGGCTCCTGTCTCTGACTAGAGCAATAGCCTTGTTCGGTACTATTTTAAAACTACAGACAAGTGGTGCTGGTGTTCTCTAATTTTTTCTTTTGCTGTAGAAGTCTGAGTTGATTATGACCAACATATAAAATGTGTTCTGACTCAATTAAGCTTTCGATTCAAAATATTTTGGTTTTTGTTCTTCTTTTTTCCTTTTTTTTTTTTTAAACTAATGAAAAGAAATCATAATAATAGAATTTCCAACTCGGTAGGAAGTTTAATTATTTTTGTATTTTTTCAGTAATTTATTCACCAGTTGGAGTATTTTCTGTAAAGAATCTCTATGGAAATACTGCCTAATTTCTTAGCTACAATTCAGCAAGTGAAATATGTATCAGGGAAGAGCAAGAACAAAAAATGATTGATTTTAGGAAAACACTTGGTATGAAAAGTGATCCAAGAACATGTATTGGAATTGTGATTCTTCCATAAACCTGAGGTTTATTCTCGGTAATATAGACAGGAATGAGAAGACAAACTGTGCTTTTCAAATTTGCTGAAAATATTTAACCATATTCTCTCATTTATTCTGTTCCATAGGTGTCATCTGCAAACTTCAGGAGTGTGCCATCTCATAGTGATAAATCTTTCTCCAGATTGTATTGTAAGAGATAAAGATATTGAAGATTTCAGTACGGACCCCTGTGGTACTGCACTTGTTATCAGCATCCAGGTAGAGTATGAGCCGCTAATCCTACCCTCTAAACCTAGTCATCCAACCAGCTTTTTACCCATTTGGTTGTCCACCCAGGTAGACTGTAACATCCTAACTTAAACACAGGAGTACTATGAGAGATACTGTTGAAAGCCTCGCTAAACTTGAGATAAATTCTGTTCACTGCTCTCTCCATTTACACAGATGAGATAATTTCATCATACAAGGTGACTAGACTGGTCAGGCACGACTTACCCTTTACAAATCCATTCCAGCTGTTCCCTATCACCATGCCAGTTGTGTGCCCAGAAATGTGTTCCCAAGAATTGAAATCAGACTGACTTTCTTATAATTTTCTAGGTTGATCTTTCATAAATTTTTTCCAAATCTTAGATATTTCAGTGCTCAATAACTGAAAGTTAAATATGTTGACAAATATACTTACTGATGTTTTGGTTTTAACAAGGGAAATTTAAAAAGAATTCTTGATGTAGTTTTTTTCACAATGTATATTGGAAAATGATTTTACTCTTAAGTATGCTGTCCAGGATAATATATGACAATCTTGGGTGATTTCATTCACCTTTGAAGGGAATACTCTCTCCATTACTTTTACCTTTGGGATACACAATCACCTTCTTTTGTTTGGCCAGACATTTATTATAAGCATCACATAATGCTTTTGCATTTATTCATTCTACTGTGCTTTGCCTTCATTTATTAGTCTGGCAAAGGACTTTAAAGTAATATCATGATCTCAAAGGAAGACGTTTGACTCTGTAGTAGCTGTTCCTCAAGCACTTTGATATGGTAGAATTGTCAGAAACAAATACTTTTAATGAGAAAAGTGAATCGATTCTTTATCCTGTTGCTGATCTACATGGTTTCTTAACATGTATTGCTATAGCGATAGCCAACAAGCGGAATTCTCACTGAAAATATTACTAGTCCATGCTTGAAACAGTGTCTTTAAAAGGTGGTCTTGAGAAGGTTTATTTTATTTCTCGGTCATTTTAATGAATTTATGCAAATCGAAATCAAAATAAATAGTTTTTACATATAAACATGTTCATTAGAGGGCACAGAGAGTTTCATACTGCAATCAGTTTCTCATTGCTTAGTGAAGTTCACACTCTTTGTATCAAGGGGATGGTGAGTAGACGTATTCTTAGTTGTATTCATTTGTGGCGCATTGGTAAAGTTGTGAGTCGGTTTCTGAGGAGCTAAAGGATGTCTTAGCATTTTGTATTTTAAGTATCTCATTTTCTGTATCCACACTTTGTGTTAATGGTTTAAGAGCTGACAATGGAAAAAGTGACAAACTCTAATCTTTAATATCTCATCGTGGAAGTTGCTTTGATTCTACTGATGAAGCATGTTCTAAACAAGTGCACAGGTTTTGTTTTTTTCTTAGCTGTATTATCTTGCTGTCCTTAACAGGAGTAAACATTAGTTTGTAAAATGCACACCAGGATAAGATCAACTCAGGACAGTATTCCGAGTAAACTGATGGTATTCTGAGTAGTTATTTCTCGCTGTCACAAACTGTACTTTGTGATAGCATGAATCTGTCTAGTATCTGTTTCAGAAGAGGAACAAGCTTACACACTGCATTTCAAATGGCAAATAACTTTATTTCAACTCTTCTTAGGCTAGTGAGCCTTAATACCTACTTATTTTTAAATTCTTCCTGAGCTTTCGTTGCCATATGGTCTTCTAATGGTTTTTGACTTGAAGTGACTTTACCAAGTACATCAGTGATTATGAACAAAAAAATTCAGGAAAAGAATGCTAGGGCCAAGTTGCCTCTGATTTTTATTGGCTTGAACTTCTGCTTAAGGATAATTTAAGTCACATGTGCATAATTAATTGAAACTGTTATTTCTGATTTATCTTAAAGAATAAGTCTCTGAGATAGCGGTGTAAGGAAAAAGATTTACTATTTGGGTGGCTGCTGTGGGACACAAGAAATGTTCCAGGTCATGATATCAAGGTAAAACAGAGTGTGTCACGATAATGGTTTTGTAGGGATTGTGTGTCAGAACTCTGGATTCTGTTTCGACGGCCATCACAGGCATGAATAATCAAATTGTAGTTAAGTTATATTGATACAAACTAGGATTAATCCTTTAATACAACCCAAAATACAAATATTATTCAGCTAGAATGCTACTTGGGGCAGAGAATTCAAAGCTTTATTGTTTATATTGTTCTCATATTTGGATAAAGGAGAAATTTAAAAAGACGTTTCCTGTAGATCACAATCTGATCTCGGTTATTTTGGTGTAAACCCGGAATAAGTCCTCTTTGTATAAATGGAATTACTGAATTTCTATATTGCTCTGAGTTGAATTTTACCCTGTCTCTAAACCATTCTTGCTAAAGATTGGAAAGTATTAAATAGAATAAGTAGGTCACACAAGTGGGATGATACTGCCCCTTATCTTTAAACAATATTCTCATTTGACTCTAGCGCAACGAAAAGAAATGAATACTGTATGTGCTCCCATGTGAGCTGTCAGAAAGATAAAACTGAATATTCTCTAAATCAGCTTTTCCATGGACAACTGCTTCATCATCATTAGTATGTATATCCTTATTAATATCTAGGCCACTCAGTTATGAGACCCTAGACTGCAGCTTTTCATAATTTACAACTACTTCCATCATTTTCAGCAGGATTGTATGCATGACCTATCACAGAATGAACACTTGATATATTTCTCTGAGTCTTCTCAAAGCGTTCTTTTGAAATAAGGGCTAAGAACAAATGTATCCATCTGTTTAGAAAGTTGCATTTATGCACAGTGTGGTGATCCTTGCCAACTATTTTACTTAGCCTAGCTGTGTGTGAAAGGACTGGTCACTGTCAGGTGTCTAGGAATTTGGAATTAAAACAGTTTGTCAGATGAGGACAGAATTGTAAACCTTCTAAAATGATATCTGGGAGTTAGGATCAGATTATAAATAAATGCTTCTAAATTCTGTAATTGCCCAGTTTATAAATGTATTCTATTTTCAGTCTTTGACTAAGTCTGGAAAACTTTAAAGCTGTTTACAGACCAATCTCAAACAGTCTTTTCATCTGCTTGAAAAATTTAGCTCAGGACCAGATGTTCGTTCATAAGGAGGAAGTAGTATAAATGAGAGTGGAACAGAGATGAATGTAGACAGGTTTGCAGGGTAAGGCTAGGGGAAACCAATATAGAGGTGACTATTGTAAGTGCTAGTTACTTATGCAAAGAATAACATAATGCAGTGTAGACTGTACTAGTCTGAGTGATTAAGTGCAGTGTCAGCAACTAAATTTGAGGGTTCAGCCCATTGTTCAATGCCAGGTGGAATTTGAGATATAAATTTCTGGGATGGGATTGGCCTTATGAGGTTTGGAGTTTTCAATATGTTAAAAATGCCAAGTGCTTTCTTTTATTCCACAAATTTCTAGGATCTTATATGCAAAGTATTAAGAAATGCTATTCCTTGGTCTTAATAATTACATTATTAACTATAAATCTGTCAAAGAAAGCGTGGGGGGAGTAAATGAAAATCAGCCAAGCAGTAAACACTGCTTATTAAGAAACACTTTCTCTGTAGGCATCTCTGGAGATATCTTGATGAAGATGGTATTTTAAGAGTCTTTTGTGGTGGAAGAACTCTTCCATAAGTAAAATAAAACCAAATGATGTTGTTCCTTAACGCAGCAGCACATTCCAGTGCTGTGTAACTAGACTTAATTATTGATAAAGCAGTGTAACTTATCTAAGAAATGGTGAAAATTGTTTTCATTACCTTGGCTAACATAAAATGTATGTTAATAGATAAAAGTAGATGATCCTAGCCAGGTCTTTTGAAACAAAGGAAGCTCTTCAGTTTCTTCAGGTGAATCAAGACACTAGTCTTGAGACAAGCATGTTGGCTAATCTTAAAGAATTGAAAACGTAAATTAAATCTTACCGTTCTTTGTTTATCAGGATTAGTCAACGTGCGCTTCCTAGGCACACATAGGCTAAACTATCTAAATTGTGATGGAAATATTTTTTAAAACTTTTGAATTGCAAAAGGATAAAAAAAGAGTCATGTTTCATACAGATTATTGCAAACTCTTCCTCAAATTTCTTGGTACGGCCTGCTTGAAGCTCTTTTTGTGCCTTTTCTAGTTCGGTGCCGTCATCCTATGTTAAACAGCCTGTCCTAAAGCACAACTATTCTTAAGTAAACATATTGTGCTCCATGTGATGAGTCAAATACACTCATGAGACAGAATGTTCTGTTACTGAGTCACAGCTGAAGAAAATATGCAGATGGTTAATAGGAAAATCTTAATTGTTAGAATACTGCAAAACATGAACAAAGAGGATGTAACATTGGTTTGAGAAAAAATTCTGGTTTCAGCACAGCCTCAACTGTAAATGCTTTTCAAGTTATGGGATGGTACAGTCATTTGTAGCAAGCACATTTCATTTAAGACATAAAACTCACTGTTTTATTCTGAAAGTGACCAGGATCTGTCAGCTCTATTCTTTTTAAGGCATTTTGTTCTTTGTTTTGAATGATTTGCCTTCACTGTATGGATATGTATACGTAACTGTACTATAAATCTTGAGCCTCAGTATCTCATTTACACGCACTTTTCCAGTGATTTTTCTCTCCTGGTTGGTTTGTTTTTAGCATTTATTTTACTATGCTTTGTTACAAAAGTGCCACCACATTTTTTTAAATCTTTTTCTGTGGTGGCTATATTTTGTTAGTATGCTGGTGGTGTTTGCACTGTTCCCAGAGCTCAAGAATCAGACTCTTTTGTGGTAAGGTGAGGGTATACAGCTTGTGAACCAAGCATCAAATAAAATAATATTAGTTTAAGGCAGAGCTACAGCCAAAATGGACTTTCTTACAGGTGTCTTTCACAACTTAGCAATTTTCTCAGGAGCACAAGCTGCAGTGTGTCTGAGCTGGGCATAGGACTCTTGGTACTTTGGCAGCTAAGCTCAGGAAGGTTATGAAGAGAGCTATGGAGAAAGAGAAGGACAGGAAGGACAATACCTATATTGCTCCTAGGAAGCTCTTCCATCTTTCATGTCATCCTGAGCAGTTTCAAAAACATTGCTCTCTATTGAAAGGCAGTAATTTATCTGCCTGTGTAAACATGTTATTAGTAGGACCTACAAACATTATATTCAAAGGTACCATCATGTTTTTAACTATGTATGTTGTAACTCAGGATATTCAGACATTACAGCCTTTGCGTTTTCAATCTATTTACAAACTTTTATTTTGTGTGGCATTTTTTCTCCTGCATGACTTGCCTGTTGAAGTAATTTTTTTTTCCTAATCATTAAGTGTATTGTAATTTCATAAAGAACAACAGTAGAATGTGTAGAAAATAAAGATGAAAACTGTGTTATAGAAATATCTACTGAGTAAACCAAGCTCAAATATGTGTTGAATCAGTAGCAATATCAAACACAATAACAAAATAATTATCAGACACGGAACTAATATAGTTATTGATTTTGCATCTTAATTATGTGTGTTTAAAAAAGAACCAAAACAAACTGCCTAATTACACATGTTTTTCCTTAAAATGTCTATTTGCTTAGTAGTCTGCAAGGTAAATTCACGTTCAGTACTGGTCAGTATAAACCACATCAGCATTGGTAGGTGCTTTCCTAACACTAAAGAGGCAGTTCTTGCGCCAGGAGTCTATTCCATATGTACATACCCACTGCCTGCTTGCCACCTTGAAAAATATATCCAAAAGATGCTTTCCAAATGTGCTGAAAGATGAAAGTGTTCATAAAATGTGTGTGATTCCTAAGTCAGTGTATGCAGAGGTATCAGAAGATGAGCCTGGACAAGAACAAGGGGAAAATAGCCTCTGCATGAATATAACTGAAGGAGGGAAAATGTGGGCGCACATAAAGTGGGTTTGTTCTCACAATTTTACTCCCTTCTAGGGAAATGCAGTTACCATGGAAGAGTATATGTGAACTGAATATGCTGGGTGAACACAGTGAATTTCTACTGTTGGTGTGAACTGACTGACATGATATTTTTTTGAAAGGCTGATGCCTTCAGATTAGACCGAAACTGAAAACTGACTCTATTCAATTATCCCCTTGAGGTAGTTGAGGGCTGAATCTCAGTCTAATTACTTGCTGCTTCAACCAGGAGCCCTCTCTTATTCTGAGTTTTCAGATAAGTTATTGATGTTGTGATACAGTAGAAAGATTTATTTTATTTTCCATGAACTTTACAACACGGTGAAAGATTTGACAGGAACAGACCTATAGAAATTAGTGTAAAATGTAGGTATTAGTTTTGCAAATGCTTTGCCCAGTGACATGTGAGAGCGTTGGCACTGTTACTTTCACTCAAATTTTCCGCTTCATAGTTAGTTCATTTGATGGTAGATGCAGTGAGTGTAAAGCCTTCATATGTAATTATTATTTTTTGAGTTATGAAGTTTACTCCTACTACATTTTCAAGGCATATTTTACAATGTAATATTCTGCAGCTTTTACAGAGGCTAACAACAGAAAAGTGAGTTCTCACAAGACCAATAATCACCTACTTCCTCAGTTCCGCATTTGTTTGAGAATACAAATTTTATGTATTTTTATTTAAAGGAAAAGGACGTGGATTTCACAACTGTTTTTTTTTTTAATTTAAAAGGTTTTTTACCAGATCTGTACAGCAAAGTTAGCCTAGCTACATCACTGTAAATCAGCAACATAAATGTTTTGCAGTGAAACAAGTTACATTTTGCTGAAAAATTGAAAAGGTGAAGTTGTAATTTGCATTTCCAGGATCATTTACGCTAGTAAATGGGATCACTGCTCTCTTTGCATTGTCAAAGTGAGGTTGCAGAGTACCACACACATTCACTGGTGTGTTTCTGAAGCTCCCAGTGATGACAGAACAGGATTCCTTTGGGCCCATATGAACCTTTTAACCTGAGTTTCTCTTTTGTTGGCATTGATTAAATCTTAACTGACACTCAACAGCTTTTAAAATTACCATTAGATAGAGTTTAAATGCCTGTAACTCACACGGCTTAAAAAACACAATAATCTAAGAATCAGGTGGGAAAGAAGAAGTATGACTTGACCAAGCAAATATGAAAGACTTTCACAGAAAATGAAGCGCTTTTTTTTTAGCTTTACTGAAGCTATTCCCATGCCAGCAAACAGTGTCCCCCTCTTTTATTGTAATGATTTCTGTGTATGCAGATTCTGTTTTGCAAGACTTTAGCACTTAAACATGAAGGTACTTGTGTGGAACCAGCAAGTAAGTGTGATTGTTAATGCTTGTGTTTTTGTTCAAGGAACATAAAATTATGTTTCTTGTGAAAAATTTTAAGGTCATCTTTCTTGTACTTACCCATCTAGCCAGGGCATATGCAGTGCATGTGAGAACAGGAAAATACTGGCATGAGGCATATTTATTTGCCATTTCTGCATCTCACTGAACTTCCTAGTAGTGGTATAGATTAGTGTTTTCAGGATCTGTAGATGTATATGTGAATACCTAAACAATTTGCAGCCATTTAAGATTTGACTTGGAGTCAAGACCAAAGTTTTAAGTCTGATATTGACCCTAGCTTTTAAAGCAGATTTCCATGCATGATTCCTTAGGGTTTTCCCAGTTGGTGCCAAGAAGAACATATTATTTTAGAAGAAAAAAAAATATAGAAAAACCAATAAAGTTAAACTCAAATAATGTGCAAAGGCGACTGCTTTCAGTAATATTTTAGGCTGCATTAAGCTTTTAATTTATGGCAGAAAAGCTACTGAAAGAGCTTAGAAAAAAACAAAAACAAAACCAAAAAAACCCAAACAAACAAACAAAAACCCAACAAAAAAAAACCCCAAACCCACCAAGCTTGGGGCTAGAGGCTTGAAATGAC
The DNA here is from genome assembly GCF_028500815.1 of Rissa tridactyla. Lineage (NCBI taxonomy): Eukaryota > Metazoa > Chordata > Aves > Charadriiformes > Laridae > Rissa > Rissa tridactyla. The sequence goes on from NC_071473.1 coordinate 29,293,016, forward strand.
CAGCGGGTTTTGAGGTGTTATGAGCAGCTGAGAGACAGTTTGCTATGGTACTAATAGAAGCAATAGATTTGGAATCTTATTAGAAGAATTGTGGTGGTGGTTTGCTTTGAAGACATGAAGAACGTAGTGGTATTCAAAGTGGGAAACAAGTTTTAGGAAGGCAACACAATAATATATATTACTATTTTAGTAACAACTGTTCAAATTTATTAGAAATATTTAATGCTCATCAATATCCTCCTGTAATTAGGTCTGTATTTTTAGCCCATGAAGATCTTTGCTAAGTCAGATCCCATTGTTCATTTCACGGAACCTTACATAGTAGTGAAATAATACCAACCAAGTCAAATAAGCACGTCTAGCAAAATCAGGGCACTGTTTTGTACTCTGCTTAGTGTAACTATAATTAGATTATAATCTTTAACTAGGTTAATGAGATGGCCACAATAAAAATGAATGAGCTACAGCCTGTTCTGATACCCTGTCAAGACCTCCTTTAGTGGAGGTGTTGCTGATTCTCAGACAGTTACATTACTTGAGAAATAATCTCTGAAAATGTCTTAAGAATAAAGTTTAAGGGGGCTATTAATAAAATCAGTTTAATTGTAATAAAGGTACTTTCCTGTTTTGGAGGTTTCTCTCTCTTTCATTAACACAAACTATTTAAATCTTAGTCCAAAGCTGACAGAAGTCAATGTTATTAATTCAGAGTTTTAGTTGGTTTCTGTAACACCAAGATTTTTCACAAGTAGTTTCTTCCCTTCAGAGGGAACCCAGTCCAAGAATTGTAAATGAGCATTGTGTGTTTCAGTTCTGTACTTTCTGTAAGTGACTGCCATCCTGTGTAAAATAGATCCATAGGATAAGCATTAAGCCATTCTGGAATTAATGATAAGCTGCTTCAGCTTGCAAATTCAGTAGTAGATCACTAAATATTTGCACCAGAAATACTTAAACGTTTATTTAATCAAAAGTATTAAACTTTTATGCAGGATTTAACATTGTAAGATGGTGTAAGAAATGCTTAGCTGTGCATTTTGAATGTTTCTGTAGTCCTGGACTCTCTGGAATTGCTGTGAGCATATTGAATCGTAATAGGAAAGTGCAGCAATGAAAATATGATGAGAGCATTGCGGTCTTAGTTAGCTTTCTTCCTGAGTTGAAAGATCTCTAGTAGGAGGAGAAGTAGATTTTGGAGGGACGGAATAAGTGAAGACTCTTCCATTTCGGCCTTGCATAAAATTAAAAGAATGTTTCTTAATACATGAAAAAGAGAAAGACAAAGTTCAAAGGAATGATTCACACAGTGTTGGTAACAAACATTTATTTCTCTTTAATCTTTTCAGCAAATTCATGAATCCACGCTTACCCTCATTTCAAACTGTTTCCAGAGTAGTCACATTTGTCTCTAGACAATTTTTCTGATACCGTCAATCCCTTTTAAAATACTGTCTGTTGCATAAAGGTACCTTGATAGAATCAAAACAGTTGAAAGCTTACATTCTGAGAAACAAAAATCATTGTTCCAAACTGCCTGCTGCCTATTTCGCTGTCTTAAGTAGATTGATGAGAATCTAGATAATAAAATTGTTTCCTTAGTTGTATTCACATTTTTTAAACTTAAGTTGGAAAATCTGGAGGTTTTTCATAGGATTTGTAAACATATCAGAAAATGATTTTATAAACACTTAATGATGATTCTACACTGATATATTTGAGGCCAGTTTCTTATCTCACCCCCTGCTCCAATTTTTTTTTCCTTCTTGCATTTAAGCAACACACAATAAACAGTGAAGAATTCTGCTTTGAGGCCATTTTAAGAAGTCCAGGTTTTTTGCATGTTTTTTTATAATGCTGAATGACCTCTTAAAACTGTCATTTGACTGATACTAGCCACCTGTAGGCAGACAGCCAATCTGATTACGGGTCCTAGCTGAAAGTAAAATGGATTCCACTTGAAATCATGATAAACCACCATGCTTTTAAACCTGCCACAAGGTAAAATTTGTTATTGCTGCCTTGGTTAACTTAATACCATTGTTTAAATTATCACCACTCTTTAAATTAGCCACCACCTTTGAAACAGTTAGGGTTTCCTTTTAAATGTTTAAAAATGTCTTATTTTATTTTGATCCAAAATAGGGATAGTAGAAACTATCTATCAAATTCATTAAACAAAAATGCTTTCTACTGAATTTACATGAGAATGCAAATAAATCTTCATTTTCCTGCATAATAATCTGATTCTTAAGTGAATAATTATTTGTCCTTTGCCCTTATCATTTAGCACAGCTAGGAAACTGGATTATTGATGAGGAAAGTTAAGATAATGTAATTGCCCTTAAAACACAAATGAAATCCTTTAGGACATATTCAGTAAGTGAGATTACATAAAAAGTGATTTTTTTGGGAATGAAAGTTGATGCTTTTTGCATTAAATTAATTATGTAACAACACTTTTTGTGTGGTAGATCATTTTATCAACAAAAACTGCTAGATGGACTGAATTTAACAATTTTATTAGCAGTATTATATATTCTGAATGGCCTACAGTCAGTTCTTTATTATGAGCAGTAGTGATTCAAATGCATTTTGCAGAATTTTGCATGACTCCTTAATAGCTTTGATTTATGTTCTTTTACAGTAAAAAAATTATACTCATTTGGCTGAACAGATGTCCAGTTAGTTTTATAGATTTACAAAGACTTATGGAGAGACTTATACAATGGGTGTTGAAATGTTAATTGCTAATAATCCTTGAACAATAGGAGACTCTTAGCTCTGAATAATATCAATTATTTTAACAATAAAATGATGCTGAGGGAATCAAATACCTTTGATTCAGGGTGTTTATGTGAGGAATATAGGGTTAACAGATTTTGAGAATACATCTTGGCTATTGCAATGGCAGAGTACTTTCTGTAGAAGAGAGTTAGTTTACTAGTTAGTCTAAGAGTCTGTTATATTGGTCATCTAAAAACTATGTTATGCTATTAAACTGTCATCCCTTCATAATCTCCTCAGAAATCAAATGCAACTGGCAATTATATAAGCACTAACAGAGCAATTACATGCTCAGTAAATTGGACCATACTCTGTTTTAGCAGTATCTATAGAGAGCCAAACAGGGCAAAACCAAAAGGAATATCTTCTCCTGATGTCACAAGGTGTGTAACTTGTTTTGCAGAGACCTGTGTTTAGGAGAATCAAAATAAATTGACTAGTAAGAACCATGCATCTCTCATTGATCCATATAATCTGAAGTAAATCCCTTAAACCGGATAAATCAGTGGGATGAGCTGGAAAGAGAAACGGTAGAGATATTTCAGCCCTGGTGAGAAATCTAAGCTCTTATTCCTCTTCTTTGTTTTTCTCCTCTCTGAGCTCTCATTTCATATTTTCTGTTTGTAATGATTATTTTAAAATTCTGTGTGTTATGGCAGAAGGGTTGATTTATCCTATGTGAAACTATCATTAGCAGGTAATGCTTTATTTTACTATCAAGCACCTGTAATTCCCACTGAATTATGCTCTGTAGTCTGCTGACTGCCATGTTCTACTGCTGATTTGTGGACACAAGGTATACCTTGATAATCTGTAATTCACAGGAGTTTATGGTATTGTTTTTAGCCTTGTTTTCTTTATAACTTGCAATTTGTTGAAATGATGGAACTGCATTTTTTCTACTGTTTTAAACACGCTTTGCAATTTTCCCCAAATGGTAACTTTTTCTTTTTAAAAAAGAAAAAAGTTTATTTTATATAATATTCTGCATAATTCCCCCATGCACATAATCCAGGTACATTTTGTTTTTCCAAGGCAGAAAAATTAAATGAGAATTTTTATATGAAAGTAAATTGATGCATCAAACCTGCTAAGTTACTGCTGATTTGATACTAATAAAAAAATCAAGTGTCCTTTTCAAGAAATGTAAGGTTGTGATTTTTCTGTGAAGAGGGACTGGGAAATCTCCTAGCAGCTATTCTACTTTGACAGAGGATCTCAGAAGAGTAGGTTTGGTGCAAATTAAAAACAAACAAAACCTCCATTTACCTTGCAAAATGTTCTAACTCATTATATTGTGGGATTCAGCCTAATGTTTTTACAAATTAAAACGATGAACTCATATCAAAATAAAGGGAAATAAAAAAGGTTAATTGTAATGTATATTCCTCTTTCTTCTTTATAACCAATTTATTACAGAACTACTTCTTTGTCAAAAGTGAATCTTGAATGGCTAGATATTAGTCCTTGAAAAACTGCAATCATTGATAAGTCATATTGTTCATTATAAAAATGAAGAGTTTTTCATTTGAAAAATTGCAAAGAGACTTCCTAGTAGTTATGAAATTAATCTTGATGCTCTTATTGTGGGAATTGGCAGCATTGGTTTTGATGCATATCATTAATAACAAAAAGCTTCATTCCAGTTATTAAAATACTCTCGCATATTCTGTACTGATCATTTTTGAGTTTTTACAGTTGCTTGCATTACTCCCCAGCGACATTATATGTGTAGATTGTTCTCCAAGTATGTACAACTGAATAATAATATTAAAAACTAATAACTTCCTTTGAGTGCACTGTAGAATTAAAAACAGAAAACAGTTTTAGACCTTTAATATAATGAAAAATTATATTGGGGCTTTAATATTGTTTTGCTTATGCTTCAGTTATTGCTTTCATTAAAGTTTTAATTTCCAGAGATATTGCTTTGATAAAATTAAGTAAACATCTTTGGTTAGTATTTGTGCACACACTGAAAACTATGTGCCTTCCCCTCTCATTTGTTGCCATCTACTTTCCATTATAATTACTTTCCCTAATACCCACACATAATGCAGCAATACTGAATTAAAATAAATCATCTATATAATCAATGAAAGATGTGTGAGGATGACGATTATAATCTTCAAAATTAAGCACTACAGCAGGTTAGATCTTTATTTTTTTCATTGTAATGCTCTGTTTGTTCTATTGATATAAAGGTACAAGTATTAAAATACAGTTGTTGGGGAGAATACATACCTGTTATAATTTTTATTATACTTTTAAAGAATTCTGTAATTTCAATTCACCGATTAATATTATTTTGTAAAATAGCTGTGACTCATTAGCCCAAGTGATGCAGATGGGATCACTGAAAGAGGACGACTGGATCAACCCCTTAGTTCAATGAAGTTAGTGGGGTGTTAACATCAATGGTGTTACATCCATTGATATTACGCCCCACTGACTACCAGAAACAGTAATTGAAAGGGAGAGGCTGCCTCCCTAACATTTTTTTAAAATAGTAACCTCAACCATAGGAGTTAAGCATGGATTATCAATTTGAACCCAGATTATATAATTTCAATTACCTCTAATCCAACTAGTTAAATTAGTGTTACCTGCAGTTTTGTATATTGCTAGGGAGAGAAAAACACAGAGACTTGTGATGTAAATCTTCATTCTCCGATTGGCAGATACAAGACAGGAACTTCAAATGAGCTGTGTTCTGGAGAAGGGACCTAAACATGAACATACGTACTAATATTTAGGTCTTTAAAATGTTGGTTGCCTGAAAAGGATGACGGGAAGGTGTTGGTAGTGATGCATGAAAGCCCTTTACTGTGTACCTGATGTTTTATAGTCCTGGAAGGCTGAATCATGTGATCTTTTCTCATCTCTTTTTTTGTTGTTAATTCTCTGTTTGTTGAAGCACTTAAACAGTTGTCTAGTAGTTCTAGATTGAATATTTCCACTTTGATAAATTGGATTTTTTCCACCTTTAGTCACAGTGGCACCCTTTTATACCTTCTTCTGAAGCAGCTGCTGCTGTGTGTTGGCTTCTTTGTCAGCAAGGTTGAATTATTGCCTGCAATTTTACTATTTGGAGTTAAATGTTAGGAAGCATAAGATTAAACAAAATATGAGAGTCAATAGAGAATAAAGCCTCTTCCTAACCTTAGTTGTTTCCGTGAAAATAGGATCCTGTGGAAAAAAAAGTCCTCTTTCTTGAGGAACCCAGATATAAACAACAAACGAAACTTCTAGTTTTTTCTTCTCTCCTGTTGCTATTATTTTGATATCAGCAGTTGTAGAAGCCTCAGTATTCTGACCAAAAATTATGTTCTATCCACTAGTAGTAATTTCTGCATCTTTAACTTTCCACTGCTGTTATTGGTCTCCTGTAATTTTCTTATTTCAGTGGAGGTCACTGTGGCCTGGATGACACCCAACTCACTACAAAAGATGGCCTAATTCTTTTTGTGTCTGACTAGTTTGATAAACTGCCGAAATCTTTACTTTCTGCATGTATATGGGTAAATACAGCTACATCTACCTCATGGTTTGCAAAGGCTTGCAGAGGAATCGCTATTTTGATGCTTCAGTTCACATCTCCGTTGTGCATAGGAAATTTTGCTGATTCTGTCAGAATGCTGACAAGCTACTGTGGTTGCTGTGTGAAAATCTGTCGTTGATTGACATGGTCACCCCAAATGATCATTTGTTTTACTTTATCTGATTTCAAATCCACTTATTTCAGTGAGGCACATGACTGAGAATTAATATATTTGGATGTATTTACTTCTTTGTCATTAACTTTATGCGTGATCATGGGGTAGTAATGCATTTTACTGAGTCTCAATTTTCTGGTTATTAATGTGGTACGCTTTCCTTAGCTAGTGTTTTTTTTTACAAAAATAACATTTAAATTCAGTTTTTATAAACCTTCTCAGTCTATGATACATGCTGAATTTTTGTATGGCATAGTGTGCATACTTCTGCTGATAAAATGGAAAACTCCAGGAGTGCATTTGCAGGAGTGCAAAATGAGGTTGGTTCAGCAAGGGTCAGTGATTCAGCTATGGGTTGAGGCCAAGTCTTGTCCTCATCTCACTCTTTTGGCTTACTTTCTCCAAGGATTATGCAACCACAGCAATCTGGGACATCTGTGGAAGAAGAGCTGGTTTTGAGTTAGTGCAAAGGCTGGGGCCATTGCTGCATTCTCTGCAAGCAACAGCATGGGCAGGAAAGTAATATAAATAATAAATTAACTTATTGAATTAGGTTAATAATTTATGATTTACTTTCCTTGGGTTTATCTGGCATAGTTGTATGTGCTTGAAATTTTTTTTTATTTTTTAAGGAGAAATGTTTCAACTATCTCATATTTTGAGTGTTTAAGTAAATGCTGGACAGTGCTTTCTGAAAGCAAAAGTGATCCATGTGTGATCAGTTTATCTGTGGCAAGTTGGTGACCAGTGTATGTGGAATGAGTGAAGTAGAGTTCAGATAATCCCAAATAGCAGTTTTAGTCCCTGATAAGAGACTTCTTTGTATTGTATGGCATTACTTATAAAAAGCAAAGCAATGGGCATGTTATTTATGAAGATATAAGGATGGGGCATATGAGGGAAAAAGTAGATTGCTCAGTTTTGGTCAGTCCTTATGTGCGTGATTGATTTAGTCAATTGTTTTTTGCCATAAATGTCCTGGTTATCATAAAAATATTATGATAATATGTTATTATTCTTCTGTGAAATGACAAAACAGCATTCCTGCAAGCACCTGTATAAGCTGATTTTCAGGGCATGTTGAGTTGCAGGTGTCCTCAATATTGTGCTATTTCTACGCTTATCTTTATGTGAATGTAATTACAGCATTGGACCAAGACCACATTTTAATGGTACAAACTGGCTCATGTTTAGAGCAAAATGTGTGTGTGCCATAAAGACATCTTAAGATTCATTAATTTCTTCTTAATAAGATTAAGACTGTACCAGATATGTAGAAGTGTAGCTTAAGGAGTGAAAGAGACAAGGAACTTAGTATTTGTAAAGGAATGAGTTGATAAGATTTCATCTGGTAAGCTCCTTGCCAAGCGGATATGATTGAATTTTTTACCAATTGTATTCACAGTGAAGAACTAAAATAATTATGGTGCCATAAAGCTTAATATTACCCTAGTTTCATTTTTTAAAACTTCACTTTAAATTTCATTATCACACCTGTTCTTTTTTTGTAGAAAGAAAGCCTAACTTTCTCTCGCACAGGCTTTAATGAGCTAAGGCAATCAGTGTAATTCTGGCAAGTGAAGAAACTGAAACAGTGAATCTATCCTTACTTTTTGGTGGCTTAAAACTAGGTTTTCATCGCAGTCATGAAACTGAGGGGTAAATTCTCTTGTATGGAAATCCATGCTCCATGAGTAGTGATACTAGTAGCTAAGTTATACTGAAACATCCTGCTTTAAACTGGTTATCATATACTAAGTCCATAGTCAGAGTGTTTATGAAAGCAGTGCCATGGGAAGTCCATTATCAACAGACATAAATATGCCCATGATGCCGAAACTTAAAATTCTCTCTGTTATGCCAGTTTTGACCCTTGATGCTACTTCTCACTTGTGTGACAACAGACATGCCCTGAGAAAGTGGAGTGCAGCATTTGAGTGTCTCTCTGCTTTGATACTGCGTGCTTAGTGGTGATATGAACGGTAGAAACTGATATTGTAGGCATGTTTAATCTACAACAAAACAGTGTGTCTCTGATTACTTTCTACATTAGCAACATCCACTTAATCCTGTAGTTATGATTACTGTGTTTTATTAAATGTAGGAACTAATTTGGTTCAGAAAAATTTTCACACCAGTTTATATCATGTTGAAAGAACCAGTGTATGATAAATCACCCTGTATTAATCACTTCTCCACTTAGCAAAAAGAGAAAAAGAAACTCAGTACAACCTGTATGGAAAAGTACTCTCAAATACGTGATTTTAAGGGGGGTGTTTTTCAAGAGAAATTAGATGTTTGAGTGCTGTGCCTTTGACTGAGATGGATAGAAATCACTTCATATATTGGCTCATTTATAGAGAAAACAAACTCAGATTTCCAAAGGATTCCAAGAGATTAGGAATCCATCTTCCATTTGCAGCTCTTTTATACTTCTTTTGAAAACTAGGTCAAAGTGCTTGCTGCTATTACTGTCATTTGAATGGGATTTACCTCAATATTCATCCTAAGAGCTCTGAAGAAATTTCTTTCTAGTCACTGCAGCAGTGATTCAGATTCATGGCTTCTCAAATCATTGGCTGTTGTTTTTATAACACTAATTGAAAAAACTGAGGATGGTGATGTGCAATGTTTCTATCAAAATGTAGAGCACTACAAAAGGGCAGACTTAGTCCAATTGTGGGGTTTCTTGAGACTTGATATGGTGGATAGTTTGCTGGTGAACAACAGATGGAATATTTAGCAATCTCCTGTTAATGCAGAGCCATTATTCTAGAAATTAGTCGAAGTTACTTGGTTGAGGTTATGAACAAAACTGGTTTTATACTGTTCTCATCTAGATTTGCTGTTCTTCCTATAGAAGTCCAGCAGAACTGCTAGAGTAAAAAAATATTGATTTCCCTTATTATTCCTGAGATCATAGAGTGGTTGGGTAAAACCAGAACCAGATGGTAGCATCAAAAGTTGCAGGGAAAGCTCTAGTTATTGTCCCAAATGGAGCTAAAAAGCTAAAAGATGTTTAATGATATCAATTCATTTCCTGTTCAATTTGAAAGAATTTAGGAGCATTCAGGCTCGGCGTTTGAATATGCGGATGTTTAAATAATATCTAGTACTTATGACTGCATGCATTTCTGAGAATTAGACATTTGCTAAATGGGCCTCAGGTATCTTCAGAACATTGAAGGTCTGCAAATGGATTCCTTAGCATCTAGGGTGATCTTACAATGTTAGTTCTTGCAGTTCCATTGTTAAAATCTGTTTGAAATCTGAGTTGAGGCACTCTTCATAACCAGGCTAACTATTTTGAAGGTTCTATGCTGTAAAGTAGGGTCAAGTCTTATCTTCTGCATTTTATGACGTTTTATGATGTTTTATGGCTGATAAATGCAATTTCCCATTTTGTACAAGTAATCGTTATGGTTTAATTTTGCGTCAACAAGTTGAACTTTACATAATGTTGTAGAGTTCATATATATAAGTTCTATACCATACCAACTGCTATGGTATAGAATAGTTTGTTTCAATTATTTTAGCAGTTATGACTATTTTTCACCCATTTCAGTAATAGCGAATACTTTAATTATATATAGAAAATATAGTTGACTTTGTTTAGTAGCTGTTTGGTACAAAAAAGTTTTGATAGAATTCTTAACTTCTTGATTTTTAAAAATTTGGTAAAAAGAAAGGAAAGCTTCAGTGTAAAAGTACAAAATTTTATCTGGTTGCTCAGATGCTTTGTGTATCCTTTGCATTTGTTAATTTAATGGAAATGGTAGGTGCCTGTAATCTAATCTGATTGATTAGAATCTAATTGATTCTGCAGTAAAAAAAACCTGCTGAGGGAAGTGGTCTTCTTATCAATGTAAATAAATACCTGAAGGGAAAGAAGATGGACTCAGGCACTTTTCAGTGGTGTACAGTGACAGTTTTTGTCTCCCTACTACCGCAAAGACAGGGATAAACTCGAGTGAGTTCAGGAGGGGGCCACCAATATGGTCAGGGGCAGAAGCAGAGGCCCTGTGGTGAGATGAGGGAATAGGGTTTGTTCAGCCTGGAGAAGAGATATCTTCTCCTAATGGCAGCCCTGCAGTACCTACAGGGGTGTTAGCAATGCAACATAACAGGGTTTAGTTTTCTCTGTCACAAACAAATTTTCAGACATCTCAGTATGGTTACAAGAGTTAAATTCAGCACTCTCTAGTAGTCTTTTATTTTGAAGCAGCTGTTGAGAAGCCAACTGGTTTTGTCAGAGACGATCATTACCTTCTATTTGAGGCTTATTTTTAAAAAAATGCTTGGAGGTCTCTTCTGAAGAGGAGAGGAGAATGTTGAGGAGGAGAATGAAAGTAAACAGCACTGAGTTTCAAACACATTCTTTTGTGTAGTCTATTTAAGCACCACTTATTCCCTGATGTCTTGTTTGTTTACAAAATATCTGATGGATGAAAATGGCATTTCAAAAGCAATAATTTATTATGAATACAAGGGTAATATTGTACTTCTCTTTTGGAACTAAGGATGGTTCCAATATACAGGTTGACACATGGTGTTGCAGACTATTTTTATGGTAAATGATCCCCATGTGTCACAGATTTTAGCTTTATGGACTAGCTGCACACAGATACCTTGTCAGGCAGATGAACACAAGGTCAACAGTTGGACTGGAAAAGGATATTCTGAGTTATGTTGCATCTTCTGACTATTGCATTAATTGGTCATCTTCACAGACTACTTTTTCTATTTGAAAGACACTTCAAAAAGTAAATAATTTTAATATTTTTAGAGTAATTTTAAGTTTTTTATAAAATTGCTTCAGTACTCCACTTTTTTAAAGTACATAATTTTCTATTTTTGTTATCTATGTAGTGGCAGAATTCTGGACTACAGTAAACATGCATAATTAGCTGAACACTTCAAGATTTTGATGGATGAAATCTTGGTTTCATTACCTTCTGTTTTGTATAGGACAAATGGACTAAAATAAGTTTAAAGGCATAGGAGATTAAAATTTTATAAGCGTTTCTGCCCACCAGAGTTGATGAATCAGACTGACTTCAAAGAGAAATGAGGTTTTCATGTCATCTGCTGTTTTCAGTTTTTCTTATGTTTAAAGAGGTGGGAGCTTTCATGTGTCTCTGTCTCTCATATACTGCATCTGATCCAAAGCTGATCAAAGTCTTTTAGTTAATTTTAATGGGTCTTCAGTAGATTTTAAAACCGGTTGCACTAATTGCTAGAAGGGAAAGACGGGATTATCAGCCACCTGAAAAGTGCATAACTTCTATCAAGGTCTTATCGGAATCAACACTGGAATATGTAGTTGTGCATCAGTTCCATTGATATTTGGTGGAGTGAATTATGATTCCAATATCACTAAATTAATTGTGTGCTTTTTTTTACCTGTGTCATCCAAGGCCACATTATATCTGAAGAGTTAGCTGAACAAATGAAGAGTGCCTTCAGCAAATGCACAAACTTTCTGGAACAGAAAAATCCAGTTTTTAAACTTTTAACAATGTATAAATTCTTTTTCCTGCACTAAGTATGCCATTTTCTTTCTTTGCTCACTGTTGGAATCCACACATGACGTGATTTTTAGGTTAGCTTATGACAAATGACTGTATGAACCACAGAAAGTAGAGAGGGCAAGATATAAAGCTCAGGTTTATAAAAGCTTGTCATCACAGCAGAAATGAAGTCTTGCCGTTGAAAAGCCAACTATGACTCCCTCCAGCACAAGTGACCCCTCCAGCCTGTCTATACTTGTTGTAAGATTAGTCTTTATTTTGCCCAGGGGACAGACACAATGTGTGTGTTCCAACAGCTGCTCCTATAAGCAGCACAAGGCATTACAAGAGGAGGAAAGAGGAAAGGTTTTTCTTTGTAGTAAATGGATTAAAAACTTGAGCTAGAGAAGATCAATTATTAAAAAAATAATATGACGATCATTGGTATTAAAGAAAAAGAATATACCTGTATACTTTTGTAAATAACGTTTTCAACCACTTTGAAATATGTGTGGCTATTACTTTCTGCTACATCTGAATTTACTACATAACTCATTAATGTCCTTTAACTGCGACTAATAGGAAATCATGTTTATTCAGGACCTCTGTGGCCTCTGTCCAAAGTGATAATAAGTATGCCATCTGTGATAGTAATCTGCATGATGTATACATATATGACCAAAGAACTGGAAGGATAATAAAAAGCGTTGCTTTTGCACAGGTTCAAGAATATGTATGTGATGGCAGGGTGACTTTCTGCTGCTGTCAAGTTGAAATGAAGTCAAGCCTGATGTCTGAATGACTCTCGGCTCTGTTAACACTTCCCTGAGGTACTGCAACCTGTTCTGGGTTGAAATTTGGATTAGTTCACAGATGACTGTACTAGTTTCATGTTAATAATTCCTCGACCTAGGTCTGAATAGGAAGGTTCAGATAGAATAGAGGTTGTGATTTGAAATAGGTAGAGGGAAGTGCTCTCGAATGACACCTTCAGAATATTTTTTCATGGGTTCAAATTATTTATGTCTGTTTTTCTGGACACTAGATTTGCTCTCTCATAAATGATGAGTGTATTTCCTTCCACTTAAAAATATCAAACTGTCACAACATTTTACAAATTATGTGTAAATATGCTGTTCATCAGAATGTTTCAGAGCACAGGCAAAAAATCAAAGTCGAATACAAAAGAAAGTTGTACAATCATCAGGGACATAGAAGTGGAAAATACTATAACATATTTAGGAAAACAGATTTTTTTTGTTTGGATTTTGGCTATTTTTTTTTTTTAAGAAAAGGACTGTTGCAGTTAGTCACACAGTTAATGTGAAGCCTGTGGAGTAATAAGATTAAGTAATCCGAGTTTTCTTTTGCATTTAGATCAGTAAAATTCATTGCGTATGTGAAAAAATGAGTCAGAAATTATCAGAGCAATGCTGATGTAATCATACTGTTCATAAAATCAGGCTACTGTCATTACCGTTCACATCAGAACAAGACTGTGGATGGAGAAGTTTGGCAATTTTTAACAGTTTGAAATATGTGTTTTGGAGTCTTTTGCTTGATTTGCAAATCAGAAAGTTCATTCTAATACATTACCTCCACTGGCAATCTGACTCCCTCAAGTAGGTGCAGACCAGGTACTGTTAGCCCAGTTTTATTGTTTTTATAGCATAACGTTAAGCAAGCATGTATTACTATTTCACTTCTGACCCTAACTTAAACAGATTTATGACATTTCTAGGTGTAAGAAAAAACAAAGTGTTTCACAAATAGCTCTTCATGCTACACTGTTTTAGCCTTAACCATGACAATGCGTCCAAAACCTGTATCAAAAATAAACAGAGGCAGTGATTGATGAAGCCCTCTTTACAGTCCTGCGGTCCATGCAGGATCATCAAAAAAACAATTTTTCTCCTCCTTGAATTCTTAGCTTTTTTAAAATAAGACATACCCATAAAATTAATCAGGCAAATGACGTGTACTAAGCTTTCCAAAGCTGCTCAAATGATCATGATCACCTTCTGTGAATTGTACTCAAAAATTAGCATTAATCTCTTTTTGGTTCATGAAATTGTTTCCCATCTTTCTGGGGCTAAGATGGAATATGAATCATGCACATGAATTTAGTCATGACTGTCCTTTACCTGCTACAGTGCAGAGGGATGGTACCCTTACTCTAAAGCACAGCTCTTAATCTCTATTTGGAGCAGAGATATTTGCATCGTTGTGTGCTGCTTCTCTGCTTCTCCAGCCTCTTATCTTTCCAGCCAGCCATAGCCTCATATTTGATCAACCTGATAATTTCCACATTGATAACTTCCACACCTTCTGGGTTCATACTCCAGAAAGTATTTCCACAGTACAATTCCCCATTTCTCTTCCTCTTTGAGGATACTGCTACTGTTGAGTTATATTCTAACCAGATTAAAGCTAATCTGGTTAGACTCTACATTTTTTCCGCATCTGGAAGTACTTCCTTTTTCTGGTCTAGTATCAATGTAGTGGGCTGTTAGTGAACGTTACTATATCCCCCTTTTTGCCCCTTATACTTAACAGATCTGGTTCCTCAAGATAACCCTACTAGAAATTATTCATTTAGGCAAATCCTTCATTGTTTACCCCTGATGCAATGCCTGCTCCTACCTTCTTGGAGAACTGCAATTCATTTGAACATGGTAACATTTCTCTTGGCTCTTTCTTAAGGGCTAATACGTCATTTGTGGAATCACCTGTCGTGGTTTGGCTGGATTGGCCAATCAGAATGACAGATGGCCCTCCCCCCCTCCCCAAAGAGAGGAGAGGAAGAGATAAGGAGATTTATGAGTTTAGAAAAAGAACTAAACTACTTTAATGAAAATAATAATAAATAAGGAAATAGTAAATAATAATAGAATAATAAAAATTTAAAAAAAGTATACAGTATATACAAAACTGTATCCAGCTCTCAGGATGACAATCGCATCACCAGCAGACACAGGGAAAGTCCCAGACTGGAATCAGCAACGGACAGGAGCTGAATTCTGGATCTGGACTCAGGAATGCTCAGATTGGGATCAAAGGCAGACGAACAGACAGGGTCCTCCTCGGACGTCGCCATTGAAGAAAGAGAGACTTGCCTCTTTGATCCCTTAGCTTTTTATGCTGAGCATGATGCAGATGGGATGGAATACCCTGTTGGTCAGTTTTGTGTCACCTGTCCTGTCCGCTCCTCCCCACAGGTGCGACCCCTCTACGCTTCTCTGCTTCTGACCCTTTAATGGGGCAAATAGCGAAGTTAGCTGACCTTGGTTGTTATAGCTATAAGTATAAGCAAGAGCCTCTGTGCGTACCATTCCTTGGTATAATCAGGTCTTATGACTCTGAGAGTGAACAGTTTCTGAACAATGTGCTGTTAATTTCAGAGTTCAGTCAGTTAGTAAGAGGACCAGCTAAAAAGTAAAATTACAAAACAGAAAATTGGTTCTGTTTTACCTCAAACCAGGACATCACTGAACAGGTCTAAGAATATCCATATTTTTTTTTTCGAAGTCTGGTGTTCTGCCACTAACTTACACTGCATGTCTATGTCAGAAGAGTTTGAAACTCAGGAGAATTCCTCTGTACTTACTACCAACTGACTGGTTCCAAGAGCACTCTGAAGCAATGGGAGCCCCTACTTCCATCTGTTACACGATTAGATGTAAGCACACACATAGCACAGCTATGGCTCCCCTGCATTGTTGTTTAGATTTTTTGGTTCTTTTTCTGCTTCATTTATGGATGGTCAGTGTGATTCTTGCGACTGTTCCTTGTACTAGGATTAGTGGACAGAAGCCTTGGTATAATCTTAATCTTTGTTTATAAAAACAAACAACCCAACAAATTTTATCTATCCAGCTCAAAGAACTGAAGTACATGGGATTGACTGTTGAGCACGGTCTGTTGGTGGCCTTGTTTCATCCCTATAGAAGCTAGTAGAAAAGCGCCGTGGATGCCTGTGAGTTTCAGGTCTGACCCCATCAGTAAAACTTTCCTTTTTCACCGGAAATTATTCTTCAGCATTAACTACGCTATTTCAGTGGTTGATTTTCTAGCAGCAGTAATTGCAATAGATATTTTTATCATATGAATTGACAAAATTTGGATTAGGCTGGAAACATTTATAGTCAACGTTATTGGGTGCCAACATTATTGACGCTAGTAAAAAATGCAGCTGCTCAGTACCTGAAAATCCTGGATTATGGTATTTAGTGCCTAGATTTTATTGCCTGGCTCTGGAAACAGAATGTTATGAGATCACAATTCATGAAACTTATCAAATTATAGAAAGAATCAGGATCAGTCCTAGAGTCTTCAAAGTCAGTTGTCTAGTTTACGAACTCCTGCTTTTCACGTGACTGAGTTGCCCACTTGTGGCTGAAAGTCTGAATGTTACAGAGCAGCTGAGGACACTAGCTGGAAGTAGTGTGGGTGCCACCTATAACATCCCAGAGAATGCTGTGTCTCCCCCACACACCCCACCACCCACTCTGAAGCTGAACCCAGAAGCCCTTCAAAAAATTACAGTTATGCTGATAATTTTTAACCTTTTAGTGAGACTGAAATTGTGTGTCTGATCTTGAAAAAGTGACAGGTTTATCTGTTCACTAAGATGGATGAAAAAAATGACATAGAAAACATTTTTCTAGTGAAAAACTCAGCTTTCTTTTCAGGCAAAATAGGAATGTCTTGCCTGTAATGTTTTGTTGCTTGTTGAGCAAACAGCATTTGATTATATTGTCTAACCAGACAGCAGCAAAACATTTCTAGACATTTACTAGCCTCAAGAAGAAAAATAATCTGTCTTTAAATCTTCCTTTAGGCTAATGCTGCTTCTCTCACACTTAGAATCCCTAATCTTCGTTGTTGTAATTAGCGAGAAAATTGTTTTGGTGAGAACGAGGCAGGCACAGAAGGCTGTGTCTGTGCATGCAGTATCTGCTACACCCCCTCAGTGTCACATGATCACTTGGTGGAACAGTCAGATTAAAGGACAGTGGGATCCTCAGTGAGATTTTAGAAGTACCAGATGATTTTTCACTTATGCACCCCAAGCTTAGTTCTACTAAACCCATTTGTAATCCCTCAGTATCTGACAATATTTGTCTCCTGTTTCTAAATTGAATCAAGAGGTGAACAACTGCAAGGAACATTTTTGTGTCTTCTGCTTAATGAAAGGCAAATCTCTGAATAGAAATTAGAGTTCTGTTACAGTCACGCCATAGGACTGTTCTGTGTATCACAGGCAATGTGGCAATTTGCAGTTGTTTACTGTTTCCCAGCACTCCCATACTTGACCTTAGCCTGATACTCCCCCTATGCTAATTAGCTAGAGGGATTTTTTCAAGAGGCCAGCTGTCATCTTCCACACTTCCTATGCTGAACGTTACCTTTACATACATGTAAGTCTTTTATGGTTTCTTACTGTCGCTTAGATCATTTCATCACATAGCAGCACAAGAATGAGTATCCTCCCTTAGGAAAGATAACAGCAATAATGATAAGTTATTTTTGTGACAGTGTATGATAAAGTTAAACAATTGTTTTTCCAATGATCTGTATTTGTTCAAAACTAATATACTTTTTAATGATGTAAAGAAGAACTTGGGGATAATTCAAAACTCTTGGAGCTGTGACAGTGCTGACCCCACTCAGTGCATAGCTGAGATTCCTAAGCACTATTTGTTTCACATTCAGTAAATGCCGATGTCTTTGAAATCCACAATCAAAGTCAGCCTTGCCTAGCTCTTTCTGTCTTGTTAGACTGAAATGATGTAAGAATATTTAGAGTAACAAATCATATAGAAACAGCATTTTCTGTGTTTCACATTGAATACGCATCTTTAGTTAGAATCATAGGGTTGGAAGGGACCTCTGGAGATCATCTAGTCTGACCCCCCTTGCCAGAGCAGGGTCAACCAGAGCAGGTGGCACAGGAACACGTCCAGGCGGGTTGTGAATGTCTCCAGAGTTGGAGACTCCACCACCTCTCTGGGAGCCTGTGCCAGGGCTCTGCCACCCTCAAAGTAAAGAAGTTCTTCCTCATGTTTAGGTGGAACTTCCTATGGTCAAGTTTGTGCCCATTACCTCTTGTCCTGTTCCCGGGCACCACTGAAAGTTATCTGTATCAAAACAGCTGACGGACAGCAACTTTAGAACAAACTCAAACTAATGTCTTCTATATCCACCTTTCTCTAATAATGTAAGAACTGAATTATGATGTATCAACCACATGACATTCTTACTTGATCATCACAAAGTTTTATCTTTCTCATAATTAGTTCTAAAATCTGTGCTTCTAGTTCTAAAAGGATATTTTATGTGCCAAAAGTACTTCATCTGAAAGTATCAGAATCACTTCTTCACATCTGTGACCTCGTCCTCTTGAGATTTTTCTTAATCATTTTCCTCTTCCATCAGGCAGTCAAATGCATAAGTATCTGTTTTTGTATATTTCATCAATACATCGTTCTCCCAAGTGATTGAGCTTTCAGAATAGATGGAAAAATACTAAAAGCTGAATACTCAGAGAGACAGACAGTGTTTGTTCTTTGCAACATCCTTTCCTAAAACACTTCAGTGGTTCTGTTTAGAACACTTTTCATTTGCCCTTTGTGTCAATTGAACCTTGGGAATTTCACCACGTTTAATATTAACCAATGTTAGAGCATTTTGTTAGCAGTATTGTAGTTACAGGTGAGTTTTATTTTAATTTCTGAGTTTGGTGCCAGCTGTTTTCTGTAAAATTTACCTTCTAGATGGAATTTCTTTCTGTTCATTTTCAGGGCAGAAGTAGAATATTTTTGTTTATGTTTATTTATTGTGGAGTCCTTGAGAAGAAAAGCTGTGTGTACAATAGACCTGACCTTGTCTTTGTACTCTGATAATTAGGAAGCCTTATTTAAAACTGGCCATGATCTTTATTCTCTGGAGATTAGAATCTTTCAGATGCATGAAGTTCATTTTGGAGTAATTAAATTCATAAGGATTTTTCTGAATATATGGTGGAATTGCATCGTTTTTATTTGAGTGTGCTTTTGAATGTGAACCCTTCCTGGCTCCAGATTTGCAGCAGGGAGAGGAATGTTATCACTATTGCTTGTGGTATAGCACCTGACTCCATTGTAACTGAGTGATGCAGACAGGTACGTAAGGGGTCCCTGTGAGAAAGAGGGTGTGATTTAACAGGCAAGGAGAGGAAGAAGAAACAAAACAATGAAGAGACTTGCTTGAGACTGCAGGTTGATAACAAAAATGTGAATTCGTCTTATCTCTTATGCCTCTAACTCACTCTTTACCTACAAAATGCCATTGGCTGTCACCTTTGGAGCACAAACCCTCAGCAGGGACCTGCCCCTTCTTTTCCTGCATCTGCTTTTAAGCTCTGACTCTTGCTTTTGGCCTCTGCCTGAGCTGTGCTGCAGGTATGCCGGCGCCCAGTCTTGTATCTCCCTGATTCTGATGCTGACCCAGACCTGCCCAGTCACAACCAGCATGCCTGACAGCCTGGGCAGTTGGCAGAACCGGGTAACAATCGCTGCATCTGCCCTGTATGCCTTGCTTGGGTCCTGTGAGACTGCGCCTTTGTCACTGGGGTTGCAGGCCTGCCTGCCTTGCTGTGACTTTGGGCTCCTGCCTCACTTTTCCTTACCAAACAGCCTGCCCTTGTTACTCCTTGAAATTCTCTTCCTTTTTGTAGATGGTTGTATGTAAGTTGCAAAAACATAAATACAGAAATATCCTGCTGGAGGCCACTTCAAATGTATGTACTGCAAAGCATATTTTTCTTTATCTGTTTAGATATTAGCTTATGTTGTGATGCAGAGAATTTTTAAATTTCAGTCATCTTTATTTATTGCCTTCTTGCATTATTTTACTTGTCCTGCTTTTTCTTTAAGGCAGATGCTGTCTCTGTGTCTTTTCACTGCTTCATGCTGGACAGCATTTGACCAGAATGAAAAAAACAGAATGAGATATTAAAGCGAAAATAAGAGTTTAGCCCTTAATAGATCATTTTTTGGTATTGCTAATTTAACAGCACTGTGCGATGTAATTGGTGATCAAGAAATTGTTAAACCAAATCAGATTTTGGTTAGATTTTATTTGTATGCCTATGGAATATGCTCCCTATGTTACATAGAGTTGGGAGTGAAAAGAGAGTGTATAATTTTATAGTATCAGATTTGCATAGTATCCTTATGTTTAGCTGATGAACTAAATCCTTTTAAAATCTTGTTTGAATTTAGGATTTTTGTGCTAGTGAGAAAAGCACTATCTAATTTGGAAAACAAAAGGTGGTTGAAGAGAGCTTCCTCTGCAAAGAAACTGGGGCACTCTAATCTGCATGCACTAGTTTTTCTACAGGAGAAACGTATAAAGGATTTTCCACTTTCTGAACTGTCAGTTAGATGCACACTGAAACATTCTGGCAGTCATTTCCTGGATGGTTCGTCATATGTCTCCCTGATGATTTCTCACTCTATGGAGGAAGGGATGAGGGCGGAGGAACTAACAAATGTCAATTTAAAAAAAAAAAATTCTCAGTCTATGTCGTTTAGAAATGTCACATACACCTTGCAAAGAGTATGTTATCCTTTAAGTAAGGATCCTGCAAAGCAGTGTGGGTGGCAGTGGAGATTCTGCCACTGCTACGTAAGTGCACTTGCAAGGCAGTCTGTATTGATTGTCATCATTCTCATTAAAAAATAAAAATAAAAAAGGGCTTTTCAGACAGAGTGTGATTATCAGGAATACCAGTTTGTTGATGCTTCTGAGCAGGTTGCCCTGGAGGGTAAAATACACGGTGGAAAGCTGCCAGGAAAGGACATCACTGAAGTGGTTAGGTTTGCAAGGCTGTTCTTATGCCACCTACTCCCCCATGAAACCCTGTCAGGGAAACTAAAGTGTATTTGCAGAGATGTTTCTGTTAGCACAGACTTTTACTTTATGCTCTTAATAGTGTTAGTTAATGATGCAGTTTCTGAAAGACCATCTGGGTTTGACTGATTTATAGAGGAAACTAAGGTTTCCTATAGGATCTTGCCTTTGTTTCCATTTAATTAGAGAATCATTTCCATTTTTTACAGACTAATGTAGTTATCAAGCAATGCTCGCAGAATTGGTCAGAACCACTTAAACTTCTGGCTTCTGCATTGTGTACTGCTGTTAGGCATTTGAAGAGCCCTGAATCCCTCTGCAAGGTGCTATATTGTTACTTAGAGTGTATATAAAATAATTCTCAAGCATGGTAGGTCCAATCCATGGTGGTACAACCCGTTGAAAAAGTAAATAAAAAATAACTGTCTTAAAATACAAAAGGCTAAGCACTTAATTATCATACCAGACATGCAGGAATAGACTTGAGTTGACTTCCATGGGCTTCATACAGGAAGGTCAGGGTCCATCTGTTTACAACTAGTGGTAGGTTTGCGAACCTAAATACAGGTTTCTAAACTTCATAAGTTCTTTTTTACAAAAACATTTTAAAGCAATGAGGCCTTGAATATTGCTTTTATCTTGTAAAGCAAGCAAACACTTAGTGAAGGAAATTAGAGTTTCTTTGACAAGCTTGTAAAAGACCTCATAATATAGTACGCCATAATTCTCTTACCCTTTTCCTGATAGTATTTGATCAGAAATATTTATTTCACAGTTGGTAGAGGAGGACTGTGGGGTCACTTTTAACCGTGTTCCTTTTTTAATTTTCTTGTGACCTACACAGATTTCTTCACCTGATCTCTATTTCCTAACTCTTTGGACAAATATTGTCCAGTCTTTAAAAACTTGAGATTTCTTCAAAAATACAGTCCCTTACAATTCAAGTTAAATGAGCTTTTCTCCAGAACTACTAGGATAGAAACATTGAATCCCTATGTAATAGTGTAATATTACAAATACAAGGATGTCTCCTTTTTTTGGTGATCATATGCTCTGCAATTTGAGGTACCCTCTGCTTTTCACTTTTTCACTGTATTGTATCTTTATATGATATTTTAATACATCAGTGAGTGAAAGACTGAGGAATACAACCCAAAATAAGAAACTGTTGGCCTGCTGCCTCAGCCTCTAAATAGGTTTTCCAGAAGATACCAATAGTATCATAAAAGCATATCTCAGCAGGTATGAACTGTTACTTTTCCATTCACTGCAGTTATGATTTTCATCAGCTGAAGATTTTTTCTGAAGCATTCAAGATAATCTAGGTTCCTTCTAAAGAAATAAAAAGAAATCTAATAGACACAAAACTAATTCATTAGTCCAGATTATTTCTGTTTATATTTCTGCTGAGAATTTTCAACCGATACGAAGCTGACATGGCAAATAAGTAGTTCAAGATGCATCAAAGTTTTTCATAGGTGTGTATGCTGGAAAAAATAAATAAATGCAGCAGCTCAATTGAAAGGCTTCTCTGTCTCCAAAAATGTCTTCAAACATCATCTAAAGATCTCTTCTTTCAAGATGAAGAATATCTAGATTCTATAGTAATACTTTCAATCTGCTCATCTTAAACTTCTGTCTAGAGATATGTAAAATTTTTTTTTTTTTTCCCCTAAATTAAATCAGAACTGCAGAGGTCAAATTAACTTTTCATACTCTATGGAGAGCCAGAGATAGAAGTAGACACAGAAACTTCTGAGTTCCAATCTTATGCTTTCTCAAAACATACATCTTATTAGATAAAAGCAGAGCATTGTGTTTTCAGCACTGGCTAAGCTTGTGCTGTTTTATAGTCAAAAGTTTATGTAAATCCTTTTAAGGGACTTTCCAGCTTCTCTGGGTATTGCAGTATCTTTCCAGCACATCTGTTCTTGTATTGCACCAATGTTCAGCCCCACTGAACTCCAAGGAGGTTGTGTAGCAGGGGAAGCCCCTATATTTTTAATGGAATTAAATTAGTTCTGTAAAATGGCATTGACTTACCAATCTACCAAGAAATTTGTTTTGAAGTAACTTCAATTTTACTGAACAATATCACATTTTCCTAGCAATGCCTATATTTTGTTCCCTCTATTTGACAGTGGCTTTGGGAGCCATTTATTGGAAGCGTTGTTATTACTCTAATGAACAAGATTATATTGTACTTAAACTAAAATACTGGGAAGTCAGAGTCCCATGATAAGTTGCAAAACCCAGTATGAAAGTCTTGTATAACAAAGTGAGGAAAGATTAGCTTCAGTCCTGCTTTGTCTAACTGGTGGTTAGACAAAAGCATAAATCTGAGCTGCAGTCTTACAATATGTCACTGATTTAACAAATACCTCCCTTTGTCATGCATCCTGTCAAGATAATAAAGATTTAAGCTCCGAGAATGTTCTCTCTGTGTACAAGAAACAAATTTAACAGGACTGCGATTTCCATTCTTTCAAGACATTCTGCCTAGCAGTTCAGTATGGATCTTTAGGGATTATATTATTTCAAGTGTAGTTTTACTCAGCACCTCTGAGACCAACTGCTGTGAAATCAAGTACCTGTACGAAGAAATCTGTCTCCTAATCACATTTTTCTTGCCTCTGTTAACTTTACAGTTCTTGCATTGAAGAAAAATCTTCATCCACTGTGAAGCCATATTGTGCAGCTCACACAGACTTGCCCTGCCTGTTGAGTTGTGTTATTTTAGCAAGGTCATAGTATCTCTAAAGGCCCATTAAAATATATTACCTGTTAGGTTGCATTCTTCAGGAAGGCTACAAATATGAAGGAGAGGGGACTTTGAAGTCTATGCAAGATTGTGAGAAGAGTCATTTAGAAGGAATCAGGAACTGCACTTCCTTCAGATGAACGTATGTGCAGCATGAAGTGAAGGATGACAGAAAGCTTGCCGTAAACTTCTACTGTACGCTTTAGTGAATATGCCTGAAATATAAACACAAGATAATTCAGATATTTGCTCTCCAGCAGCAGATTATTTCTGTAAAAACAAGGAACCCAACTTGAAATAACTCCACAAGTGATCAATTCTCAACTGCTGTATGGAGACGATGTCCTAATTGTGAAGTAGTAGTCTTGATACTTCCTTAGAATAGTTTCTTAAGAAGAAAGCTACCCAATAAGGTACATACAGGATATACAGTACACATCTGCTGTTAATTCCATCTTATATATTGTATAATACTCGGTTTTCTTTTCAAGACTAGTTCCAGAGTTCTTTGGATTTTTTTTTTCTCTAAGTATGATAACATACGTGAAAGGGAAATGAAGGCAACATCGGCAAATGAGTTGCTGCACAGTCCTGAAGCATGTTTCTTATTGTTGTCCTGAGAAGAATTTAATTGTTAGCCAGAGAAGGTCGAATTATGGAAAAAGAACAGACGTTCTCCAAGAAATATCTACTGTGATCTGAAGATGAGAATTTTAAATTGGTATTTGGCATTTTTGATCATCTTACTGTACTTCTGATTGCATTATTTGCAAAATCATTTGAAATGTTCTAACATTATCATTTCATGTGCTTTTTATTAGAATAGCAGATGCCAATGGCCACAACAATTGAAGGGGGACTTAATCTTCCAATAGACACTTCGATTTGCTCTAAAAGTACTAGTAAGTTTTCTAAAATAATGTTTTCTTCTACCATCAAAGAAAAGTAATTTTATTCACATTTTGCAAATTACACCAATTTCGTTGACTTTTCTGGTGAGAACCTAGGGACCATTTGAACTGGATTTTAAGGGATTCCAAACTTTCCAATTCTCAGCAGAATGTCTCAAAACTAATTAATTCTTTATTGTTTCTCCGTCTCTTCCTAAACGGACATTGTGAACTTGTCCATTTTGAGGCAAATTTTGGAGAAAACACTTTGGTAATGAAAAATTCATTCTGACCTAATTTCCTTCTGAATTTCCAGAATTTCTGTTTTGTAACCCACCATCTTAGTCATGCTTTTTTTTTTTTTTTACTTTTAACTCTTTTCTCAGGATTACCTTTCAAGTGAATATATGTTTCAATTACAGAAAGAACAAATTAAAGTAGTGCTTTAGGAGAAAAATAATATCCTAATGTTTCTGTCCTCTCAGGCAGAATTGAAGTATTTTGTCCCTGGTGCTTTCAGGGTTTACTCCCGTCCTCTTTTTTTTTTTTCAGGCACTATAAAATTGAACTTAAGCCTTTAGAGCACACCAAGTTTGGTAGTGTCCTGCATCTGCCAGTATTGGTTTTAGTAGAACTAGGTCCATGACACTTTCATACAGTGTTTTGGGGCATTTAGAAATAAGGACAAGGGCTGTTAAAATGTTAGAAAATCTCTAACTCCTGCTACAATAAATAAAAAAAATGTGTAGATGTTTATGAAAATCTTATTACAGTGCTCATCTGCAGGCATATTTCAAAATCTGTGCCTAGCTCCCAACTTGTATCATAGTAACACTGCACTTATTTAAGCATTGCATAGACTTTTCTATTACTCAAGGTTCTGAATGAATTTTTATTTGTTTAAGAATGTACACTGTATAATACAATAAGTCCTGAAAACGCAAGCAGCTTGTTATAGCACTGTAAAGCTTGACTAGCCCTATTCTTCATGGAGGACTGACACCAAAATTTGTTCAAGTAGTGCTGTCACTATGCTAGTAGGGAACTGCAGTGAGCAGGGACTTCTTAGAGTTGTTTTATTGTATTTGTGGAGATACTGGTTTCTATGCTTGTGTGAAATTAGGTTTTGCTGGCTGAGGTCTCCAGATGGTGGCAAGCAAGGCCAAGGAGCAGCCGCTTGCACATATGCTGTCTGCAGGGCTGCAAGTAGCTGCTGTTGCTTCCCTGGAGAGGATACGGCCATGGCAGAGCAGCATAGTGATGGGACTTCCCCTGCGGAAGGTGTTCGTACAGCGTTTATTGCTATTCCTAGGAACAGGCTGTAATGCTAGCATCAATAAAGCACATAACATCTTGCAAAAGCCTGTTGGTTTTGTAATAGTCATGTTTCAGCCTTAGATATGTTCAGATAGGATGAAATAATTCACCGATTCTTTTTATGCTTACGTGCACCAGACTCAAACACTAAAGACTAACTCATCCTTAACTTATAGCTGACTGCTATCCTCAGCTTTTGTCTGAAAAAACATGGAATTACGCTTGTCATATTGCAATAGCAAGCAGAATTGTAACTTCTAATTCTGGTAAACTCAAATGACAGCTTTTCATGTGATCACTTCAATACTGGATATTTTCCAAGACTTAGAAATATCGACACTGAAAACAGTATTCTGCTGAGGCTTTCAACATGATTCTGATTCTCAGGAACACCTAAACAAGAAATTCCACATAAAAACTGCAGGAGAAACTGGTATCAACCTACACAATTCATGCTCAGGGTTTCCTTTGGGTTTTTAATAGAAACAGCACCATTTCAAACTTAACAGATTTCTGTGGTGTATCTTGGGTAATGTCCATAACCAGCAGATTAATAGGGACTGCTATAGTAATATAAACTTTCACAAGAGTAACTTTAAACTTAGGAAGTAGCTGTGGGAGGAAATCCCATCACCAATCTTAAGACCCTGGCCATGTTCTCTTTTAAGCCAGACTGTTGCTTTTTTTAAGCAGAAAGGCAGTAACTTCTCTAGTTATTCCTGTTTAGCCTTTAGCCCTTTAAAGACCACTTTTGATTTCTTAAAAGGTATGATTCTAGTAAAAGTCTGAATATTGCTCAGACTTGTTTTTTTTTTTACATTTTGTGCTTCACTGTTGCAGCAGTGTTAATTAGAAATGAATCAACCGTGTCAGGCAGGCAGTCGATAACTGATTTAATTGTATTATCTTTAAAGAACAGAAGTAGGTAGATATCATGCAGGATTCTGTGAGAGCTCTGTGAGAGACAAACACCCGGAACGCTCAGTATTACTTTAAAGAGATCTTCATAAGTTAGTGTTTACTAGACCTTTTGTGAGGTGAGGGGGGCACCTGGGTTTTTTTTCCCCCCTCAGTGCTAATTACAGGTAGACTTTTAATGCAGTTAATTTTCATTCATAATTATTTTTTTCATAGTAAGGTTGGTCCAATGCCTAGGGTGTAACTGTCATGAAAGTTAGAGTTTAATTTCCTGTCCTGCCATGTGTTTCTCTGAGGGGCTTTATAGTGACTCAGATTCTTATAGATAAGATGAGCCCAGATTCAGCAGGATGGTCCTTTTTATTTCATCCAAGACTGGGAACTATGATGGTATGCATGTTCTGGATGTAGACTCACACATTAATGTTAATAGGATGACACTGAATATTTAACATTCTGGGGTGTTTACTGTCATTTTCAGACATCTAACAAAGATGAGTTTGAAGGCCTGAAGTTCAGGGCTGTAATTTTCCTTTGTCATAAGTGTCTTCATCAGGCAATTCAGACTAGAGAACCTTAGGAGCTGGCAGGCAACTAGTATGAATGCCAGCTCTCGCATTCCTGGATTTTACTATCCCTAACAAAAACGTGTTTGAATAACTTTCATGTTAGTACTCAATAAAGGAGTTGTTCAGCATTTGTATTGAAGGGAACTTTGCTTAAGAAAATGTCTTTTCCTTTATATGTTAAGTTCTTACAAAACCATAATATTTTCATCTACAGTAATGAGGCCTTTTAGGATAGTAAACGTTTTCTTTGAGTTAGTAGGCGATACTTCAAGGGGATCTTAATTACTGATGAACCAGTAGCCGAATGTATTCTGTTAACTTGTACACATGTGGCAATTAATTGGCACCAGTTGAGGCTCATGTGCCTTATGGCTGTCCAGCTGCTCTGTACAGGGTTAGGTTAGAAAACAGAACTTTGTCTTCCAGCATCTGAACAAGCACATCTGCCCAAGCAAGCTGCTGAGTTAAACAAAAAGAGAATGTGTTTTAATGAAAACATTTAAGGACAGATTAAGTCCTGCTGTTGCGACCCAAGATATCAGGTGTTCCCTTTGTGATGTTGTTTTACCTTTGTACTTATTTCTGTGATTCCAGTTTGCGCGTACTCTGTTATCTGTCAGTCTGGTAGGTAAAGCAATGGAACTCCCCACTTCAACCACAAAAACCCACAACAAAGCCCCCCAAAAACCCAGGATAATGCTCAGATTTCATAAAGGAACAATGTGGTATTGCAGATACGGTCAGGGTTTGACACCTGTACGACTGCTTTTACAGTGAGAAAGTAGTATTTCCAGAATGGGCTATTTGAATAGTTTTAATTTGGGATAAGGGACTTATTTTCAGTAATTAAATTGTGCCATCATTTTCGTGGCAGAAAAAAAAGGCAGGCAGGCCTCCTTGCACTCCTCAAACTGCATTTAAATTTTGCAGACACATTGAAGGGGTAAAAAAAGAGAAAAATATTTTTATTGTACAAAAAATTTTGGTTGATAGCTGTCAGCATATTAACCATCAGTAGAATAAGCACCTTCTCTGGTATTCTCAAGGAAGGTTGATTTCTTAGTGTTACTGATAAACATAGTTATACAGATCCTTTCTGGTAACAATTTTATAGCTAAATAGGGTTGACAGCTTTTAAAATTGCAATGTGAGTGCAAATGCCCTTAGTCTTGAAACAGAGCATTAGTGCTTTTATTTGTTCTTTTCATTATGTAACAACTCCTTACTGTACTACTTCATAATATTAATCTGGTTTAGTTGTGGATTTTGTTTGTCTTGATTTTCATTATCTCTCCTGCTTTTTCGATAAAGCTGGTATATCTGTGAAAAATGCCAGTAGTTCCAAAAAATGCATGTATTTGAATTCACCTCACAAGTTTTACTCAAGAAGAATAAAGCAGAAGGCTTTTAGGAGACTTAAATGAATTTACCCAAGTGTTTTTCCTGCCTCCAAAGGGATTGTCAGAAAGATTTAAATCAGCAAGAATACTTAGAATACTTACAATTTGTGCTTTATTCCCCAGTTGTTGTTCAGCAAGACATTTGGCTCTTTTTGTGTGCTATTCTTCAAATAAATGCAAGTAGCATCCCAGAAAAACAAGCATTATATATATATAAACTGGAAATATGATGATATTGAAGACCTCATTTAAATTGTCAATTTTAAACAGACTTGATCAGGATTAATTTGGGATCCCTGCTTATGTTCTAATATGTTCTGTATGGAATCCTTCAGTTACTTGTACCATATATTTCTGTATGGTGATTTCTCAGTGCTTGAAAATGCTGCTGTTGCACAAGTTAACAAAGCTCGCTTGGACTCAAAGTCTTAGTTTTAGACTTCGGGCTGGGTGCGGCTGCATCCCGAAATGCTGAGCTATTGGCTTTCCAGAAACAATTCCATAAGTACTGTATGTGTGTGTGAATTTTGCATACGTGCGTTTTGTAAGAGAGAGAGAGAGACAGATGTGTGTGTGTTTGGTTTTATAACAATGTAGAAGGAAAAGAATTTTCAGAACTTCAGATGGTTTTTGTTTTACTTGATGAAACCTATACTTCTCTCTAGAAAATATATTTTTCTGGTTCAGCTTCTTTCTGTGGTATTTTATGTTTTTTCCGGTTATGGGTTTTTTTGTTATTAGTTCTGACTCACATTTTGTCTTTCAGAAAAATTTTCTGTTGATTTTGGCTTTAGTATTTTACAGATTCTACTTCCACTCCAATTTTAATGTTCTGCAAGTGACAGAATAGATGCAGAATAAATATTTAAATTAACAATCGTTCTTTTCTGCACTTTAAAGTCTAAAACAGCAACATACCTATAACAATAATTTGTAAATAACCTGAAAGTATTTACCAAAGTTCTTGTTTTCTTTGACAATACTCCCTTTTACCCTTGCGTGTTTTGTTACTAATAAAACCCTAACTGGCATCTCATCTCTGAAGTGATTTGGGAAATCTTCACGAGTATAAGCCAAATAAACCAAAACTACTTTGTCAGTTTGGGAAGACTCTTCAGAGATCACCAAGGTTGAAGACAATTAAAAATACATGAGGGCCTGTATAAAGTAATCTAAGCAGGTACGTTAAAAGTAGCTCCTGAAAGCAGGCCACCAACCAAGACAAAAGTTGTTAACTTGGTAATGGAAAATTATTATTAATTTACTCAGGCATTTAAGCTCAGCTATTTCATTAGCAATTAAAGGAACAGAAGCTGGTTTTCAGCATATAAAACTTGTGTTGATTATGTTGAGTGTTTTCTCACTGTAGAGGGGGAACAGACATTTAGTTTTAAGATACATGGCTCCCTTGCAGCTTCTGATGTACTAATTAGTGTGTTTAATACTTTCTATTTATGAACTCTTTATCATTTTCTATTAGTCATCATTAGAATGTTACATTCGTTTTTTAATTATGTTGTGTAGTTTGATTTATCCAAGCTTCATACTTCCTGCCATATCATGAAAGAAATACAATATATTAGCATATTTTTAATTTGTTTCTCTTTCATGTGCTGCTACTTAGCATATTCGTAACTTCCAAAGAGAAAAAGGTAGGTGATAAAAGTTTTCTCTTTGATTTCTAAACTTGTTGCAGTGCTTGTCACCTGGCAAAAACTGATTTGACGCCTTTTCAAGTTGGGTGAATCTCATTTAAGTAGAAATTGAAATGTAAAGGATTCCTTTTAAGAAAATAGTATGAAAGTTTCATCTCAGGCCATGCTTGACATAGAATCATAGAATCTTCATGGTTGGAAAGGACCTTTGAGATCATCGAGTCCAACCAAACAGCCTACACTCTGGCACTAGAGCATGCCCTGAAGTGTCACATCTAGATGTTTCTTAAACACCTCTAGGGATGGTGACTCAACCACCTCCCTGGGCAGGCTGTTCCAGTGCCTGACCACTCTTTCAGTAAAGTAATTCTTCCTAATATCTAATCTAAACTTCCCCTGCCGCAACTTCAGACCATTTCCTCTGGTCCTGTCATTATTCACTTGGGAGAAGAGGCCAACACCCACCTCTCTCCAACCTCCTTTCGGGTAGTTGTAGAGGGCAATGAGGTCTCCCCTCAGCCTCCTCTTCTTCAAGCTAAACATGCCCAGCTCCCTCAGCCTCTCCTCATATGACCTGGTCTCCAGACCCCTCACCAGCCTGGTAGCTCTCCTCTGGACTCGCTCCAGCACTTCTATGTCCCTCTTGTACAGAGGGGCCCAGAACTGAACACAGTACTCGAGGTGAGGCCTCACCAGTGCCGAGTACAGAGGCGCGATCACTTCCCTGCTCCTGCTGGCCACACTATTCCTGATACAAGCCAGAATGCTGTTGGCCTTCTTGGCCACCTGGGCACACTGCTGGCTCATGTTAAGCCGGCCATCCACCAGCACCCCCAGGTCCTTTTCTGCTGGGCAGCCTTCCAGCCACTCTTCCCCAAGCCTGTAGCATTGCTTAGGGTTGTTGTGACCGAAATGCAGGACCTGGTACTTGGCCTTATTAAACCTCATACAGTAGGCCTTGGCCCATTGATCCAGCCTGTCCAGGTCCCTCTGTAGAGCCTTCCTACCCTCAAGCAGATCAACACTCCCACCTAGTTTGGTGTCCTCTGCAAACTTACTGAGGGTGCACTCAATCCCCTCATCCAGATCATTGATAAAGATACTAAACAAAACCGGCCCCAAAACTGAGCCTTGAGGGACTCCACTGGTGACCGGCCACCAAGAGGATTTCACCCCATTAATCACAACTCTCTGGGCACGGCCATCCAGCCAGTTTTTTACCCAGCGAAGAGTACACTTGTCTATGCCATGATTCACCAGCTTCTCCAGGAGAATGCTGTGGGGGACGGTGTCAAAGGCCTTACCAAAGTCCAGATAGACAACATCCACAGCCTTCCCTGCATCCAGAAGGCGGGTCACGTGGTCATAGAAGGAGATCAGGTTGGTTCAGCAGGACCTCCCTTTCCTAAACCCATGCTGGCTGGCCCTGATCCCTTGGCTGCCCTGCACTTGCCATGAGAGCTCACTCAAGATGATCCTCTCCATGATCTTTCCTGGTACCGAGGTCAGGCTGACAGGCCTGTAGTTCCCCGGATCCTCCTTCCAACCCTTCTTGTAGATGGGCGTCACATTAGCCACCCTCCAGTCATCTGGTACTTGCCCTGTTGACCAGGATTGTTGATAAATGATGGAGAGAGGCTTGGTGAGCTCTGTTGCCAGCTCCCTGAGTACTCTTGGGTGAATCCCATCCGGCCCCATAGACTTATGTACGTGCGGAAGCAGATCATTGACTACTTCGTCCTGGATTATGGGTGGATTGTTCTGCTCTCCATCCTTATCTTCCAGCTCAGGAAGCTGAGCACCCCGGGGATAGCTGGTCTGACTATTGAAGACGGAGGCAAAGAAGGCGTTCAGTATCTCAGCCTTCTCCTGGTCCTTGGTTGCAAGTTTGCCCCCGCATCCAGTAAGGGATGGAGATTCTCCCTGGCTTTCTTTTTGTTGATGTATTTATAAAAGCTTTTTTTGTTGTCCTTAATGTTAGTGGCCAAGTTGAGCTCCAGCTGGGCTTTTGCCTTCCTAATTTTTTCTCTGTATAACCTAATGAGATCTCTGTACTCCTCCTCCTACATGCCAGGCATGATTTCACAAAAGCCTTACCTTTAAGTTTTATTAATCAAATCCACCACAATTCACTTTCAGACAAAATCAAAGCACAGTGATCATCTTCAAACATTTTTGTTTTTCAAAGCTTCCAAGCACTGATTCCCATTCCATGGGGAACCTGGAAATAAATTTGTTTCTCTGTTTCCTTCACCTGTTTTGTTTATCTTCCTATCCTGTATGCTTAGCCTAACTGCATTTCTCCCACGTAGAAATAACAAGAAAGTCTTCTCTGCTTCTGCTACATGAGGCTTTGTATTGTAGAGAGCTTGGGTGATGCAGTTTGTATTGTATCAAAAATGGATGTAGAACCCCACTCCTGCACCCCTGGTAACGTATACATGCACATCTGCATACATATAGAAAATACTCCTATCTGGAAATATTTTTAGAAAATGCCATTTTTATTGTATTTGGGAGATGACTTCTCAAATATTTGTGAGATTTTATTGCTATTACCAGTCTAATTCATACAATTTAATAAATAAATTCCCCATGGTGATTACATTTATTTATGGAATTGTTTTGTACATTAATAAAAATAATGTGATTTGAAATATTTCACACTATACCATGTGAATTGATTTTGCACAAAGGGAAAAAATTGTAGTTCAGCTGTCTTGATGAATAAAGCAAGGAGTACTTACGATTTTGACGTTTATATCCATCCAATATAAAACCTGAAGTTTCAAGTGTATATCGTAAAAATTTCTAGGATTTGTTACTTGTATGCAAGACTTAGTATCTCACATGAGTTTAAGTTTTAACAAACCTTTACATTATTTGAAGATCGGAAAGTTAAATGCTCCAGTTCATTTACTTTATCTAAGGGAAATGAGTTGGAGCCGCATAAAGCAGAATCATAAACGCTATCAGAATCAATGTCAGCTTCTGATGTGTCCTTGATCACAGCTTGATCCAAGTTTCAAGTAAAAATGGGAAAACTCATCCCTATGGAGAAAACAGTCTAAATTTTCTAATTTGCTTTATAACCATCTGATTAAATTATTAATTTAAAATTAAAAGGCTATTACATCATAATAGTACAAAACCCCCTAATGTTTTAGTACGAGTGATCTTTCTTAGACAAGCTAGAGCTGTACTTATTTGTGGATCTCGTACCAAAAGAGGATTGGTTGAGAAGGTGGTGGAGTAGAAAGCTTGGAAGCATAATAAAATATTGTTTATGTCCTTGTCACAGAAAATCTGAAGCTGCGTATTTTGTTTCTTATTCTTCTCAAAAGGCATTTAGTAGCAGTAATTGTGTTCATGATTGTAGTTTTTGAAAGTGGATATTCAAAATACTAAATTTTGGGCTTAAATAATTGCAGTCTGCATTTGAAGAACATCAGTTTGATTCTCTTTATGCTATGGATCCTTCTTTCATTTTTATTGTGAGGTGCCTTAATTTATTGGCACTCAAATACATGAGCTGTCACTTTCAATTGCATTAGAACACAGTTTTTGTTCATATAGTGAACATATTTCTAGGTGCAAATTGAATGTTTTTTTGATAGAGCAAGGCACAAAGTATCAGTAAATTGTTTATTGAATAGGATGTTTAGTAAAAGTGATGTAAACATACAGTAAATGCAATTGCGACAACCTTAGCTTGATGGAAGTGTGGACTCAAATAGTACTTAAAACTTTGTTTCTGGCTTCTTCTCATAAATTAATGTCCTTAAGCTGGTACTAGAGGTTAGTGAGGAACTACATTTATCACATAAATGCATTAGCATATGCAGAAATTAATCAGTGGGAATTTCTTTTAAAGGGACACATTTTATATCACAGTTCTAAATAACGTAATTTATTTGATAACAAAGCTAACAGTCTAAAAATTGGTGGGGTTTTCAGGTCTGACTTTCACGAATGATAATCGATTTCTTTTGCTATTATTATTAGACACAGTATTTGGAAGACAGTCTCTTGCTCATAAAGATGGGCATTCTTAGGGGAAGAAAAGAATGTGTTAGATGGGCTATTGTAGGAAATATACTTCTTCTATACTTAGCATATTTGTTTATAAGCATGAGTTTATAAAAATAATGGGAATCAAATTTTTTTTCTTCAATTACTTGATAATTAGTTAACCAAGTTGTTAACAAATTGGATCATTCCACTGACTGAAATTGCACTATACTGTTGCTTTCCCATATCACAAATGATTAAATGTAGACGTTTGTATATGTTTGTGTTTATCCTTGGAAAATATACCCAAATTCATATTTGTAGAATGCAAACTTTTGTTCTTTCTAGAGGTTTTGTTAGTTTGTATATCAGTTTTCATCTCAGTGCCATTTCAGAATGAATGACATCTGAGTTAGATGGAAGTTTGAATCCCTGATGTCTTACCAGGTTTTCTCATCTTTATCCCGATAGAAATGATGAAAAAAAAAAAAGATAGCAGACTTCTGTGCTTAAATCAGCAACTGTAATTTTATTTGTAATTTGCTGCAATATCTTTACACAATAATAATTAAGTAATGATGATCATGTTTTCAATGGTAATTAAACAACCGTGTTTTCTAGAAATTCTTATGCAGTTATAATTCATTAAATTGAGTTAGTTTCTAATATTTCAAATTATGAATATTTGATAATTTTACATTATATCAAAGGATGTAAATATTGAAAGCAATTTCTCAGCTTGAAATTCAATATGTGAGTAGAACAAATGAGAATGCATGTTGCATATAACTTAATTTTTAACGACATCATTGATAAAAGTCTGTGTACCTTGTGATTTAAAATTGCCGTATTTCTCACCTGTAAGGAAATAGCTGCTCTAAAGTGAGGCATATGTGAATTTGGTCACTAACTTAGTATAACAAAGATCAGAAAGTTAGTGCATAAGAGATTTGAGGTATGTATCACCTGTTGACAAAAGCTGACTTTTTGGACAATGACTCTACTTGGCATGATAGTGCAAGAGTTTCCCTTTCATGCTAAAGGTTAGACTATACTTAATTTGCTATTTATTGATCTCTAAATAGCACTAAAAACTCATCAGAGGAAAGAGAAATTTAGCAACAGATAGAACTGTCAGGAGAATAGAATAGCAAAGACTGTGGATACATTGTGCAGGGAGCCCTGAAGTACCAAAAACATCTGGACACCAAGAACACGGGCAGACTTGCTTTTTTTCTTAGGAAGGGTCAGAATAAAGTAGTGCTTCAGGTTTTTCTATGTGACATCTAGATTAATTCTAAAAGTAACTACAGTTTTGATAATGCTTTTCCTTATTTAACAGCTGATCGCTGTAATTTTGAAGAAAATTAGAGAGCCTGTCTGCTCCACTGAGCAAAATAGTAGTTTAAACTGTAGTCGTTACAGAAACACCGGCTGTGCCTGTTAAAATGGCAGGTGAATAAAAACAAAACACCCTTGTCATTCAGACACAACATTCTGTATTTTTTAAAGCTGTTTGAGACTCATATCCAGTACTGGGACTCTAAAGGAATGGGCAGTATTTAAAACAAAATAAAAAAAACCAACATAAAACCCAAAACAAAAACCCAAATCCAACAACAATCATCAAATGTCAAACTTCAGATGACGAATATTAAATGCTAGCTGCCGTGGGTAAAAACACCCCACAGAATGCAATTATTTGATGCATTTTCTTTCTTTTTATGGCTTTCTAAATGCTGGAGTAATACTTTATGTTTGAGGGGAACATACAGAGAGCAAATTTTTTTTTTTAAATTCCCTGGTGTCATTTGCAAGAACAATTACTTCAAAATGCTTTTTCTCTTTTCAAAGTGTCAGAATTTGGATCAAACTTTCATTTTAAAAGTTCTGTTAAGTCTGATACTGCACGTTGTTGACATCCACAACAAGTTTAGCCTACCTAAACAGGATTTTGAGGACAGATTATTCTCTCCATGTTATTCATTCTTTGACTGTGATTACAGCTTCTTAAACAAAAAACGAAAGTATGAAATGGTGAAGCATTCCCCAGACATAGTTAACTTTCTGTTTCAGTTATCCATTCCTTCAAGGACCATTACTCCAAAATTAATTTTGTGTTGAAGGCGTGGACTGTGAATTTAGGCACAGCCTTAGGCAAAAGTCTTCCTCGTGGCCATGGTGACTGTCTCTGATGTATGGTAGCTGTAAGATAATATTTCTCCGTCTACTAACCATTACTTTAATCACTGCCTGAGGACTCAAGTTGTTTTCAGCTAAAATTTGCTAACCTCCTTTGAAAAGGATAACAAAAGGGTAATACCCCCAAATTCACTTTGAGATGTAAGACACTGATCTGTTTGTAAAGGAGTGTTCTTTTTCTCTGCAATCCCTTGTGAAGGCCAAATAGGCTTGCAGACCAAGCTAAAATACCTTCCTGTATCTATACATCTGTTTGTTCAGCAGGGACATACGTATTCTGAATGAGCTAGAATTGTTTACCCAGCAGCTTGGCATTCACAGAGTTTCCTTTATAACATAAGCTGGTGAAAGTTCAGAAGCCGTAACAGATCATCACCTCATAGAGTAAATAATAAAAGTTGCTGAGGGTTCACAAAAGATGAGGGAAGGTTCTTTTCCTTCACATGTCTCCCACCTGATTTGCAATAACGTTGTTTAGTGTACAGGCAAATACAACTGTAGTTGTATTTGATGGAGCAATGTCTCCCACAGGCACTAATCGAAAATCGCAGTGCACAGCACAGAATTACTGTTTTACCAGCACACTGCACTTAGGCAGCTACTAGGCTCACTGTTCTGTAGGACTAGTTGATGTAAAATAGCTGAGAAAGGTCATTTGAACAGAATGTTGTCTAAAATACAGCTAGCTATTGGAAATATTCTGGTTACAAGAGTAAAATCATGTGATGGATGAATGAGGGACAACTACTGTGTAAGATGTATCATTTGTGTATTTCAAGAGTAACTTGGAATAAGGAAGGCTGTGCATTGCTTAGCAAGTTATTTTTTTGCCTGAGTTTCATTACAAGTTCTTGAAACTAAAAGGTGCCTAGTCTTGTAAAGAAAGGCAGTTCCTGGGAAATTTTTGAAATCATTTACTGCTGTTCTAAGTCACTGATTTGCTTCAACTTTTTATTATACTAGCAATGTACAAAAGCAGAGAGTAAAGCAAACAAAAGAGCAGTTGAGTAACAAAGGAGAAGGTTGTAAACAAGTTGAATATACTCATATCTGTATTACAAAAATATTCTTTTCTTTTATAGTGATTGGGAAAATTAGGGTTCTTATATACTTAAATGTTTACTATATGTAAAAAAAACCTACAAAACCTTGATGGGCTTTGATGTATATGTACAAAACACACAAAAGGTATTTAGCTATAGAAAGAAAATCACAATTCCAAGCGCAAGCTGCTCTCTGAACTGTGCTAACCCAAAACGATTTCCAGCTGTTTCATTTCACTAGACACTTGCTGTTCCATTTTATCTTGTTCTTGGGAGTGGTAATTTAAAAGAGGTAGTAGAGACGAAGTCCTCCTCATTTCTTGTCCATGTTCTCTCATAGGAGGTAATTTAAGCACTTTTGGGGATGCAAGAAAACAGTTCATGTCATCTATATTTAAACATCTAACGGGTATCTAAATCAGGATTGTAGTCTCACAGGCTCCTTCAGATAGGCAATGAAGAGAGAGAGGAGTACTCTGAACTACCCTCTGGAGAACATGAGGCTAAACTTACTTGCCCTGGAGGAGCTGCTTTTTCACTGTGGTGATATAGAGAGCCACAGGGGGCTAAGCTGCGAGTTTAGCAGCCAGAACTTGGAAAGTCTAAAGTCTAAATACTGCTCTCGGCGCTGATTATTGCAGTAAGCTCAGATTGAAAGTGAAAATAGTTTATGGTAACAGCAGCGGAAGCGTTTACAATTTAGTTTGTAATCTAGTTATAAAGCCAAGAAATTTATATAGTATTAGAGATATCCCTGTGTTAAAATTCTGGGTGTTTAGTCACCGGTGTTCCTGTTTCACCCCCAAACCACTATTTTTTTCCCTCATTTTAAAACTTCCTCTCTTTTTTTATTATTATTTTTTGACCTATTTTTCTTGTAAGCTAATTAATACGATCTAAGACTGTCTTGTATTATGACTCAGGGTAATGAGTAAGCATCGAGAATTTTATTCCTGGTAATTTTCATAAGGAATAAGTAGTAGTAGGTAATGCTCTGTTCAGTACAAGCCTGACACAAGGAAACTGAATTGTTTAGGGTTTTTTACATCTGTAAAATATATCAGAGATACTCAGCATGCCAAATTTCTGTTTAAATATAGAACAGAAAGGTCTCACACAAGAGCCAGATCTGAAAATTTGTATGAATCAAAAGTGAGAAATCCAAGTATCTGGTAAAAATTTTATCCTGTAGCTAATGAAAACAAGTCATAGGATATTAATTCACAAGAAATAGAGAATGTTGTTAAACAGTTTCTAAATTATATCAGCAAAATCATGACATCCAGCAGGCTTTCATAAAGATTAATTTTGTTGGCAACAAAATTGTAGTGAAAAAAAAATAAATGACTTTTATATAGGAAGATGTTCCTTTTCTTGTGAAAAATAACTGTTACATTGATGGTTCCTGTATATACCTCCTACTTAATAACACAAATGTTTTCAACCATTATGAAAGATGCTCTTTAAGTTTAACATATTGCTGTGGGTTAACTCCGGTAGGTGGCCAAGCCCCACACAGCTGCTCGCTCACTCCCCCTCAGTGGGATGGGGAAGAGAATTGGAAAGCTAAGGCTGAGAAAATTCATAGGTTAAGATAAAGACAGTTTAATAGGTAGAGTAAAAGCTGTGCACGCAAGCAAAGCAAAATAAATAACTTATTCGATACTTCCCATCGGTAGGCAGATGTTTAGCTGTTTCCAGGAAAGCAGGGCTTCAGCGTGTGTAACAGTTACTTGGAAGACAGATGCTGAAACTCTGAATGTGCCCCCCCCTCCTCCTTCTTCCCCAAGCTTTATATACTAAGTGTGACACCAACCACATGGTATGACATATCCCTCGGGTCAGCTGGGGTCAGCTGTCCTGTTTCTGTCCCTTCCCAACTCCTTGTGCACCCCCAGCCTACTTGCTGGTGGGGCCGTGTGAGAAAGGCCTTGACACTGTATAAGCACTTGATAAGGATGACACTGATAAGGATATATCAACAATAGTCAAAACATCCCTGTGTTATCAATGCTGTCTTGGTCACAAATCCAAAACATAGCACCATGGGAGCTACTATGAAGAAAAATAGCTCTATCCCAGCCAAAACCACTATCCATATGAAAATGTGATTGAAATGACAATTCTGAAAACCTGGTACGAATATATGAAATTCTGTGTATGTTCTAAAGTACATATATTTCTTCAAAATTTGAAAATAAAATAGATATTTTTGAGATCTTACAGTTTACCCAAATGAGGATCTCTTAATAATTAGTTCTTTGGGTATGTTCCAAGAAGAACAAGACTGACCATATGCATGCCAGTACTCTAATATTGTCAAGTCTTTTGACTTTTTTCTTCATTTGTAAATTGATAAGGTATTGATAGTAGACTTTATGCTAAAAGCAACATATGGTAAGATAGTTTTGATCTCTCTCCATGTATATATACGTGTTGATAAATTATGATATAAGGACATGAGAAAGTAACCCTCTCTTGTATTACTATATCTCCAGAATATGCCAACACAACTATCACACATATTAGTATCATTGGTAGTGGTGTAGGCCGGATAAGTGGTAGCACTTCTAAAATTGTGAAAGTAGCTTATGAATCAGAGCGATTTTTTTTCAGATGACTCACTCCCTTAGATAATTAAGCCTGGGACAAATAGATCTTGGCTTTTCAAAAATTTTAATGGATTCTGGAAACTTAAGGCCCTCAAAAAAAAGAAGTTCATTAGCTGTATATCAGCTTTTATCTATTTATATTTAGTGCTTGAATCTAATAAAGTTTACTACGGAGAGACTGTTTAAACTGTTGAACCCCATTTTAATCGTTTGAATGAGCAGACCATGAACACCTGGTTGAACCGATGTTGCAGAATGTTATGCTTCAAAATCTATTCTTAAATTCAGCTTTTGTTTGAAAAAGAAATCTAGTTGCATATTATTTTACAAAAAGACTAGTTGTTCAGCTCTTTGGGTCTGTTGTGACAGAATACTTTATCTTCAAGTGGCAAGAAACTTCGGGAAATATCCAGTTACTGAATTGTTTTCATCTCCTTTCTTTTCACCCCAAGCTCATCTTTGGTTACCCAAAGTATCGGTGTTCACAGTCATATTTAAGAGTGAGCATAAATTACTGACAATAATATTTTGTGCAGTATTATGGAGAGTAACTTCTTTTGAAAAATAAAACTTTGACATCAGTCACACAAATAGTCCCAGACGCATGCAAGTGAATGCAAAATCTCTTGCTAATTTTTGCTAGTAAACCAATTTGGAACAACGTTCTCTGCGTGGGAAGATGCCGGTCTGTGAAATACTGTGATGAACTGTTAGATTGAGTTATTCCATAAGGAACCCAACAATGGAGGAAGTTATTCAAGATGTGGTAAATAATGACGAGGTTTAATTTCTTCCTTAGAATATGTCACTGTCAGTTTTTTCAGACTGGTATTTATTTTTCTCTTTTAAACTCAGTCCATTAGATGTTTTTAATAGTATATGATATGGCTTGGAAATTAGATTGAATTTATAGGCACACAGTTAAAAGTTTTCATGTCCTTCCTAATGGTTAAAGGAAAAAAAGTACTGCTTTGATGTATGGCACTATCATCTACAGCTTAATTGCATGGAACTGACTATGCTCCTTATTCATAAATTCTGTTTCCAGCTAGCAGTAAAGTACAAACTTATTGCATTTCTCATGTATTTTTTAAGGTTTCAGTTTTATTTCTATTTTCTCCTCCTAAAAAAGTATATTGATATTTTACTTTTCTTATATTGCTCTTATTTTTAGAGGCTTTTAACTAATATTTCTGTGGATCCTATGTGTCGCTGCTCTTGAAGCTCTGGCTGCCAGTCTTACCTATCAAAAATAATTTATGGGTTAATGGGACTATGTATACCATAACCAGTGATGTGACAATGTCTAGACCTTTCAAACTGAGTAGTGGTTGTGTTTGGAGCTGGTTTTCTGCCCGACACCTACAGTTCTCTTGCTTTTTTCCCCTCTTTGGTATTTAATAGTACATTTAGTGTGGGTAGCAACTTGGAGTTTTTTTTAGTAAGTGCAGGGTCTATTCCTACTCCTTTTTCATTATCTCAGATACAACTTTTCAAAGGTATTGCTTTCACTGATGTATTTTTCCCTGAAAATATTGAGACAGTGTGCCTAATCGGTATTTAAAGAGGAGGCACTGTAAGCACCCTTATTCTGTTGAGTCATTACGTACTTTTACCTTCAAGATGGCAACCTTTTAAATTGGACTCTGTGTTTGAGAGACTTTCAGGCCAGTGATAACAGCTGAATTGCAAGAAACTAAAAAATGAGTCTAATAATCTATGTTTTTCAAACATACACAATCAAAACTTTTAAAATTGTTTTTGATATACCCATAAATATGAAAGTATCTGCACCTTTGGTAAAGAAACAGTTTTACCATATTCTTGAAATAACATGGAACACTTTCTTTTAATTAAAGTAATAAATTTTCAGATGTGAGAATTTAGTCAAGGAATGAAAAAATGATAAGGCTTTTTTCCTCTAAATGAGCTATTGAAATGGTGATATTAATATTAGTTCTCAAAATGTTTTATTCCTAACATCATTATGACTATTGACAAGTTGACACACTGATGATGGCTTTGCTTTCTGGGATGGGTTGATGATTTAAAAATTGGCATAAGTTTTTGTGGTAGTACTTTCCTTTAAACAACAGAAATGCCTTAACTGATTAAGAATTTTATGATTGTGGCTTATAAGCTCATAAATAAAATATTATGCAAAATTGATGCTACAGTAATCCTTTTTTAACATGATTTCAAAGGAAGATTTTCTGATATTAATTCAATCAGCTTCAGTAATACATGAAAGAATAGCATTTTTTATTGCATTGCCTTTTTAGTCCAGGCAACTAAAATCCATATGCTCTATGTAGATAGGCAATGATGCTTTGTTTATTGACTCATTTATTTTAGAAAACTGGACTTTGCTTTCATTCCCAAATATTTTGTCAGCGTTTTGAAGTAGTTGGACATCCTGAACTTAAAATATTTACAAATTTAAACCAAAATTGTAAGTTGTGTATTTTCCTACATTCTAGACTTTAGCAGAAATGCATGTTTTGATGATATTTATTTAGATGAAAGATAAAGTTACATCTAAGTGAGGACAGATAAAGAGAATTAGATGGGCTTCCTAAACAGTGTTGCGGTAGGTAAATTAGGATTATAATCTATTATAGTCTATAATAGATATATAGAAATATATCTATTTCTCTAGATGTAATATTTCCACATCTCTTTCAAACATTAAGTACTTATTTCCCAGTAAGTTTTGCTACAAAACTTGTAACACCTAGTTAAAAAACATTTTTCTTAATTCTTTTGGATGGAGAGAGAGTCAGAACTCCTTATGGAGACACCCGGCGGGGGAGATTCTGTCATAGGGAACCTACTCCTGGCAAAGATTTCTAAAACCTCTGCAAATATTTTCTGGTTTAGAACAGTTGTTGCACTTCATGTTAAAGCTGTTGAAAGCGTTACTGGCATTGTTTGATTGTACTGTTCAGATTAGCTAACTATAACATTTGGGAAGAGGGCAATTTGTGCTCAGGCATGTCTGAATCAGAGCCTCAAAGTCTTGTAAGCATTCAACTACCCTGTAGCCTGCAGCTGTCCCCTTTAAGTAGCTGTAGTTGTAGGAATTTGCCCCCTTGGAGTTCTGCTGCTATTTATACAAATTCATTAGGAATTTAAGCAGTGCATAGTGTCTGACTTTTAGCTCTTTAAATGTCTATCTTTGAGAATATCAGAGTTAAAGTTTTGAAGAATACAATTATCTTTCTATTCTTTAAATTGTCATTTTCCATACTTCATGTCATTTGTGCACTGAAAGTAATTATTTTCTTTAAAATGCACTAATTTTATGTATATATCCCAGTGTATATATCCTAGTTGTTTCTGAATATTTGTAGAAATCCGGAGAATGCCCTGCATAGAATGTTTTTATGTAGTTATTCAGAAAAGCCACCAGAGAAATATCAAAGAGTATATTTACCCAACAGCAAAATTTCTCACCTTATGGCTGTCATCAGAACATGCTATCTATGTGAAAGTATCTTGATGTGTTTATTAATAGTCATTCCTACACATACAGTATGGTATTTTATCAATCAAACCAAGTGGACATAAATTTTGAGCTATTTTTCTGGATAATTTTTTTGTTTTCAGTCTTTGCTGAAGTCACTTTGTATGAGAAGAGTGTGATAAAACCACATAAATTAAAACTATTGTTTGTGGATTTTTGAGTGGTTTACAAACCTATCTTTCCCTTTTATCTATTCTAAAAATTAGATGTTTCTTAGACAAGCACAGCCCACCTACTGAATATCTGTCTATATTTCTAAATGATGATGAATAAATTCACGAGTATACATGGTTATAGTACCAGGCTGAGAAGAATAAGAAGTCATTTCTTGTTATTCTAAAGCTTCTGTCTCATTCCTTTTTATCTTTGTGTATTTTGCAAACAAAGAAGTGGAAAGTTGTAACCGTAACGTGAATGGGTTGAATTAATTCAGTCTGCAGATTTTTCTTTGTTCTGAAGTGTTGGACGCTGGCTGAGTTTTGCAAGCAGTATAGGAGTTCATTTTCCACCTTTAAATATGGGGTTATTATATTTGATTATGTGTTAGACCTGTTTTATTGTGCTTTTATTGCACTCTGAAGAGATTTAATTTGTATTTTAAGATCCTTAAATGTACTTTAGAATATATTAAAAGAGGAAAGATTGTTTGTAAGGTATTGAATTT
Organism: Rissa tridactyla; assembly: GCF_028500815.1. NCBI lineage: Eukaryota > Metazoa > Chordata > Aves > Charadriiformes > Laridae > Rissa > Rissa tridactyla. The sequence goes on from NC_071473.1 coordinate 29,337,489, forward strand.
GCTGAAAATAATGTGACTGGTAACTAAAGTGGTGTATTCAGTACACACATAAAGACTAAATTAGAGCTCTGTGTACCTCATTTATCCAGAGCCAAGTATACTTGAAAAAGGTATTAGCAAAGGATCCAAGCCCCAGATATGCATGATGTTTTTCCAAGCTGCATTTCCCTTACACAGCTTCAGGTTAGCTAAATTCCTGAGCAGACAAAGTCAGAATTTTCACGTGCCTCTTCTTGTTTTCTGTCTTTTCCATTATAAGTCATATTTACACAAGTGAAAATGTATGTTTGCACATATGTACAGTCTGTGTTTATAACACAGATGTGATAGACTTCATTAGTTTGCTTTACATAGTATTTCAGTGACAGATACGGTATTCTGTGACAAATCTCCAGATGCTAGAGCAGGAAAGAAAAGCATCAGGTTTTGTGCCTTTCGACTTCTTCACCTGGGAAGATCCTTGCTGTTTCAACAGACTTGGAAATAACGGTGTGCATCACCCTGAAAGAAGAAAGCTGAAGCTATCTCAGAGTATGCTTTTTCGGAATACCTCATATGTGGAATATGATGGAATATGGTGATGTCCGTCTTCTGTTTTCAGTTAATCTTAAAAAAGGAACAAGGCGTACAGCATAATCCCAAAGAATGTTTTATGGTTTGCTCGTCAGTTATGGTTCTTCTTTTACCGGGCATTTTGAAGCGATATATGGTCTCACTTAAAGTCATCAGTAGTCTTAGAATTCTTGGAGGATTTGCTTCAAAGATTTCTATGCCATTTCTAGCTCTTCTGTACCTTAAGGATTAATTACAAACTTTTAGGTTACCTTAAGATGGCCATACAGATCTCTCTGAACTGTTAATCATGAACATCTGTATTCAGGTATTTAGGTAGATAATTCTGGTTGATGAGATCCATTTATTAAGCACTATGAGGGTTTTAACAGTAATTACACTCTCCATGTTAATGTACTGTTCTCCAAGTAAAAATAGAACATTCATGTTTGGTTGATGTTTAAATAATTTCATTATCAAGAAGAATAATAGGATTGACATTGACAACTTCCCTAATTACTGTACTTGACAGAAAGCCAATGCTAATTAGAATTACAAATTTGTTAAAAAAAAAAAATCATTACACTGTAATCAGCATAACATGCCTCAGTTGAAACAGTCTGAAAACCTACCAGGTTGCCCTTTAAATTTTGTGTTTATAAGGAAAGGGGAATTATCTGTCCTTTTTAAAACGTGAGATAAATAATTATATTATCCTGAAATAGCATTTTTTGGATATGGGCTCTTGTTATGTGTATAAGAATTTTAAGTGAAGAGAATTCTATTAAAAAAACATTTTAATTCATTTGTTAAAGAATTTACTGTTCTATTAACTATATCTAAATTAAAATGAAGTAGGAGTAGCACAGACTTACAGCTATATCTTTACGTCCCAGAATTGCCCCCTGAAACTTTGCTATTAAGTGCTTAAAGAGCTCCTTCAGAATCTCTCCTATAATTCTATAATTGAGCGCTAAAGAAGATCCCACTAATCTTTAGCATGTACTCTCTAAGGAGCTGTTGGAAACGTTCATAATCTCTTCCTTAGTGCCTCCGATTTTAAAGAGAACTGAAAAAGGGTGAGTGCCTGGAGCTTCCTCTTCCCATCCTAAGAGAACATCACAAAATGCAACACTTGGCAAAAAAAAGGCTTCAACTTGCACACATGCATCTTTAGGGGACCTGTGCAATCATTCCAATTTCAGTGTGACTGCTTAGATAGGTAAGAATTTAGAAAGTAGATTAAAAGGACTGAGGAGGAAATAATAGGAAGGCAAAGAAATCCAGACTGCCTCATATATCAATAAATGCTACTTTATTTTTTAAAATCTGATTAACGGTAGCAGCACTTAATCCAGGTAGGCTGATGGTGGTCAAAATCACTTGCCGCTCTCGTGAAAGTTCAGGTCCAGATTTTGAATTTTTCGTAGACAGCCTGTCACATCCAAAATTTAGTTGAGTCTACTGTAGAGATGCAGTTTCAATTCTGGCATAAATAGCTCCTGGCAATGAGTATTTTGTGTCTGGATGAAGATGCAGTGAAAGTTCCTGTGTTACAAATTAGTAAAGACTGAAAAATGCTGTTACATGCTTCCAATATTCTCTTAGACAACTGTATTGGCAGTGTTTGAATATGGGGCTGGCCAATAGTTCAATTTCGTCCAAACCAGTAATATGGCTCTTGTATCGTGTGGTCACGGCAACAAACTGCAGCTTCCAGTTGTGTTCCCTTGTGTTCCCCTTTCATCAGGGTGGAGAAGTTTGCTGGCTTTCTATATTGCGTAGTTATATGGGACAACATGTATATTCTGTTTTCCTTTTTCTCATTTCCTCTGTATTTCTGCTGCAACTCATAATGCACAGATTTTAGTCACTCCTGGAAGGAATAATGGAATAGCTTTGTATCCGGTCATCACCCTTCCTAGTGGTAGTAATAGTGGAGAGCTGACTTATTCGCCATCAATGTGTAAGTGACATACCCAGTGTCATTTTCTGTTGATCATTGGATTATTACTTTGAAGTGTCTTTTTTATTTTTCTTTGAATTTAGAATTCTGATTGCAGTAAGTGGGACAGAAAGAGGCAATAAGAGGGAAGAAACAAACGCAGAATAAACTACTGGACAGTGTATCTTGATCAAAGACTTCTGAATAGGTATAAAGCATTTTTCATTATTCAGAGCAAAAGAAGTCAATTCCAGAGTTTTTTAAATATTTCACATTATTTTTATTTTCATTAAATTCCAATGTAAACAAGATCGTTACTCATCTACTACTCTTGCAGAGAAACAAGATCTCTTATGATACCTGCAAGTTTCATTATTTGTTCCGTGAATAATTTGAAATAACTGTGTGTAACACATATGCTTTGCCTTTATCACTAAGCATATGCTTTGGCTGTGACTAAGAGAGAAGTATGTTTTACAGAAGTCATGAAAACAAGTATCGAGCTGATGATACATCCTATAAGAATGCCAGGCAGCAAGGCAATTAATTTTCTTTGCAAGTCAATCAGTTACTTCAGAAACCTCTCTGTGTTCCACTAGGATGCTCTTTTCAACTTGTCGTACTGGTAGTTTTTTCTGAAATCCCAAAGAATTCCTGCAAAGAATTTAAATCTGTAGCCTAGCTCTCCTAAAACAAATTCAACTAAAGGGAACAATCAAGCAGCATTTGTAAGTAAAAATAACTCTGTACTTAGTCTTACATTGCCAGCTCTTCACAAAATACTCGGGAAATAAATGATTCTACTGCATCTCTGAGATTCTGAGAAGCTTAAACTTAACATTAAGCCTTTTTATTAAATTCTTCTAACCTTTTACAAAACAAGGGATACATTCTTTCCTCAGCTCCATAAACTTCACTGGAGCTGAAAATTGGTTCAGCTCCATTTGTCTCAATAAAATTACACCTATTTACCCTAGCAGACTTCAATAAGTATGGCTGAGACACACTTTTACCCAGGATAGATCGCTGCTTTCCTTCATTTGTGTCAGTAATACATGTAAAAGAAAATAAATACATAGCCAAGAATGGGATTTCACTAATACAAAGTAGTTAAACTATCTGCTTAACACTGTTTATTCTAGCATATGTACTTAGGCTAATGGCATTGGAGATGTTTGTCAGAAGCAATAATCAGTGTCATACAAGAAGTTAATTATTTGCAATGAAGCTGGTTTTGTTCGAAGTTGTACATTTAGCTCCCACATGATTTATTCATGCCTAAACTGAGGCATTGGTTTGCATTGTGTCTTTGCTTATTTTAATAAGGGTTTCTTAGAGTACTCCTACTCTTACTGTTACATGTGTGTCAAGAAACTACACACATAGTTGCTGTAGTAGATTCGGGAATGTATTGTATTTGTATTGTATGTATTTACTGTACTAGATTCGGGAATGTATTGTATATTGTATGTATTTACTGCTACTGTTTTTTAAATGCCACAAAATATTCAGGTCAGCATTCTGTCTTTAATTGGAAAATATTTGCTAATCACATTATAGCAAATGAAAGAGAAGCATTTGTCCTGCCATTTTATAAATTTTCTGTTATTAAAAGACAACTGCACTGAAAGAAATGGCTAGAAAGGTCATTTGGAGTTTGTGAACACTAAAAGACTTCCTGGAGAAATCAACTGAAATGGTGACAAATACCAGAAAGTTGGCAGTATTTATTATTCTGCTTGAGCAGATCTCCTCTTTCAAAAATGCAGTGATCAGTAGATCAAGTATGTTGCACTAGGTTTAAAAATTAAGAGTATGGAAATGGCCGTTATTAGTGGCAATCACTTTCTTGATAACTTCAACATGTTTTACAAGTTTAAAAACAAAGCAAAAAAAATATAATGGATCCATTAAGAGATAGATTTTTATTACCTTGGCTTATTGTCACTTAAACAATGTACTACCATGAGCTATCCTTTTAGTTTGTATAATATACCTTACTCCAACAAATGAGTAATTTATAGAGAGAAGGTCTTGATGACGCAGGTACACAGAGGATTGCATGTACAGCCAAACAGCATATAATTATTTTTTCCAGTATTTGAAGTAACAACCAAATGTACAGATGCATTAAAAAACATGGTCTGACATTACACTGTATATGAATGTTAATGGAGAAAGAATGATAGATGAAATATTAATTGGTGTATGAGCACACACAGAAAATGTACAGTGATGGTAATCAGGAGAGGAGAGACTGAGTTTAGGCAGAGGAGAGATCTGAAATGCCCACCGTTCTGGGTGGAAGTTGTGTAGATACAGCCCTTTCTTTCACTCTCTTGTCACATTCAGTTAGTCCTCTTTTTGACATATTCCTTCATTAAATAATTTCTTAATGATATGTGCATTTTGGACTTTACTTATGAGTTTTAGATTTCTGCCGCTATTAAATTAATCTCTACACATTAACAAATTTCATTTTATAGCCCATTAGGAATCATTTGCAAGACTAATGCAAAAGAATAAGTAAGGATACACAGATGCACAAAATGTTGGACAAAAAACAATTTGTTCCTCCAGTTCCAAGCCTGCAAAATCCTCTTTGACTTTGTGGCCAGTTTTTATGGGCTGTAGGCAAAATTCTTTTGCAAAATATAAGTAGATTTTAGGTTCTGTGGTTTACAATTTGTATTTCCTAAGAAAAACAGGGAAAGCGATTCATATGCTGCAGCTCCTTAACTGGAAAGAAGATTAGTTTCTTTTTCCAATAAAAATGATTGAGAAGTAAAAACATTTGCTCCTGTTGGTCACAATGGGTAAAGAACAAGCATTTAAGTCTGTCTGGAGGAAATAGGGCCAGAGATCAAGTCCATTGTGGAGTGAAAGAAATTTACCTAGTATGGAGAAACAGATTTTTGGGACCAAATGTTTTAATACTGATACTGCTCACTTATATGTATGGCCACAGAAGAGAAACAATATATTTTGACAAAAAGTTTTGCATTTTACTTCATTAAAGGAGAGATTGTATTAATATGTTCTATTAACATCAGGGTATAGAATAAAGTTAGTTCTCTGGTTTTCCTAGCAGAAGATTTAAATGACTTTCACTTGTCTGTTTTTAATAAATTTTTGAAGGATGCTGCTAAAAACCTGCTTTTTTCCTATATCATTTTGGACCATTAAATAATACTGAAAGATTTTATTTGGGTAGGTAATAGGCAAGAAGCAACAGACATAAATGTTTTGTTCTGTGGTAGAATTGCATATTTCATTCTATGAAAAACTTGTTCATGTGGATTATTTTTTTATGGTAAGTTCATTTTTTAGATGGTATTACTTTATAAGATTTTTTGATTTATAGTTCCGTTAAATGCAGATTATTCTACAGTGAATGCAAATAAAAGGATTTTGAGCTTAGTCTTGAATAAACTGCAGCCAAGTTAGAGAAATTCATCACACATTTATGACATAAAATACCAGTGAAGTCCAATATGAAATTTTGAAGAAAACTGCTTAGACGGGTCTTCAATGAAAGGGTCTGATAAACTGAGACTCACTATGTGAATATTGGTGTTATTAAGATCTGGCAAATTAATGTAATTTAGCTGTTGAAGAGTTTGGCATGTAAGAATCGTCTCATAGGTAGTGAGAGATAGCAACGTCTGAGAAACTTGTTACAGCTAAAGAATTACCAATAATCTCATTAGATTGAAATTTAGTCAACATACGGCATCAGCTGAGAGAAAGGTGGGGTTTCTTCTGTCTGTATTCCTCCCTCCACTTTGAAATGCATTCTACATCGATTATTTTATGATTTTACTGGCATAGTAACTGGTACCGTGTAAGCTACAAAATACAGTGCTTGTTCTGGATAGTTTATACAAGTCTTTCCTGCAATTTGTATTTCCTTGTAACAGTAACTTTAATTATGCACATCTCTAGCTCTCTAATACCTATACATCACCTTTAACTAATGTAGACCTGCTTACATCCTTCCATTTGTCAGTGCGCTGTTCCCCTCCACCCTCCCATTTACACTTATTTTTTGTAAAGACATAAAGTGTTAGTCGAAACGTGGCAGTAATATTAGAAAATGCCACTGTACCTAATGGAAATGGTTATAATTCAGACGTTGTATTGCCCCCATGGTTTTGTGGCTTCTATGGCTCCTTTGTTGGAAACACACATGTAAAATGTATCTCACTCTCTTTTTAGTGTAGAACAACACAGGAATCTCCAGCCATTAGATAAACCATGGGATGTAAATCATGTCTCGCTGGAGCCTCTGTCTAGAGAGAAGAATCACATGTAGTGTTATAACAGTGGGTTTGTAACCACGTTTTTCTTATTAGTGTAAGAAAAAAGGTTGTTGCTATTTTGACAGTTCAACTTACAGCATCTTGTTGCAGAAGCTAAATCTTCTGAAATCTTAGTAACTGAAGGTACATCAAATCTGTATATAATTTCTTCAGGTTTCTACAAATTAACTGTCATATAAAGTGGCTCCACAAAACAGGCATGATATAACCACAAAGAAATCATGGGAAAGACTTCAGTGAAAGACGGAATTTGGACCAAACCCAGTAACTATATGAGTTCTTTCTTTCATCCAATATAGTTATTTTTGAATCTGTCAGTCAGATCTTTCTGTCATAACTCTAGGCAATTTCATTGACTGGATTTCTCGTTATCTTTCCCTCTAGCAATACTCTTTGTAAACATTTATTAAATGGAAAAAGCGCAAAAGTGTAGATATAGAAACTTATTCCTGCTCACAGTAGAAACTTAAGCAAAAATAATATTCCAGCACCAAGCAATAATACTTAAGAACATTAAGGATACCACTAAAAAGAATCAGGCAACACCTGTTAATTGAAAATTACACCAGGAAAGAAAAAAGAGCTCTGGACTGTATGCCGTTTTCTTCCACTCTTCAGATAGTTAATATCTTTATTATCAAAGAATACTGCTGTTCATTGTTTCCTGATTAATTTTTTTTAGTATAAAAAATGTTAACAAATACTTTCACATGCAAAAGGATAACATTATACTGGTGTCCTGTGGGACAAATTTAAAAAAGAGCTACTGTGGCCTTGGGCAAATAATACCATTTGTTTTTTCATCATTTATATCTTCAAATTTTACTGCCTGATCTCTCAGGAAAACAACTGAAGGCAAGGGATTTTTCTCTCTGTGTGCCTGCACGGTAGTCAGCACAACATTTTATCAAATGGGCTTGGGCCTGCATGTATTACTGAAATGAATTAAATTTGTAATAAAATGTGAGAAGTCAAATGCAGTTCTGCATGTGGTATGAATCTCTTTACAGAATGGAAATAGCCCAGATATGAAATCTGTGCTCACCACTCCCAAAGGATTATCAGAGTTTTAAATCTGGTCAGTTGAAAAGAATAAACTTAGATGACTCTGGGACCATTTCTCTCCATGAGTCGCCTAGGTAGTTTTTGTAATGACAGTGAGTTTTTCTTTCACCTGTTGCTATATGAATATCATCTCCACAAAAGAAACTGTTTACTGTTCATTGGAAAAATTCTGTCCCTGATTGTATTCTTGTACTAATTCTAGGCTTTGAGTCGTAAAAGCAGCAAACTCCTGTTCGTGAAAGCAGGGTGATCTTTAAGGAGAGTACTCTCTGGCTGTTGCGCTTTTCTTCATTACTTTATGTCTGCTTCTTCTGTATCGGTGTATGTGTATGAAATGTATGAAAGTATCGGTGCAATCCAATAAACAATTACAATAAACAATTACTTTTTAATTGTTTTTAAAAACCTTCGTCAAAGAAACAGATAGTAATTAATTGTATCAGGTTTGAAAACGGTGTTAGTGATAGTTGTCAAGTTTAATTTCTTTTACTCTTCCTGACCTTAGTGTGTCAAGGAGAATCTTTTAACATTGAGGGCACCCATCTCAGGACACAAATGTGTTCCATCTTTATGAATTATCAATCTTATTGGCAACACAGTAATTTATATGTACAGATTGCTTCCTTGTTACAAGCCGGTCAAAGTTGTAAGTGGTATCTGGTATGCAGACTATACAAAATGGCACTGGAAGGATGATTTTGGGGTAAAGAATTCTGGTATTGGGCTGTGTAATGTAGTTTTAAGTAGAGCCAAATGAGGTGATGCATCCTGTGTCACTGATTAAATTTTAGACATTACTGGGATATGTGTTTATCCATGAATTTCTGTGTAAGGTGGGGAATCAGACTGACTGGGAGTCCAGAGGTGCAGGAATCACAGCAGACAGGTGTGCATGGTGAGCCCTCCTGCTGCACGGTGACAGATGAGGAAATCCTGGGGAACCTCTCTGACTCACTTCACTAAAAAACTCTGCTGTGGTCTGGCAAACTGTAGTCCTCTTCTGACATTGTGGAAAGTAAACGGACTTTTCTACTAAGCTTTTTAATTTTCATGATTATTCCAATCATTGTCAACTAAAAGCTTCTTTAGAGTGTTTGAGAAGGTTGACCTGGTACAGAAACACTCTTAAATCTGTGATGTGACATTTGCTTCGCTTTCTAATTTACGCTATTTCATATTTCATCTTCTCCCTACATCTTCCTTTTCTCTACTGACCCTAAGACCTTGTCTGCTTACCTTGAGATAAATCTTTTTCTCACCTAACTGCTCGTGTTTATGAATTGTTGCCTGTTAAATCTCAGCAGTGTATTTAGAAAATGAAATTACTTAGCATATACTTCCAGTGGATAAAACGTTAATTGAACGCTGTAATAGTGATAGCCTTTATGTTCTGAAGTTTAATCAAATTGGTTCCTGTATCTGAAAAATACAGAGCGATCTTATCAAAAACTTCATGGATAAAAAAATCAGGATAAATCAGAAAAGAGTGGGTGGTTTATGTACATTTCATAGGCCCTCTATTATAGTGCCTTGTGTTTCTCTTTGTTTTCTGTGGGAATACTACAGAAGATATTGAAATAAAAATTGAATTAAAAAATTCTATCCATTTTTGAAGGTGGTATGAGTCATTTTATAGAGAAAAGAAAATAATGTTACAGAAAGGATAAATCATCTTTTATCACTTTAATACACGGTTAATATATTGCAGTAGTACTGTTTGTATCCCTCTCACCATTTTGCTTTTAATATTTCTCCACACAGTGTTTATTTTGGTTGTGTCTTCTTTGTATATTAAAAAAAAGTTCGTTTATCTATGTGATGTATCTTTTTGAGTTTTTGATTTATGTTTTCGAGAGGAGGTTGTATATCAACATTTTAATATAAGGTGTATTTGATGTATTTAAGTTTAGTCAGGGAAAAAAGGGGTTTTCTCCTCCTCTTTTGCCCTTGTCTCTTTCTTTTTCATGGCCTTTTTGAAGCTTTTTTTTTTTTAATCTTACCAAAATTGTCTTCTTGTGGTTTAATGTTGCCGGATAGTGATCGGTGGGGCATCATCTGTTTATTTCCTGTTTGTATATCAGGGTGTTGTCGTTTGTCCATAAGCAGCTCCGTGAACGCTTGTGCAGTTGTCGTTGCAGAACCATCAGAGGGAGAGAGCAAGAACATCTGTTTTTCTGATTTTCCTATCTGTCCTATGTAAACATTGACATTTTTATAAAAGGAATAATTTACTGACTTCCCTTTAAAGCAGAACAATGACAGGGTTTGTAAGAACCAATCTTTTTTTGTTTTGTTATATCATTAATAAACCTCAAATTCTAATTTCTCACTCAGCCTTTTGGGTCCAAGGATATACTTGGGCATTGTTGAAGAAAAGTGAAATATCTGAAACATAGCAGTCATTGGCATAAGTGCAAGTGTTTATATTCTACATCAAGATGCCTATATATAGTCTCACACATTCATTCAATAAATAGAAATCCGGTTAACTGTGTAATAAATGCATGGACTCTGCCCAGAATGACAGTAGTATTTAGTTAGATGAGAATGTTGGTTATAAAACTGATGACGCCTAGATGTGTTTTCTTACTATAATTGATATTTTAGGTAATAACAAAGTTTTTAAAGGCACATCAATAATATTCTTTGAGATGTCAGAGAAAATCATCTTTAATAGATACTGAGACTTAAAACTGTCAGTTAACTGTGTATTATTTGAATATATTCATTTCTATATTTCTGTTACTGCTGGCTTGCACTCTTCCTACTGTCTGCCTGAATTATCACTTCAGTGTTATTCTAGAATTCTGCTACTAGTGTGGGCTAAATCTAAAATTAACACTATTAGAGAGGGAATGGTTATCTTTCCACTAGCAATATATATGTTATATATGGTCAGATATTAAATGTATTTCATTGCTCTTGTAGATATGCTTGGACAAAAATATAGCTTATAAAATATAGCATTGATAAGTACTGAGTGATTTGAGAGTGATAGAGTTAAATCCACTGGTCTGGCATATTTTGTACTGAGGTCTCAGAGATCCATTCAGGTCTTGTTTTTGTCAAATGGAGAAACATGACACACGAAAAAAATCCCGTATCCATACTTTTTGTGAATTCAGTAATTTCAGAGATTGTTTTATTTTCGTGGAAAAAACCTTGGGCTTATGCCAAGTTAATGGCATGCCTTAATTGTTAATACATCTGACCCTGGAAAGTAACAAGATAATGTTAGTTGTACCAACTTGAATTTGCTCTAGCCTGGGGGCATGCACTCAAACTGTGGTTTAGTAAGTGTGTGATAACGAGGTTAAGCCATGATATATGGTCCCAGAGATGTGCAGGGACCGATATGGGAGTCAGATGGTATGTCATAAAATGCTACAGCCTTGCCCTAATTTTCTATAGGTAGACTCAATTTATTGTCTGAATTCTAATTTATATTGCCTACATCTGCTGTTATTGATGATTAACTTAAAATCTATTTGAAACCAATAGAATTTAAGACAGTTTTGTATATGATCTTCAAATCGTATAAATATTATTTAATTTCTTTTAATATTTCAGTATGCAAAGTAAAGTCAGATTTAAAGTAAGCGTGTTTTTCTGGTTTGTCTAAAATTAATAAAATTAATTAGACTGAGGAAAGTTTGAACAAGTGCATTTTTTAATTTTACGTAACATTACAAAAATATTGTGCACCCAGGAGCTATTGCTGACATTTGAGGATGAACGTTTGAGGAGCGTTCTTGAAAGCTGCTTATGTATCTGTCTAAGATGAATGTTAGCCTGATGTCAAGCAGCTTCCAAGAATATCCAGAGCATACACTAGTTTAGTTTATGAGAATAATGCAGAAGTCTGTGTCATATTGTATCACCTGTTTTAAGAAGTTCTTTGTGACTTTTCTTAAGGAGAAATTTTGAATATCAGTGATATTTTGATTTGAAAATCGGTTGTTCTTGTCTAAGGAAGACAACCAAACCTGTTGGTTCTGCTGTTGCCATTCTGCACAAGATACTCATGAGTTACAATTTGGTCAAAGAATCAAAGGTGAAATATAAATCTTGGGCTGATAAATAATCAAAATTAACCATTGAAAATAAGAAACTAATTATTGCATTAAATAATTTTTGGGAACAAGAGAAATTTCATAAAATGTATGATGTCTCACCTAAATTCGGTTCAACCCATTAAAAATATTGAGATACATATTTCTGAGTTTCTGAGGTTTTGTTACTTAATCACAGAGTTAATACAAATCTTTGTGTTGTTAAACACAGCTGCTGTACTTTGGATATATTCAGGACCTTGCTATTTTTGTTTATTGTAAAATGTCGTTCCAGACACAAACAGATGTAATGACATAAGTATGTCTAGAGAGTCTGTAACATTATTTACTCTACCAACTCATTGCAAATATGCACCTTACTCTTAATGAGGATGATTTATCTGTTCAGAAACATACTGCATGAATAGTACTTTACAACATAGATTGCTATAATAACACTTCTGTAGTTTTAGGCTCGTATTCCAGTACATATTATTTTATTTTTCAAGTGCTCTTTGTGAACATTTTAAAATTAGCCTATCGCTTGAACACATTTTTGAAGGACTTCTTTACCTCAATATTATTTAATACGGTTGTTATGGCAACAATATATTTCTCTTGATATTTTGCCTATGAAGAAACAGTAGCCATATATCAAGCATATAAGGAGGAAAGAAAAACGTTCATTTACTTTTATTTCCACACACATGGCTCCATATAACAACAGTAAGTGTAGCATGAAGTATAAAAACGGTTTGGGCTGTGCCTTCCTCCTCTTTGGCTTTACACTGACATATGCAAAATCTTGATCGATAAGATTGATTAATGTCCATGATGATGATGTTGCAGGACTTGTGCTGAGATAATTAGCTGCTATGAGGTACTTTGTGACAAAATAGTGTAGTGAAGAGCAACGTATTTTGCAAAGATTATTGTGAAGTATATTAGCAAAGGGTGCAAGGAGGAGCAGGGCTGAAATTAGAATGAAGCAGCATTGTGTTGATCTAACCGTTACTGGCTTGGCTGGCACTCTGGAAAGAAATGGCAGGAAAGAGTCTGCTGCAACAGTTTTCTCATCTAGCTATATACTGTAGACAAGTAGTGCAAGAAGTATTGTAAACTTAATGTTGCAGGTAGAAGACAAGTCTTCCTTATTTTGATCCTCTTTTGATAGGAAGAAGAACCTAAATAGAGGACTGTGAGGTGTCAGAATTGCACAGTCTCTTGTATGGTTCTCTAGCACCTTACAAATGTTCATATTTAAAACCTTTTTGGGGGGCAAAATGAGAGAAATTACTTTATCAAAGCAAATTCTCAGATCCTTTGTGCATCACATCTGTTTACCAGGCAACAGAGTGTATATATTCAATCCTCCATTCAGTTGATTCAAATATAATCAGATCCTGTGGTTAAAATGAATAATTTGTATTTGAGAATGGAAGAGTGACTATGTGGATACAAATCTTTTGCCCTCAGATTCGTGCAATTATGGAACTGTATGTGTTGGTATGGAAAGTTAGCTTATACTAACAGACGTTTCAAATAATTTCAAAGCTGATACTTATGTTGATCAACTTCAAATTAAAATGACCATTACAATAGAAGTGTCAATCAGTGCCCCTCCATGGTTTAAGAAACAGTGTTACAGCCTGAAGTCATATTAGGCAGAATTTAGATTACTTGTTTTGGGTAATGAATAAGCATTTTCTATGTTTATCAGTAGTTACATACTCTTCAATTAAAATGACAGAACAGAAATAGTAAGAACAACATAGTATTTCTTAGACTAAGAGGTATAATAAAATGATGCAATAATTATTTCTAATGTATATCAGAGTATTACAAACTAAGCTTTTGGATCCCTTACCCTGAGAATTAATCATTACTAGTTAATAGAATTTGTGATCTGATAAATCCCTATCTTCACCATCAAACAGTCTCTAAACGAATACTGAAATTCTGCTAAAATTTAACTTCTTATACCAGTAAATGGCACAAGAGCATATTCCCTCTATCTCTGCTGAGCAAAGTGGTTATTGAAACTTGCAATAATTCAAGTTTCATAAGACTGTACAAAGAATCTTTTTTATTAAAAGGAAGCACATAGCTGAGAGAGAACATTTTATATAAAACTGAAAAGGTCTCTACAAAGTAGAAGCAGTAGCAGGTAACTGCATGTAAGATAAGGTGAAAGTGGTGTAGTAAAAGTTGTTTACTGCAAAAACTGCTACTGGTTTGTATTGTTTTTAAATGGGCTGTGAATTATTTATTTACCTCTTGTGAAAATAAGTTCAAAATTGAATAACACAATGAACATAATAATTCAGGATAAATCATTCATGGACAGATCTAGAGTTAGTATGAATCCATGCAGTGCTGTGATGTCACCTGAGGAGCAGCCCCATGAATCTTTGCTAATTGGATAACCTTGCAGGTGTTCCTGAAAGCATTGCTTTGGGTCTTAATAAATGAGTAATTTTGTGTTAACCTTCCCCCAGTTTTGGTGCTCCAAAAGTAAATACATAAGTATTGGGACTATTTTTGGAAAATGGATTAGCACATTTTTTAAAGAAAATACGTACCCTAAGATACACTTCTAGTTTATGATTTTTCAAGGATATGCTACTGTTTTCTGATAATGAGATGTGTACATTGAAAATCTGCCTGTGACATGTCTGACAGGAAAGAGAGAGATTTTAAAGAAGGTGGATACTCACTTGTTTACCTGTAAAACTGTGCCTTTAATTATATTCCTCCATCAGGAAAGAGGCGTGCTAGCCTCTAGGATGAAGCACAAGGATCCTGAAGAAGTTCTGGTGTTAATTTTAGTGGAGCTACATTTGAGGACATATTATCAAAATTCTAATGTCTCTCTCTGTTCAGATTTAATGGTATGCATCAAAGCAGACAAACACTTCAATTGTACCTGTTTCTTTGGAAGTTGAAGCTTCTGCTTTATTTTCAAAGAATAATAAGCAATGAAACCATTGTATTGATTGTATTCTGATTTTGTTGTGCAACAGGCTTTTTAGCTTTGGAGAGATTTATTTTTTTTTCTTCTTTGTATTCTAACGCGTCTGTTAAACTGGGCTCGCTATGCAGGTCCCAGGCTGCAGCCGAGTCCATATTGTTCAAGGTCAATCAGTTAGAACCAAGAGGTCACTTATAGATATTCTGGGATCCTCATCTCTTCTAAAATCAAAACGCTCATTTTCACTCTTCCTTGTAGGAAAAGAATAGAAAATAATGGCTTTTACTATGAACTTTTTTTATGCCTGAACTAGAGGATGGGGCTTCAGTTTGTCTGAAATATCTCCTGGATATTGACTGCCGTGCAATCTAGAACCTGGTTGACTATTCAGTTACAGTTGACTTCTTAGGCCAGTTTTACAATCCATGTTAACCATTTCTCTCAAAAGCAAGGTCTAGTTAAATCAGTATATGTGTATCATCTGTGTGGACTCCCTGAGTATGAGTGAGCAGACAAAGACTTGATATTTTGATCCAGAGAACCTTGCTAAAAATGTTATTCTATCATGGGTGGCTTTCGTTATATTTCAGTAAATGCCTGACTTCTAATGAAGTATGTTATAATATATGTTCACTTTTGATATTCTGGGAAAAAAACCCACTTTTCATAGACAGAATTTAAATATTTGAAGTGCAGCATAATAAGCATTTGTATGGCAAACCTTTTCCATGGGGATTTGTCATACCAAATATTTAATTAAATTGAGGTGAAATTATGTTATTCATGCGAACCGGTTTTGTTAGAATAATTAAACTGCTTCAAAAAGATTTCTCTGCACTTCCTTTCCACATCAAGTAGAGAGCAAAGAGTGGGTTCAATTTCTAGAGGTCACTAATAACACAACTTTGTCCCCCACCCTGGAAGCTGGTAAACCTAATTTCAGCTGTGTGAGTGCTCAGTGAATGGCAGTTACTGACGATGGTTTGTTTAAAGTAAAGAAAAAGAGAAGATAAATAGGATAACAGAAAGCAAACTATGCTTTCCTAAATACAAAGATAATGTCAAGTCTTGTCTCTCTGACTTCATTTTGAGAGACTGCTAAGCAACTGGCTGCTTGCTGCCTTCCCCGGTAACATTTCATTTAGTGATTAGCACCTTCAAGCTCTGAGGCTCTATCACTTCTTTTGCTGGGCAGCGAGACATCATGTAAGCTGAAGCTGACTGTGCCGTCAACTACTGTCATTCCAGCAGCCATTCCTCTTCTTAAGTGATTTCTGCTCTTTAGCAGCAGTACCGCAGCAAACTGCACTACACTGCTGCCCAAAGGAGATTTTAGAGTCTCTTCTCTTTAAGGTTTCAAGCTACTATTACATTAATGTGAGTGCTTACCCAGACATAATTCAGCTGCCTTGCCAGGCTCTCACAGTGCCTACTTTCCTTAACTTTATGCCATGACTGTTTCTTAACAGAAATGTGAGAAAATATATGCACAAGGTATGTGTGTTTCAGGTTTCCCTCTTAGCTTCTCTTGTTTTCCAATTCTCTCTGTGAGGATCTGGCATTCCTTTCCAGCTCTTTAGCTGGGGGACCTTGCAAGCAGGTTGGCATATATTTCAGTGACAGAGGGAAGCACTAGTTTATGCAGTGGAAATATAATTGTTTCCACAATATTATCTTCTGAAAGAGAAAGCCTAGTGATTTAGGAAGATGACTTTACATTACTGTAGGAAAAACTCCAAGTACTGTACAGTATAAAGTAAAAATCTTTTGTTCCTATGAAATGGCATTCAGCAATGGACACAAGCTTTTTTGTAGATCTGAAAAGTCTGGATAAATATTTTTTCAGTTCAGATTAAAAAACAAACAAACAAACAAAAAAGAATTTTCTCTGCACCACCACAGAGTATTCCTCAGTCAAATAAATGCAATATATAACCTTACTGGTTATTTCCAAATAGAACATTGTAATTGTGTCTCTGCATGTCAGAATATTGAGATGTGAGATGTCTTTGGGCTTTGGGTAATTTAAACATTAAATGCACGCACCACAGAAAAAACCCCTACATTCCCTTTAACTGAATATGAAAAAGCAAAAGTCTGTTGTGTTTTGTTCTGGTTCTTGCCAGAAAGGACCGTGCCACTGACAGCCCAATCACCAACTATATATCCCCCTTACCTGCCCTGCCTGTCTGATCGTGAGCTCACGTGGGCACATGTTCACTAAATCAGTCCACTGATCTGTCTGACATCAGGAGGGGGGTTTACAACTGCCCATTAGGAAGGTAGCCCACAATTAGATTGGATTAAATTTAGTGTGAAGCTGCACTCTTGGTCTGTGTTATAGCAATGTATTCTGCCTCAACAAGCAGAATAATTTGCTTGACATTGCAATAAATGAAATTTACGGGTGCTGATCTGTAGGTAAAACTTAATCGTCATTATTCAGGTTTTGTGTTAGGTGGAAGTTTAATCAAATTTGGGTGCTTATAGCTTGTTGGAGATACGTACGAAAGCCTCCTAAGGAATTAGAAACCATCAAATTGTCACAACACTGACTTTGCTGTTAAAGTATGTGTTAAGATATGAGGAAAAATGTTTCACGTATGGAAAACCTAGCTCTGTTCAGTGTTCTGTGCAAAACTGATGTGAAGTATCAGCTAGTGGGGCTGCAAACGCAAGCAAAGAAGAAAAAGCACCTTTTGAAACAATGTGTTGCTTATCTGGAGTCATTGTGTCTCATTTTATCATTCCTTTACTGTTCAAAAAATTAAGACTTCTGCATTTTTGGCAGATGGAGTAGGTAAAAGTAAAACTTCTTCCATGTTTGTGTATATGACTGTATTGCATCCAGTTTTATCATTAAAGAGTAAATTATTTTCCTGGAAAACCATACGTCAGTCAGCTGGGAGAGGAAACTATTATGTAAATCTTAAAACTATTTTGTTTATAAAACAAAATATTCATCTACAGGGATTGAAACTCAAAAAACCCCAAAACTGTGAAGAGCATGGAAAATTCTGGACTCAGCGCATATTGGCAGTTTAAGTTTGAACAGATGTGCATCCAAAAAGCATGGACACTCGTCTGCCTGTAAGAGTGGTGTTTTTCAGATTAATCTGCAAGTCTGGCAAGAACAAGTTTTTAGTACCTTTGCTTATGGTCAGAAGACAAAATAATACTGGCTCAGTTCTAAGAACTATGATTTAGAAGTGGACAGACATTGCAGGGGTGTAAATTCAGTGCAGTGGTAAAATATGTTACAACTTTTCCCTTTATTTGTGTTTCTGGTTGTTGGGGTTTTTTTCCCCGAACAAGTTTTTTCTCTTACTGTGCACAAGCTTGTTTCTACAGCAGGGAAGAGAGCAGCGAGGCAGCTCTTGAGTTGTTTCACCATCTGTTTCTCAGGTCTTTGTTCAAAATCCCTGATCAGAAGCTCATAAACAATGTTGTCTTCTGGACACAGGTGAGGATATTGAGGCCTTTCCTATTATGTCACTATTGTTTTGCACTTTTAATGTGTTTGCCATTTTTATTGATGAATTATTCCTCAGCAGACACAGAAACTCACTAGCACAAACTGCATAAGAAAGAACAAGGGTTGCTTGAAGTCTGAATAAAAAACAAGTTTAAGTATGTTTGTTTTAAATTCCTACTAAGGTCAGTTGTGTCATATTTTATGTTTAATGAAGAAAAGGGCTTGGACTTGTTAAATACATTATTTACATTTAACCTGTTTGGCCAGTCTCAAAAAAAATCATGAGTGTCTCGCAGAAAAATACAAATTTTAAAACTTTATCTTTTAATATAATGTGTAAGCTTTGGCTTTATTGCTTGCCTTGCATTTTTAGAAATTTCTTTAGGAGTTCTTTAATATCTTCAGGCTTTTCTTTTTTACAACCTGGAATAATCTTCTGTACATAATAGAAGACAAGATTCAAATTATTGTTTGGTCTAAGGAAAAAATACACCTGGTAATATCATGACATTCTAATTTGGCATTAGTTCAACACAGATGATCAAATTTGCTATGAATTCTAGCCCACAGTTCATTTTTTCTTTGTTTCAAAATGAAATACAATGCATTCAGCTTCTATGGCTTGTTCTACATCCTTTTCTAATAGTTGTGCATGTGCTGTGCTGTGTATATTTAAAGGTTCTGATGAAGATGTTTTAGAAGTCTTTGCTGGATTGTACAACGCTGTCTGTAAGGGGATGTATAAGCACAGGGGGGCAACAGCGCAGTTCAAAACATGAGGAAGATGAAAGTAAACAAAATCATACCAAAAAAGAATCCATTGTTGGATAGTCTGAAGCAGAATAGAAGTGTTCAAAGGCATGGATGATGAGAACCTATAGACACTCTTCCCCAGTTGCTGTTGATTAGATATGGCATGATTTTGTGGAAATTTTTGCAGTCATCTGTTGCAGAGTTCTGATGTCTTTGTAACACTGATTATCAAAACATGGGAAGGATGGTATCAGGTGCCTTAAAAGGGTTAGAGTCATCCTCCTGTGCACAATACTCAATGATTACAAAAAGATATGCTCTCTTTTTCAGCAAGTAGATTTCTACTTATAAACCTGCGCTGCATAAGGAATGATGAAATGTAGGAAGTACATCTGTTCTGTCCTGCTTTGTTTTCGCTTGAGTCTAAGTTATGTTTATTATATCCTTACTCTGGGTCTTGAGAACTGAGGCATAAATTGAGCTGACTGTATTATCTTTCGAAATCCTGTGAAAGGAGATGTAAAATAAATGCAGGTGTCATTGGCACAGCAAGAGATATTAGAGATGAAAAGCTGGCATCCTTTGTACAATGCTGAATGCCATGGAAATAATCAGTTTGCCTGATAAAGTTTATAAGCAAGAGAGGAAATTAAACAGAAATCTATTCAACATGATGGACCTTTCTCAAAATCCCAGGTGCCTGGGTATGTTGACAGGTGATATTTAGCAAAATAAACAAGTAAACAAGCAGCACAGAAGTCTAAAGGCTATTGAGGGTGTATATGTTTAATTTAGGGGTGGAATAGGTTGAGAAGAATCTCTGGCAGACAGACAAAATCATAGAATGGTTTTGGTTGGAAGGGACCCTTAAAGATCATCTAGTTCCAACCCCCTTGATGCGGTGGTAAATGATGTCAGTTGCTCTTCCCTTATCCACCAACGCTGTAACCCCATTGTAGATGTATTTCTATCTAAATACAGATTTAGATAGAATCATAGAATGATAGAATGGTTCAGGTTAGAAGGGACCTTAAAGATCATCTAGTTCCAACCCCCCTGCCGTAAGCAGGGACACCTCCCACCAGACCAGGTTACTCAAAGCCCCATCCAACCTGGCCTTGAACACTTCCAGGGATGGGACATCCACAGCTTCTCCGGGCAACCTGTTCCAATGCCTCACCACTTTCACAGTAAAGCATTTCTTACTAATATCTAATCTAAATCTCCCCTCTTTCAGTTTAAAACCGTTACCCCTCATCCTATCCCTCCATTCCTTGATAAAGAGTCCCTCCCCATCTCTCCTGTAGGCCCCCTTCAGATACTGGAAGGCTGCTATAAGGTCTCCCCGGAGCCTTCTTTTCTCCAGGCTGAACAACCCCAACTCTCTCAGCCTGTCCTCATAGCAGAGGTGCTCCAGCCCTCTGATCATCTTCGTGGCCCTCCTCTGGACCCGTTCCAACAGGTCCATGTCCTACTTGTGCTGAGGACTCCAAAGCTGGATGCAATACTCCAGGTGAGATGTCACCAGAGTGGAGCAGAGGGGGAGAATCACCTCCCTCAACCTGCTGGCCACGCTTCTTTTGATGCAGCTCAGGATGAAGTTGGCTTTCTGGGCTGCAAGCGCACAATGCTGGGCCAGGTTGATCTTCTCTGGCCAGCTTGTATTTGTGCTTGGGATTGCCCTGATGCACATGTAGAATCCTGCACTTGGCCTTGTTGAACTTCATGAGGTTCACACAGGCCCACCTCTCAAGCCTGTCCAGATCCCTCTGGATGGCATCCCTAATCTCCAGTGTGTCGACCACACCAGATGCCTTGGTGTCGTCTGCATTCAATCCTACTGTCCATGTCACTGACACAGATGTTAAGCATAGCCGGTCCCATACCGGTACTGACCCCTGAGGAACACTACTAGTCACTGCTCACCACTTGGACATCGAGCCATTGACTGCAACTCTTGAGTGCAACCATCCAGCCAATTCCTCATCCACTGAGTGGTCCATCCGTCAAAACCATGTTTCTCCAATTCAGACGCCTGGGTGTCATGCGGGACAGTGTCAAACACTTTGATGATGTCAGTTGCTCTTCCCTTATCCACCAACACTGTAACCCCATTGTAGAAGGCCACCAAATTTGTCAGACGTGATTTGCCCTTAATGAAGCCATGTTGGCTGTCACCAATCACCTCTTTTATTTTCCATGTGCCTTAGCAGAGTTTCCAGGAAGATCTGCTCCATGATCTTGCCAGGCACAGAGGTGAGACTGCCTGTAGTTCCCCCAGTTTTCTTTTTTTTCCCTTTGTGAAAATGGGGTTATATTTCCCTTTTTCCAGTCAGTGGGATCTTCACCAGACTGCCATGACTTCTCAAATATGATGGGTAGTGATTTAGCAATTTCATCTGCCAGTTCCCTCAGGACCCACGGATGTATCTCATCTAGTCCCCATGGACTTGTGCACCTTCAGATTCCTCAGCTGGTCTCGAATCTGATCTTCTCATACAGTGGGTGGCACTACTGTGTGCTTTATCTTCTCATACAGTGGGTGGCACTCCTGTGTGCTTTATCCTTTGAGATATGTTGCCTTGAACTATTTAATTCCGTTCTGCTGTGGCATTAGGTTGATTCTGCTTTGCTGTTATTAGCATATGCCAGTTATTTCATTAACTGACTTCATTAAATGCCTGGAGACATTCTGTATCATTTAATGAAGTTAAACATGGCAAACCTCTCTTATAGATGTATAAAGCGAGTGTAGTTAAGAAAAATATTTGCATACTATAATTGTTGGAGAACATTAGAACAAAGCATTTGAAGAACAGACCCTAGTAGTTATTGGTCCAGAGATCTGAATTGCAGATCTGATGATGAAATATTGAGTAGCCTTATGAGAATTGAGGAAAAAAAGAAATATGATTGGTTTTGTAGTCTTCTGCATATATAACATTCAGCTTTGTTTAATACTAATATTTTTCAGCTGCCATTTGTGGATTTAGTTGACTAAGTTCTATGAATATTAGTGAGTCATGCACCTAAATCTACTTAAGATATCTAAGCTTTTATTTACTATTCAGCTCTTTAGACTGAAATCCAGAAAACATCAGGGTCACATCCAGACTGCGTTGGCTCAGCCTTCTATCCTTCCAAGGCAGCTTAAATAAAATTTCCTGTGATTTACCTGGGAACAAGCTAATTGACATACTTGCATTCTTATCGTGTGGTGTATGCATAATATCAGCAGAATAGAAGCTGAGTACATGCACACATAGGTTACTGACCATGCGTTCACTGTAGATGAACCCTAAACGGATTCTTTATTTTTTTTCCCCTGTAGATGAATTAAAAATGTTCTTGAAGAGCAGAAATGAGCATATAGAATCAGAAGTCCCCAGAGCATAAAGAAAATTATTTTAAGACTAACTAGCTTATCTTCGTTGTACAGTGGCTTTTGCCATGTGACTTTCTGTATAAAGAATTTTCAGGAACTGGTATAGCACAGGTAGTACTTACATAGGGGAAATTCTGTGTAACAAAACAACTACTGTACCAGAGAGGGAACAAGGAATATGTACAAGGAGAACTGCAAAACATTATCACCATAACAGGGAGTTTGTACTCACCACAATTGTTTAATTAACACAAGAGGGACTCCTTGGGAAGACAGGTGAATGAATCTGTTTAGATATTAATATTTTTCCTTGCAGTCACAATAATGATATTAAAAAATTGCAGTAATACCCTAATGGGCCTCAAAACAGAATATAATGGAACTGGAAGTTAGAAAATTGGCCTTTTTTATAATAAATGATCAAATTGTCTCCAATTCTTCAGTTTGGCTCAGTTGGAAAGGAGTTAGATCTGACTACCTGAATAACTGGAGTCAATCTTCCCTTCTTGCTCAAGGCTCCTTAGTTAACTCACTTGGGTGAATTCACCCTAATACAAAGAATACAAAAAAATTATTTGCTCATTAAACCTGAAGCCCTGAAGTGGTCAGGCAGTTGGACTAAGTGATTGTTGTAGGTCCCTTCCAACTGAACTATTCTATTCCCTCTCTTTAAAGATCAATAATGACTTAGGTGTTGAACATGGACCCTGCTGGCCTTCTATACAGGTGCACTTCTCCCAAAGATTAAGGATCTTTGATCGGTGATTAAACTACAGCTCAAATGAGAGGGTTTGGCACTATATAGAATACACAACTTTGCTTTAAAAAAGCCCCAACAATTTGTTGCAAGAAAATCATTGCTCTGGGAATACAGCCTTCCTAACATGGCATTCTGCACAAGCTACAGATTGAGTGCACCATCAGCAAGTTTTCCGATGACACCAAGCTGTGTGGCACGGTCGATACGCTTGGAGGGAAGGGATGCCATCCAGAGAGACCTGGACAAGCTTGAGAGGTGGGCCCATGAAAACCTCATGAAGTTTAACCAGGCCAAGTGCAAGATCCTGCACTTGGGTCGTGGCAATCCCAGGCACAAATACAGGTTGGGTGGAGAATGCCTTGAGAGTAGCCCTGAGGAGAAGGACTTGGGGGTGCTGGTGGATGAGAAACTCAACATAAGCCGGCAATGTGTGCTTGCAGCCCAGAAAGCCAACCGCATCCTGGGCTGCATCAAAAGAAGTGTGGCCAGCAGGTTGAGGGAGGTGATTCTCCCCCTCTACTCTGCTCTCATGAGACCCCACGTGGAGTATTGCGTCCAGCTTTGGAGTCCTCAGCACAAGTAGGACATGGACCTGTTGGAACGGGTCCAGAGGAGGGCCACGAAGATGATCAGAGGGCTGGAGCACCTCTGCTATGAGGACAGGCTGAGAGAGTTGGGGTTGTTCAGCCTGGAGAAAAGAAGGCTCCGGGGAGACCTTATAGCAGCCTTCCAGTATCTGAAGGGGGCCTACAGGAGAGATGGGGAGGGACTCTTTATCAAGGAATGGAGGGATAGGATGAGGGGTAACGGTTTTAAACTGAAAGAGGGGAGATTTAGATTAGATATTAGTAAGAAATGCTTTACTGTGAAAGTAGTGAGGCACTGGAACAGGTTGCCCGGAGAAGCTGTGGATGTCCCATCCCTGGAAGTGTTCAAGGCCAGGTTGGATGGGGCTTTGAGTAACCTGGTCTGGTGGGAGGTGTCCCTGCTTACGGCAGGGGGGTTGGAACTAGATGATCTTTAAGGTCCCTTCTAACCTGAACCATTCTATCATTCTATGATTCTATCTAAATCTGCATTTGAAAGGGAATGGCTCATTTTGAAAAAGCTATGAAGAAAGTGAATTGCTGGGTGGATGATATGAAAAAGATAAGGTACTCACAACTCTTCTCGTTGTTAGTCTTTAAGGATTTTACCTGGGACAAATTCCTCTTGCTGTTGAGACGACTACACCAAATAGAGCTGTTAGATAACACATGGTAATAATGTTTTCCTGCATTTAGCTTTCTCTGACTTCTTACCTTTGCAGAAAGTGGTGTCAGATAAAAATAATCTTGTAGCAAACTTAATGTTTAGCCTAGAATTTTTATTGTACAATGTATATACAAATTAATAGAACAATTGATAATGGCAAAACCTACTTAGTTGTCTTGAACTTCTTCTAGAGAATTTGTACTGGGAGCTACATTTCCATAAACAAGGACAATGTCTGCATCTCAAATTTTACGGCTCTATGCTAGTTTCTTGTAGTTTAAAGTGAGTCTCATTGTTCACATTTGCACATTTCTTACAATAAATTTGAATAGTGCATTTGCTTCTCTTCCCACGATTGAATTGTTGAACACTTCTTAAGTAATGTCTATGTCAGACACCTCTTAATCCAGTTCTCACTGCCAACCACCCACTGACAAAGTGGTTCATTTCCATTTGCATTATTGTTTGCTACATATTTTCTGCCTTGTTCCCTTATTGTTGGCTGCAGATCTGCTGTGACTGAATCTTGTATCGTTTCTCAGCAATCCTCAGCCCTTTACCAGGCTCTCCATTCTTCAACAAAGTTTATAACAACAGTAAATAGAATGATGTCATTTTAGGTCACATTCTTTCTTTCATGTTACTATTTTTATGCTTGTCGTTTGATCCTGTATGGATCACTTTTATAGGATCTGTTTTTTTAAAAAAAAAAAAAATACATTTTCTTGTCTTGTTTTTTCATTTTTAACTCTAGCAGATCCTTTTGTGATTTACTTATGCATTTTCTAAGGCAGGAGAATTTGAATGAAATAAAATTTGAGCTAGTCATTGCGTTCTCTTTCCATCTCCCATGCTCCACAAGATTACTTTGTTACTTGCTTTTTGTTCTTCATTTCTCACTTCTTTGTTACCTGCGTCTCCTGCCTGTATTCACATATCTACATTGTAAAGGCACCTTTGTTGACCCAGAGCTACATTCAGATCCTGCCCTTTTGTACACAGCATTTCAAAATGCAGTCTTTCTTTTTACATATACTGCTAAATATTTCTGTATAAGTTGTTGTTTCCTTTCATTTTAACCTGTAATTACCTCTCTCTTATAATCAGGTTTCATATTCTTCAATCAATAAAAGTAAATTCATCTCCCTGATTTGTCATTTTACCATGTTTCCTCTTTGCTGTCCTTGAGATTACTCTGTGCGTTTTTATCTTTTTCTTCACGCCAGACTTTTCATCCGCTGTTACCCCTCAGCTCGGTCCTGCAGCTCCTTATTTGTGCCTCCACATGTAAGGCACTTGCTGAACTCAATCACGAAGTCATTGTCACTGCTGACCTCAGCAGCATAGTGCAGTGCTTGGTATCCAAAAAGGCCTTCCGAGTCTTGTTTGTGATCCAAGGCAAAATTTAAAGTAAACCTCCCTTACGTTTAATGTTTTCATGATGTTATTTGTTGTTAGCATTTTTTCAGAAGTTATATAGCAAAAAAGCTTCAATTTGCAAATGCCTCTCTGGACAGTATGATTGAACTCCGGCAAATATTTGCCCAATTTGCAGCTTTGCTACTGCCAGAGATGAATAGAACTTTGCTGGTGCAGAGATGAAACTTCTGGTATATTCATACATTCTCAAACAAGTTACAGGTTATTAACTGAGGCACATTAACCAAGGAGCACCCCATACATGCGTTCCTTGCTCATTGCCAATACAAAATAAATTGGATTTACTTGAAGCATCAGGAACAAGCTCTGGTAATGATCACAAGAACTTTCAAGAGCAGCAGCTTAATCTCTCATCAGCTTTGAAGTTAACCCTGTTTTGAGAGGAGGCTGCACTAGCTGTTCTCCAAGTCCAGGGCTGCGATCCTTGTTTCTGCCTTGCTTCCTCCTCTCGGGATCCTGAACTCAACCATCTCATGGCCGTTTTGTCAGAATGTTCTCCAGCCAAACAATGCCAAATGTTTCCTGATACTCAGCTGTAACCAGATGAGTCATCTCAAAGGGGTGTTTTCTAACTATATCAACAGAAGATTTTTCATATGAATCATTAATACCGAGGCATGTGTCCCAGGTACTATAGCTATAAGGAAACACAGACTTCATCTAAACTTAAATATTTGTTTGAAGGTTTTGTTTACTTAAAATGGCTCATATCTTATGTTTTTCTGCAAACCATTCTCATCTGAATCCCTCAATATGTGAAGTTTTAGCAATGATCTCTACAGACTAGTGCTTGTCAGTATTTTTGGCATTAGTTCATGGAGACAGTTCCTGGACCCAATGAATTCTTACAAACAGAGTATAAAAATGTGCATTACAATTAGGAAGTCCTCACCTTGGAGAGAATTTCATTAGTGTTCTTTGTAAGTGGTGAGTATATTATTGTCAGGCAATTTCAATAACATACTGGAGATATTGCAATAACTAGCAGCTACTGGTGTAGCAAGTCATTACCAGAGCATTGTGTTTCTATGTATGTGTACTTGAATATATCATAGGTTTTGAAGAGTGAACTATTACTGACCTTGAGCAAAGATATATGCGTGATTAGCCTGTGCTAATAAAACCTTAGTTATCAGCAAACCACAGCTTGAAGGACGTAACGGAGATTACCAAAATGTGCAAATACAAAATGATAGCATAGGTCTCGAAAAGTACAAACACAGCATGATACTAGAGGTATCAGAGCTATAAACAACTCACCAATGGTCATTAAATTAGTGCAACCTCAAGAGCTGTTAAAACCAGTTTTAGAGATAGTAGAGAAAACAAAAAGCAAGTATCCATCACATTAAAATACATAACCATATCCAGTAAATTCATATATAATGTACAATTGTGGACCAATGAGAAGGGAGATAGTAAGTGCCCTGTGTTAAAAAATATATGTAAAAATGACCTTAAGCACACCCAAGAGCAAGGTGGAATAAATAATCAACATCATACTGCTGGCAAAGAACATGGGATGCTGATAAACTGTTGTAACTTCCATCCCTCTTTCTCCTTGACGGGAACCCAACACTATAAGCTGTGAACCTAGGGGAGCATAGAAAGAAGAGCAAAAAAAGAAGCATAGAAACCTAAAGTGAGCGGAGGAATACCAGAAAAAGAACTATATATTAGAAAGTTTCTGAATGTCAGTTTTAACTATCTTTATTAAGAACAAGTTGCATAACTGGAGTAATAATAGTCCTTCAGTTAAACTTGCATGACTTTAATTAGACTAATAATAGATTCCTACTTTCACTTAGATGTTATGTTCCATAGCCTACCTAAATTGCATTGAGTATTTTCTATGATACCACCTGCCCCTGAGGGTTGGATGTCAAATTTGGAAGCAGCAATGCATGATAAACACGTCAGTTGCCATAATGGTTCTTTAGACCAAGTTCTGTAGAAGTTTTGAGACACCTATTTCCAAGAACATCTCTGAGACTTGCCTGTCTTTCAAATCACTCAAAAATATTCCCCAAGGTGAACAAAGAAGTGAAAAATTTCTTTTTAATCCTTTGTACAGGAAGATGGGATCTTGTTATGGTAGCATCTCACTTGGAAAAGGATGCTTCTGATGAATTTTTCCTATTAAGACAAGGTGATCAATTATGTTATGATGTTCCATTCCCAGGAGCATTTATTCAAGTGGATTAGATTAGGAAACAGATATGATTGGGGTTTGAGCTGGATTGTATTCATGGTAAATAAAATAATTCCTGTTAGGCTCCTGTAGTGGCAGATACTATTTTGACAAACTTAGTGTCAGTGACTACAAAGCATCGAAAGATCCATGCAAACTGCAGTTTCAGGGGATGCTGTGTTACTGACTGACAACTGGCATTTTGGATTTTGCCTTGGAATAATATTTTAAAGAATGATGCTGTAAACAGAAAAGAGAAGTGTTGAATTAGGATTACCTGAAATCCTTTCATCCAATAGTGATTAATCTGTCATTCAAGTGGACATTGACTGACCTAAGATTCTGTGCTTCGGTAAAGCAGGCAAGAAGCTTGTTGATAATAAAAGGTCTGTGTACAAAAGTGCATAATCCCAAGCCGCTAGCTTCAATCAAATGATGTAGTTTTCATCTGGTAAGGAACTAGCTTTTAAACGGTAGACTTCTAAGTTAGATTTAGAAAACTTCTTAAAAAACTATTTTAAAAGAAGATGAGTCATTGTAAAATGATTTATTCATAGAATCGTGAAAAACATCAGATTGACTCTGGAGATCATCTGTTCTAACCCTGCTCAACACAGGGCCAACTTCAAAATGGTCGGCTTCCTTGGGCCCTCATCTATTAGCCTTTAAACATTTCCAAACACAGATTTTACAGCCTTACTGAGAAATTCAGTTTTTGACCACCCCCATCCCACACAGCCCCATAACTTGGTAGCCTTTCAGTGGTGTTCCTGCAGCATTTCAATGTCTGTCATGTTCCAGGGAGCCCTAAAGTGAATTTAGTTCTACAGATGGGGGTTTATGAGTGCAGAATACATGAGAATAACTTTTTCGCTCAGCCTA
Organism: Rissa tridactyla; assembly: GCF_028500815.1. Taxonomy (NCBI): domain Eukaryota; kingdom Metazoa; phylum Chordata; class Aves; order Charadriiformes; family Laridae; genus Rissa; species Rissa tridactyla. The sequence goes on from NC_071473.1 coordinate 29,366,536, forward strand.
CTGCTTTGCTTAGCAGGTTTATTAATGCAAACTATTATGCAGTTGACCTTCATTGTCTCAAGGACATAACTTTGACTCATTTTCAACCTGTCTGAGATGGAAGAGTTGGTTTTCACTAATACAATCTTACTACTGATATATTTTTGACACTTAAGTATTAAGTATCTCAATAGCCACTTTTTTCTCTGGTTAAAAAGAAATACTCTACTGAACTGAGGAATTAAAAAACAGAAGCATTGACTTCAATTTACTTCAAAAAAGAAACTTTCAATCAAAACTACCTTCTGTCAGTTGCCCAAATAGCAGTTTTTGCATTATTTATTAACTGATTCATAAAACTGTCTTCTTGTACTTTAAATGGTGTAATACAAACGTAAGATGACTAAAATAAGTGTAGGTTTGCAAAATAGTTTTAATGTTAGATGTATAAAAATGCAAGTTCAGCAATTTTTGCAGGAAGAGATGTATTTATCAAATCACAATCCATGTTGCAATATGAAATAATTAAACAAGAGATTAGATATACTTTAAAAGAAAAACATTCTTTTTTACGGTCACCCAACTATCAGACAAATGCCATGTAAGAGCGAAACACCTACACTAGAAAGAAGATGAACTGGGTTTTTTTTAGAATGTGATGCAGTAAAGATCACGGAATCACAGAATCATGGAATTCCAGAGTTGGAAGGACCTCTAGAGATCATCTAGTCCAACTCCCCTGCTAAAGCAGGATTGCCTAAAGCACATCCCTCAGGGCTGCATCCAGGCGGGTCTTGAAAGTCTCCAGAGAAGGGGACTCCACAACCTCCCTGGGCAGCCTGTTCCAGTGCTCTGTCACCCTCACCGTAAAGCAGTTTCTTCTCATATTTGAGCGGAACTTCCTATGTTCCACCTTGTGCACGTTACCCCTCGTCCTGTTACTGGGAACCACTGAAAAGATGAAACTGCAATAAATTCTGTTTGTTTCTGGGGGACATTATGGGTTACAAGAAAGTGCCTAGCCTGACAAAATCTTAGTCGCAGATTGGGCAAATCATCCACTCGGTATTACTATAACTTCCTTTAGAATAGGACAGTGGTATAGTTTGAGATGGAAAGCTAAAAAAAAAAAGCATAAGTTGCTCAGAATATTTCTCATAAGTGTGAATGTTATTTAAAATGAGAATCCAAGGTGGTATTTGTTGCTTCGGCTTTTATAAACCATCTGGTTTTTTTAGTTTTAAAGATTCTGTGCTTTTGTGTGTAGTCTTAGTGGCATCTTGAGATGTTTAAAGACTAGAAAGAATGGTGGATTTATCAATGGTAGAGGATTAAGCTTTTTGTCCTGTAGTAACATGGAAAGGTTCTGTGAATGAATACATTTAATTTATATTTCAAATAAAGGCTTTAGCTGAAATGCTACTTTTTCTGTCCCCTAAGCAAGTGTCAAAGCCTTAATTTGAGAGGCTGAACACTCTCCTTGTAAAGTTTGTGCTGTATGATTTTTCCTGTCCTAAATTGTCTCAGTATATAACATTTGAGCATGACAAATACTCTTAAAGAACTTATGTGATTAAATTTGTACCAGTCTGGAAAGAATCACAAGTTGTATATAAACGAAGTCTCCACTTTCCATCTTCTACAGTCAATCCCATTATGTGTATAACAAATACCTAAATAAGGAGAAACCTGTAATGTTCAAAAGGTTCTGTTGTAGCATCAATCCGTTTACACTGCTTTTGTCATTTGCAGAAGATACGTATTTGAATTCAGAGATTCATGCTGGCAAAAGGAGTTTTAATATGTTTCAATGCCAGCTGGAAAACTTAGGGATAGTGGAACTATGGTGTTAGCATAACCAAGGACAAATACAAATTGACTGAAGAACAGGAAAGATGTGGAAATGGGTTGAAAAATCTCCGGAACCCTACAAAACTAAAAAGACAGGCAAAAATAAACACATTTCTTTTCTCAGGTGCTGTATCTTTCTGTTGTTTTGATTATTTGGATACTTGGAGTTTACTTTCCCCTTGGTGATTCTTCCAGAGATTTTTGTTACTGGAATAAAAGCCCTAAAAAATTTGTTTTTTAAAGCAAAACTGCAAAAGACCATATTAGAATTTCCCTCTCAGGAGATCTGTAATGATAAATGAGAAGGACAAAATAAGCAGCAGTAACAAAGCAGTCCTAAGAAAATAAGTAGCAATTTTCTGTTATTTTTTTTAATGTTTCCGGGTTTTAAATGGCACCTGTAAGACCCCCAGTTGATTAATATTCAGGTCTATTTCTGACATTTGTTTTAATTTGAATAGTAATTTTTGTGACTCAGGCTCATGGAAAATCTTTGGAAGGAAGAGCAGCAGTCATACCAGCACAGAGGATACAGAATAAAAATAAATAAAGTTTTCTGGAATAAATTTTGGACTTTTTGGGAAGAGACTGGCTCTGTCCTTGAAGAGAATAGCAAATGAAGTCCGTGAAGACAAATTGTTCTGAGAGTCAATAGATGCGGTATCACTGGGAAAGACAGAACATGTTTCTGCCAGGCGTGTTTGGGAATAGGGACTTGAATATTTTCATTAATCTTGTCATAGCTTATTGCTGCTAACTTCCACAACAGAGATGGATTTTCCTTTGTAGCAGTGAATGAATATGCTTCCTGAAGACAAGATTGCTTTGACAATCCACCTTTTTCATATTCAGTTATTTTATGCATCTTTCATTCTTACTAGAATTAAGTAACTCATTACTTAATAAAATTGGAATAACTTTAAAAAAATGCTGTACGTTACATCCAAATCACTCTAAATCACATCAGATTGTTTTGTCTTTTTGATGTAGAAAGGTAATGCTGTTTAAGGCTCAGGTTATTCAATAATGAGGTCCACAGACACTGTGGTGACTTGTGCTGGATTAATAAGGTCAAAATGCTAGTTCTTCAAAAATAAGAAATCTCTAGTGAAATTTCCTTCTCATTTCAAATTTCAACAACTATATCTCACTAAACACACTTTGCATTTACATCTTTGAAAACTGGACTAAGTTGTAATCTGATAGAACTATTCTAGAAAAAAAAAAAAAAGAAAGACCAAAGTACAGAGATTGATCGGGAATTATTGATGGTCACTTTGAAAGTATGAGATAGTATAGAGATTCGGAAACAATGCTTATTAACCACAGAAAACTGCAGGAATGACTGGGAGAGAGAGGAGTGAAGTCACTTTTCAAAGACATACCAGGCTTCATATTGGGGTTCACGCCTCCAAAAACAGGTCACCTTGAGAGTGGTCTCAGAAATAATTCTTTCATGACTGGTTTTGTGTCACGTCTGCTTTAGCCTGAGTACCATATATTGACATTAAGAAAACCTATATTGAGTTCTATCTTATTTTTGAGCATAACATCCATTTATTTCTCTGTGGGCAAATGTTCATAGCAGTGAATAAATTCTGTTCATAATCAAGGGAAAAAACACTCTTGAGACGCTTCCTCTTCAGCACCAGCAAGAAAAATGTTTTCAAAATAGCTATAAACAGGAGTTGCAAGTGCCTTCAGCTGTTCACTCCCTATTGCTTTGCAGCCAGCTTTTCATCACTGTCTGTAAACTTGGGCTACATATGTTGCTACAGGGGCGCCCTTTTCCTCATCAGTTCTCAACAGTCCAGGATTAAACGTATCTGATTACTTAATATGTACCATTAAGCTAGTAATGAATAATTGCTGAAATGGTTTCCTTCAGTGAATGAGTGGCTGACATTTTTCTGGTGTCTTTTATTTTAAGAGCTTAAGTTAATTGAACTCTAAATGAAAACTTTCATTCTGAATTTCTGAAGCCAGTGACGTTTTTGTCATGACCTCAAGGGGAAAACCATGAGGCCACATAGGCACAATTTGGGAATTCCTTATCTGCATGTCTGGTACTTCTGAGGCACCAGTATGAATCATATTAAAAATATGAACAGAATTGCAGTCCCAAAATCAATGCTATGCCCTCTGCAGCTGAGAATAATTTTTGGAGCAGCTGGAGTTGTTTGTCACTATGAAAGTATTTAGTATCATTGCCTGAAGGGGAATGAGTAACCACTGCTGAAAAAAATAGGCCCAGATCTCATGTACTCGTCCTGAAATCTCCGTTCTCAAAAAGGCACTTCATTATGCTTAGAAGTGTAGGTATTTAGATGTATGCATTTAATATATACATTTTATGCTGTGAAATTAATGAGAACATTTAAATGTTTAAGTAGGAGCAGGTGGCCAGGTAGTACAGAATAAGATTGACAAGAAAAAAAGACAGAAGGGAAGAGGCAGATGTGCAGCGAAGTAGAACCAGGTTATTTCTATTATAGATGTGTATTTTCTAACAGAAGGTGAGTAGGATGCTGGAAGCATCCACCAGTGTTTTAAATGGGCTGGTTATAGATTAAATACAAAGGGGAGGAGAAGTCTTAATGTAGAAGAGTAAATGAAGTACAGAAATAACTGATACTTTTGTTCACTAGTGAAATTGATTAAAGAACAACTTGAATTAAATCACAACTTAGAATTATATTTTTCCCCTACATCTTCACTTCAAAGTTGAATAAAACATAAGCCTTTGGGCTTCTAAGTGTGTAAGGTTTGCTCTAATTAAATTTTTGACAAGATTTAAAAACATAAATGTAAACAAAAATTATTAACCGGACAATTTCATTTTGAAAAAAGAAGCTAAATATATCCAACAATACTGAATTTTCCAATACTTTTTCAGTTCTTCCTCTTACAAATTAAATAATCTTCATAGCAAAGCCTTTGAGGTTTTTCGATCATTTGTTTTAGCAAATGGTATATTGGAGAAGGAATGTCTTTTAAGTTTACTGATGACGGATCTGAAACAGTCCATCTCAAAAGAGCCTAAAGATATGTAGGAGGACTGTGATGTCCTCGTCAGTGAACGTTAGTAGATCAATAAAAAGGAAAAATGGAGCAGTAGTTCTATACTTCTGACTGTGAAATACAGGATTATTTGGCTTATGCCCCTATTTTAACTGCTGTGATCTCCCTTGAGGTCACAACTGCTAGTTTGGGAGCCACTGAACTAGAGTGAAGCATTAGCCAGGAGGTGCAGAAATGAAGCTTGACAGCAGGCAGAGATGCCTTCCAGCAGAGACAATTCCCCATACTGTTCTGAACTGCTGGGTCTGTATAACAAGGAAGGTGTTCTCTGTTGGCTTGCTTTGATGTCAGTGAAAAAAAAAAACTATGAAGAGGTACGCTAACAATCTCTTGTTAGCCTGTATTTGAGATCATTTACGGTAAAAGTATAAACTAGAATAGCTTTCCCCCCACACCCGCATTACCTTCCATGTGCAGTCATTTGGCAAGTTCGTTTCTTGGGTTTGTTCACATTTGTTATGACTAAAATTGCTTCTCACTAATATTTCTGTGTTTACAGCAGTTTAAGTAAAACTTTAAATTTTGAAGTAGCCTGTAGTAATGATTTCTGTTATCACGCAGCAGTAAGCTGGCAACTTTTGATAGATGATGCCTAATCAGCTGCTGAATACAAGAACTGAAGATCATACTTGGGCTGAGGAGGAAAATAAAGCCTCGTTAAAACCTGCATTTGTAGTGTTGTAAGTAGTGACAAGGATTCTCTACTAGGGCTCTATGCAAGGAAGGAAAACTGCAGTCTGCTCAGTTATTTTAGGAAGTTGTCTCTGTGGGTGCTAAGCAGTCTGATGGAAATGAAAATAGTGAGTATTTTAAAGATATGCGTATAAACACTATTCATAGTTTATATTAATGGATCTTTCTTTGATTTTTCCTTCTTTTATTTCAGAAGTGTTTTATAACAGTAGCAGCTAGGAATTTTTTTTTGTGTAATTTTTCCTATTTTTCAATGAGAAATATCTGTTTTATGATAAGAGGTAGTTTACCATATTACACATTAGCATACTTTGGGGGGGAGTGTGTTCTGAAGTTTGTCTCAGAGTCTCTGTGATGGTTATAATTTTTGTTTTCACTTGGATCATTGGCTACCATGAGAAAGTAAAAATTAACTTTTGGTTTTGAAGTTAGAAGAAATTCAGTTACTGATGGTACTGTAGTTGAATTATTTGTTTTCCAAATTGATTGATGGTAGTAAATCAATATGCTGCTTCTGATGTTGAAAATAACATATATTGTGTGCAACCATGTTAGTGCTTGTCTTTCATCTGGCAATGAATCAGTGCTGCCAATACTGAAAATCAAAATAGGGTACTGTGCAAGAGTAAGAATACAACTTTATATAAATGATGTGAAAAGTGTTGGTACTTTACTGAGCAATATTTTTAAACCTGGAAAACATACAGGAAAATAAAAATATAATCCCCGTTACTCAGCATAAATGATCTTGCTGGTAGCAAGCTCGCTCTTTCTTTGCTGTTCAGTTGTCTTCAAAATATTTGACCTCTAACATTCCCATTAGTCCAGGACTCCTCCAGGATGTTGTCCAGGCCTTGTCCCTGTTGAGGAGTGGAGAGGAGGTCTAGTGATGGACCCATTGGTGGCTGCCTGCCCTGCTCAGGCCATCAGAGAGGGCATAGCCTATGTTAGGGTCACCCTCAGCTTCTGTCTAAGCTTCCATTAAGGAGCAGCTGAGCCTTTATTATTAACTGCTTATTTGCAACGTGTTCGTAGGAGTTGAGGACTGTATTGAATTTCATGAAGGATGAATACACAGGAGTATAACATTTCTTTCTTCAACTGTTTACAAACTAAAATCAGATGGAGTTACTAATGGATACTGATGGATATGTCTGCTTGCATCTGTAAGGTTACAAACTACCATACTTGCACAACCAGATATTTTAATAGAAGGCAACATAAAGTTTCGTGACCATTTGAGGTGGGTTGTCACCACTCTCGTCATACGCAGACAGCCCTTATGTCCAGAATGACCATGTAAGTAAAAACTTCTGACTCAGAATGAACGTGGGAAATCCTATTTCATGAATTTAGTATCTCATACTTAATCCTTGATCATAAAACTTACATTTGACTGCTTAGACGGGTGTTAAAAGAAGTATCAGTAACTTTGTTTGAACAACAAAATAAAGCAAACTATAATGGAATTTTAGAAAGATGGGAAGACAATATCTTACAATAGAAAGAAAATTAAGTGTGAGAAGTATTGAAGAGGTAGACTGTTCAAGAGCAGAGTGAGCATTTTAGAAGGTCATAAGAAGAATGAGGCAAGAATGAAGTAATGTGGAATTAATTGTAGCTTACTTTATTCCATGTGTCTGAAAAACCTGAATTGGATTCATTTCTGTATATTCAATGGTTCCATTCAGAAGTTTGTGTACGCCTATTAGAGACATCAGAGTTCTGCTTTAAGTAGAGGAAATAATACTATTCTAAATATGTTTGCTGTAATTTTTGATGAATCGTGACTATTGTCTAGTGAGTAATGTCTTGTGATTACCTCTCTCTCTTAAGAGGCTGGACTATGGCTGACTCCCATAGAAACTACTATTCCACAGATAAATTTTTAATTATTATTTGGAATTGTTTAGAATACTCAGATGAAAGACGCAGGAAGTGAAGAATGGCAACATGCTGTAGAACGCCATTAATTTACAGTAATTGGCATATCCAGTGCAATCACTGAATTTTATGAAACAGTCAATAAGGAGCAAATCACACTTATTTGCAGTCACAAGGCTTAGACTGCCTCTCTTGTTGCAGCAGCTGTGATTCATTTCCTCTATGCAGGGAGCAGAAAATGGTTTTCTGGGACAGAGAAAGGGTCAGAAATTGTCAAAAGTTGCTTTTTTGCATAAGTTTACGTGAGGAGCACCAGAAGTATTCAAAACATTACCTACGAGACTTTTTATTGTGTCATATTTTCTTGCTTCTATCTGGAGAAGGCATTAACTAATTTAATGCAATGGGATAAAATGAAGTATTAGAAGGCTGAGGAAGATTACTAGATCATGGCCAGCTTGTCTTTCTGTCTTTTGACAACAGACCGTCCTTACAAACAATATTGTAGGAGCAAACCCAACTCTAATCTGAAGTGGGGCATAATGGAGGAAGGAAGACTCTTCTTCCTTTTCTAAATCTACTGTGATAAAATGGAAGTAGAAAAATTAACATTTGTTTCAATGACTTTGCATAGATAATTGCTTAGTTATATATTTCCTTATCTTTGTAGAACCCATCTTAGATGTAATTGTTGATTCAATTTCTGTTTGGAAGACCTTCCTGTATTTTACTCTCTGATGATAATAAAGAGGATTTATAGGCTCTTCTTAATTATGAAATAAATCTAAGATAGCAATAGAGACTAATAGTTCAGTACTCTGAGTTGATAAATTGCTATTTACAATCTTTATATCAACTATTTTCTATTGCAGCCTGGGGTTTTATGAGCAGAGCTGTGCACATGATAACGTCTCTAACATGGTTTATTTAAATCAAGCAAGCCACAATGATAAAAACACACCCCAGTGCTGGATTAGTCAATTTGTTGTAACTGAACAGTACATCACTATTAAGGTTCATAATGGGTTTTGTGAACTCAGTAGCTTCTCATCTAAATGAGATTTTATGGGATTTATATGTCTTTAATGCTAACTGTTCAAGATTTGTAGATGTTAAAATAAAATTTAAGTGCCAGGCTCAAATGTATTCAGATGTTACAGTGTTGTTATTGGCTTTTCCCAAGTGTCATCAAAATAGATGGGCACAGTAATAAACACCTCATGTTTCATAATACGCAAAGAGTTAGAAAGCAGAGATTTTTCAACTTTTCCCTTTTTCAAATGGTAGATGGATTAATAACTGAGGTTATCGTGAGTATAGAAACACAATAATGTACAGTGATTCATGAAACAAGGTGGGAATAAATACTAACATTAAATAGGGAAAGAATGTACTCTGTCATCTCATCCAGAATACTCTATTCACGCAGTCCTTAATTGCTGGACTAAATACTGTTCAATTTAAGTATATCTGATTAAATTAGCATGTAACAGTATCTGAGCAGTTTAAGAATATACATCAAAGCACCTGTTTCTGGTGAGTGGAGCACAATCCTTCATTCTGTGTTATCCACCTTGTGCCAAAACACTGAAGCGCTTGGTGTAATGGGCAAAGCGGGCCTCCGAGCGGCTGCTTGGCTCAGCTCTGGCTAAGGACTGTACAGCACAGCTCAAAAAGAAGGGTGCCATAGCGCAGGGGGCCTAGAGGGTTGTTTTGGTGGTCATGACTTGTTTTTTGACTCCTAAAGTGACTGATTTGCATTATTTTGATCATAAGATTACAATAACGGAAATGTTTGCAACTTTCACCTGAGTATGAGTCTAGAAAGAGCATGGGAAAGTTGAGAACACCAGGCGTGCCATGTGATGTTGGCTTTTGGCCCCCAAATAGCCAGTCTGCTCTGAACTGATCAGCTCTTGAATGGCTGGGCTGGCTGCAGGATCAGAATCATAACACAGGGATGAAAAATTGATGTGTTCTCTATTTTTTTAAAAAATATAACTTCAAATGAAATGCACTGAATGAAACATTCATTAGTATATATCAGCAATGAGCCGTGCTGCTGCATAATGAGGATTAAATGCCATATAAGAAAGTGCTAAGCCTGTACAGTGAGTATTCTTCAAGGAAATTTTCCCCAAATCAGTCCAGTCAATCAGCTTTTATGTATGACTTGAATACAGTCTGATCAAGCCACAGAATAGTTTTCTTGTCAGAAATAAACTTCTGGCTTGTGCTGAGGTTAAACATTTAGAGCCTTCAATCAGCATTGGCTAGCTGAAACAGAAATGTGAACTACAGCCACTCGCTGTTATGGGTCATAGCCTTTCCTCTCCTTAATACTATTAAAATGATAACTTGAGGGTGTTTTCAGTTAATGAGGTAATTACACCATCATGGATTTGACCTTGGAGTTTATTACTCATTTAAGAAGAAATGAGAAGCTGAGATATCTTTGTTGCTGGACACATCTTGAAAATTTTGTGTATAAGAGCCAATCAAAGCAAAAAGATTATGGTGGTGAATTGGAGTATATAAATTTGCATATTAATAATGTGGCTGAGAAAAACCTGCACAGTGATCATGCAAATCTTTTAACTCTGGCTAATAATGGCTGTCTGTCAACTGCGGTGCAGGGATCCACATGCTGCGTGTTCACTGAGAAGTACTGATATAGCATATTTGCAAATAACAGAAACAATTAATAGTGCAAGGAAACACATAACTGAGAATTTAGTTAAGCAGGAAAGTTTCCTTATTTGCTGAATAGGTACTGCTATATAATTGGAATCCCACTCCCCTTTTCAACACAGCAACTTTAAATAAACACATTAAAAAAACCCCAGCAGTGCTTATGAAATGAAAAATTCTCCATTTATTCAAAAAAAAAAGCTCTGAATACAAGGTCAAACTTACTTTGCTTCTGTAAAGTTGGAGATTTAAAAAATATAATTAAAATAACATCCCAATAATAGATAAAAAGGAATTAAGGTTTTAATCATAACTGTAAGGATGCGGGGGCACAGTTTCCTCTTAGATGACATATGCAGGAAGAGTTGCCATGGCTATCTATCTGGGTTGTTTTTTTCTGTGGAGAATACAGAACTTTGTATTTTCTGAAACTCCAGGGAAAACATGGAGCAGGTGGAGCTAGCAGACAAATTTTCCTTCGGGAAAAGAAAAAATAATCACACCCTTTTTATCACTTTTATTTGTTGTGTTGTGTAAAAGATTCTCATGTATTTTTCTGTAAATTTACAGAAAATATTATTTTTGTGTTATAAACACCTGTCTGTTTAATTAAATAGATATATTGGTTTGCAGTACTCTTCAATAGTGTTTTCCTGTAATTAATATCATCATGAGTTTTTCTGTTTGCTTGCTTAATTTAACTATGTTAGTATGAACAACAGTATTGTAATCTGGTTAAATATGTCATCATAGAGATTTTGAATTAGGAAATTTAGAATTTGGGACCTTTTATAAAACACACTTATTTTTTTACTGTAGTTCCTTTTTAAGCATATATGTCCTTTCCTTAGCAGGAGATTGTATTGATAGGTTTGTAGAAAGAAAAAAAATGTATTTATATAGTCTAGCACGTTTGTTAGCACACCTTGCTCTTTTGTTAATTCAAGCTATTGTAAGCCTCTTGCCCTAGGCCTCCTGGCAGAATATTTCTTTCTTAAATTTATCTACTTCTGCAGTCTGTGACACATGTTGTCCACTAATTATTCTCTTCTCTGCAGCAAGCTTCAGTTTGCATTTAGTTTCCCTGAAGGCATTGAAGATGTTCATTTAACAGGCTCTTCTCCCCACCATCATTTTGTCCTGTCCTACACCCTACAAAGATGGGGGGGATTTACCAAAAAGTTAGTGCTGAGACGCTGTGGTGGAGAAAGTCCCCCAAACGGAACAGAAATGGGAGCAGGGGCCAAAAATATTGTGTAAGGGTCTATTTATATAAAGCCGATAGTAACTGTATACGGTCATCAGGAGATATAACTCATTTTATAAATATGTTTTCTTTTTCTGTAAGCATTCCAATCACAAAAATTGAGCTTCATTATAGAAAAGTTATGATATAAAATTAAAATTGGAGAAAATAATTTTCGTATGTTAATGCCTGTAAGAATATACATTTTTCACTCCTTGGAAAATACTTGCTTACCCCTGTAGGAAACATTTCCAAACATTAACAACAATAATTTCAGATTTGGTTTGAGATTTTGAATATTTTTACTTTTAAGTGACAATCTCAACATCACAATATGGAAATTAAAACTGCAAGTGTGAAAACTATTAATCTTATTTTAAATTTAGTGTAAAATTAGAAGTGCCAGAATGTCATCAGCTGACATTATTTTAATTTTTAAAAATCTAATAAGACTTGACACACATTGCACAAGGAACTACAATACAACACACAAGGAAATTAAAGGGAAATGGTGCTGGGGCAATAGAAGTAGTACTTACATTTAAGAGAGTTTATAGGAAATAGAACGATTAAGGTTAGCAGAACAGATGGATGTTACCTAGCTCAAGCTTCAGAATCAACTCTCCAAGAAAATGATTGGCTACACATAATGGTTACTTTTATAATGCTTTTATTAATTAAGAAATAAAAATCTAAAAAAGTATTTAATGTTGTCCTGGTTCCGGCGGGGACAGGGTTAATTCTCCCCAGGACGGGTATCCCATGCCATGTGAGCCATGTCCACCCTCAGCTGCCAGGGAAAGTCGTCGCTTGGAGCGGGCTGGGGCGTCTCGGGTCCGGTCGGTGAGCGGCAGTTCCATAACTGTATTTGTATATTCCTCTGTCCGTGTTAGTGCTGTTGTTTTCTTGTTCCCTTGGCTGTTCTGTTAAACTGCCTTTGTCTCAACCCAAGAGTTTTGCCTTGTTTCTTCCGATTCTTCCCGTATTGGGAAGGCCCGAGCGAGCGGCACTGGTTCTTTGTTGCCATCTGAGGTCAAACTGCGACAAATGTGTAGTTAAAGGAAGGGATTGAAATTGTAGCCTGTAGTAAATAAACATGTCCATTCATAATTGCAATTTTTAGGTAAATAACTTATTGGAATGCCTACATCAATTTTGTCTGTTATTAATATTATCAAATAACTTTAGTAGGACTTGTGGACAAACAATGAATATTTTATAAATTGTGATCTCAGTCACCACTCAGTCCCCCTTTATTTTCTTGTCAACGTTACTGACCACGTTTCTAGTTATTTCCATTAAATCTTTCTCTTTATACAAATAGTGCAAACCAGGACAAGATGTCCCTGGCTCACAGCTGTGCCTATTTTAATCTATATTCAGATCTAGCTTCTAAATTGTTCTACGAATCTTGAGTCAATACCTGAGCAGAAATAAAGTTACAATAACGGTATGTCCCAGTGATGCAGTCAAGCACAGGAGTTCCATTATTTGTGTAAAACAGTGAACAGCAAAAAGAAAATCCAGTTGAAAATAGTTGTATACTCTATTATTCTAGCCTCTGCCTTTCATGAAGATACAGAGAGTATTTAGTCATTCTTGTGGGATTTTAGTCATCCCTGATTCAGTTAAACCATTTTGACAGAAACATAATTAATCTTCAGTGAGTTAAGTACTGTTTTTTCCTGCAGTCTGAAAAAAGTTTTTAATATTATGATTATGTTAATCAATTTGACAGCAAATAAATATTTCAGATATTCAAATATAATTATATATATTCTTAAGACTCAGACAAAGATTTCAGAATGACACGACTTTTGATTTTGATCATGTAAAAATTGTTCCAAATGAGTGTATGGAAGGAAATAAAGTGTCAGAGAAAGAAATTTACTACTCCTGTACTTTGACTGCAGTAGGTGTTTGAGTTTGTGGTTGAAGAATTGATTTTAATTGTCATGCCTTGTATCTTTTACTTCAGTGTAATTTTTTCCTGAAATCTGTATAAAATAGTATTTGGGAACAGTGAATGGTAGTATTTCCTAAGAATAGGAATAGAAAAAGAAATGTTTTCTAACATTTTGTCACCTGTACTCAGCACTGGTGAGGCTGCACCTCAAATACCGCGTTCAGTTTTGTGCCCCTCTACGAGAAAGACATTGAGGTGCTGGAGTGTGTCCAGAGAAGGGCAACCAAGCTGGTGAGGGGTCTGGAGCACAAGTCTTATGAGGAGCAGCTGAGGGAATGGGAGTGGTTTAGTCTGGAGAAAAGGAGGCTCAGGAGAGACCTTCTTGCTCTCTGCAACTACCTGAAAGGAGGCTGTAGTGAGGTGGGGGTCAGTCTCTTCTCCCAGGTAACAAGTGACAGGACAAGAGGAAATGGCCTTAAGTTGCGCCAGGGGAGGCTTATGTTGGATATTAGGAAAAATTTCTTCATGGAAAGGGTTATCAAGCATTGGAACAGGTTGCCCAGGGAAGTGGTTGAGTCACCATCCCTGGAGGTATTTAAAAGACGTGTAGATATGGCGCTTAGGGACACAGTTTCGTGGTGGACTTGGACAGTGTAAGGATAATGGTTGGACTTGATGATCTTAAACATCTCTTCCAACTTAAGCGATTCTCCGGCTCTATGGTTCTATGACATTTGTAACTATGCTTCACAGAAACCCAACCATTCAAGTATGCCTTTGTAATATTTGCATTGAGTGGCTGTATTTGGAACTGTACTCAAAGGTAATATGCAAGTCTGCCTAGTAGCAAAACATTCTTGAGTATTTTAACAAATTTTGTAGAATCAATGGGCCCATAGGATCAAATCTGTTGATGTTGACCTCTCACTGAGTGAGTCCTCAGTTCAAAAGATTCAGATTCTCAGATGCCAAATCTTGGCTGCCTACCTGTTGTATGAAAACAGTATCAAGATGTACTTTTGAATATTTCATAAAGTTTTGGTTTATTTTATTTAAAATTCAGTTCTTATTATTATAAGAAAAAATATCCAAGCATCTGAAATATGCAACATATTTCTTAAAATTTAAATTTTACTTTATTCCTTACATCCTTTTTGTTGACCTGTACAGCATTTTGGGAATCATTTAGGCACTTTTAAATTTGGGCATAAATGTATTCTTATGGTTCAGAAATAAGTTGAGAAAGGCCACTACTGTTGTCATTATTATTAGATTACAAACTTTCTTTTAAGACAACATAAGTTTAAAAACATGCAGAAGACGTAACTAAGAGGAAATATCTGCTTCTGATATTGACTCTTATTTGCAAGCTGGCAGTAGGAAATAGACATAGTGCATGTTTTTGTTAACTATTCTGTGAATGACAAACATGGATAGTGATAAATGCTTTCTGAAGCATTAATTTTCCTATATTATCTCAGGTGTTGGACAGAATTCCATGCTAGCTTCTGAATACAAATTTTCTTTAGGCAAAAGACAAAAAGAATAGCAAAAAAATAAATAAATAAAAAGGAGAATTAAAACTATTTAATGGAAAGGTAAGCACACAAAGAAGGAAAACAGAACAACAGTATTAGCTGTCATGTCTCACCTCTTAGCCAAAGAAGGTGTCCATGGCAATTGTCACTCTAGCTGTGTTAGGATACTGGCCAGGATTAGGCTATTGAAATGTTGATAATGTCTTCAGTAACCTGTAAACTAAAGAAACGGTGGAAGTATCAGAAGTGCTGCAATACGCTTGTTTCATTGTATTCTCATCCGTTTCATGTCATAATTCCTTATTGAAATTCCTTTTTTTAAGGAGCAGAAGTGGTATGATGAGAATGTTACGTTCTCTCATTACTTTCCCCATCTAAGCCGAATATTCAGTGTTCTGATTTTAGTCCATCAGCTTCTAGCACACCCATTAGCTCACCTAGGGCAGGTACAGTCAAGTTGCTTTTTTTTCCAGTTGTTTTAGTCTTTTAACTTTTGCTGACTTTAATAAAGAATTTTATTTAAAGAGACTATTACTGCCCATGGCAATGTAAATTATAGGCTTGTACACAAAGTGTTTACTGCTATTGTATTGGTAGCTGCTAAGAACATGACATTTCCTTTTCAATACTGCTGATGTTGTTTCTTGGGGCATTTCTGTTCTTTATTTTGACTGCTCAGTAGGGCAAATGTGCGCTCTTCATCCTGATAAAGTGGTGTTATCTTTTGGTATTCCTGGCCATATCTGTAATACAAGAAAATCAAAATAAAGAGCCAGCAGACAACTGAGGACATCTGTTACCCTCTAATGATTGGCATCTTGACTTATAGACTGTCATTCTGGAGTGACAAATTTTTCATTTACCAGCATGCACTTCCACTGAACTTTATACCCAAAGTCCTCAATTCTGTCAAATGTATTTTTGATACAGGGCACATTTCAAAAGTGAACAAATTATGTTGTTTTTAACACATTTATGATCCGCTTGGATTTATCTATAAGTTTTGTAAAACTCCTACATAAGATGGGACTTCATATGTCTTTGTGCTTCAGCAATATGCTTGTTAAGGGCTCTTTTTAAGTGAGAAGTAGAGATTGAGATCTGGAAAAAAAGAGCTAAGACAGAAAATCAAAGTACAATATTTTTAGAAGTTTTTATACTTTTTTTTATTTTAGATTATTTTCTCTATATTCTTTACACGCTATTTCTGGAAGTTTTAGTATCTGTTACCTGCCATTCTCCCACTGTTCTTTCCAAAAGTCCACACCAAACCGAGTATTTGTAAGCTAAAAGGATGCAAATATTTTCATGACTAATGAGAAGAGGGAAAAGAGTGCGTCAGATTGATTTTTCCAGTTATTCGTTTGTTTGAGGTTTTTTAAATATATGCATTTTTATCAGTCTTTACCAACAATTCCAAACAGGTATGTACGTGAAGTGAGCCTATCCATTCCACTCATCTCTAATTGGCAATAATATCCCACTATGATAGGAGCAAGCCTCTATTGCGAATAAAAGATAAACACTTCTGAAATAGTAAAGGCATTTTAATTTATTTACCCACACCAAAATACAAGGTTATACGCTCTTTTATTTGTTGAGTGTAGGTTTCCAAATAAATCATTTAGTGAAAAAGAACAGATTAGAAACAATTCAAATTTTGTTCATAGGTATGCCATGTATCTTATAATCTGCTCCTGTATTTCAGAAGAACTAACTTTTAAAAGTGCCGTAATGTTTTTAGTGACTAATTTATAGAAATATGTAGCTCAACTGTCAAAATGGTTCTTTTTATGCTGACTACTATGTTATTTCAAATATTTGCTCTTCCATGAACACTGCAGAGAATGCAGTGCCAATAATTGCTAGGCTTTAAAATCAGCATCCAGTTTCCCACATTGTGTAGGTATTATTGGAAAAAAATCAGGTCAACTATATGAGCATTTAAATCTAAATTCAGGCATGCATTATTAGATAATTATTTGGAAAATGTTGTTTCTCCCAATGAATAATTCCATTAGCAGCCCAAAACTTTCTTGGAGGCAGACTCAAAATGTGGATAGATCACGTAAGAGTGTGGAGTAGAAAATGACCAGAGATACACTATTAAAATGACTTTTTGCTTGCAGAGGGGAAATTAACCATTGACCTTCTATTGACCTAGGAGGGAAGCTAAGGTTGAAACCACAGCAATTTTTGTAGAGAACAGTTAAGTAAAAGGAGACATTTTCTGACTCAAAGATTTTTCAGTAAAATCATAAAGAAACTGAACAGGCAGGCGGGAAAGGCACATATACCGTGAGATTAGACATAGGTACTAACGGAGTGTGGACTAAATTATCCACAAATCCTTTATGCAAAATTTGTACTTCTTAAAGTATATATGTTAAAATTGGGTTGTTGTTTTTTTGTTTGTTGGGGTTTTTTTGTTTTCTTGTTTGTTTGTTTGTTTTCAGCTGGGGCATGAGAGACTTCATAAGATATGAGGAGGAGTTCTGCCAAAACCAGGGGCAGAAAGATACTGGTACAGAATACCCGGTCTAGATAAGAGTGAATGAATCAGGAGTGGATTTAGGATTACAATGATGAAAGTGAGAGATGAGCAGGCAAACAAGTGCAATCAGTGATGTTAAGGAAAACAAGCAATCTGTGAGTGGACTTTATCAAGGTCCGAATCGGTGTTCTCTGAAGAGTTATCCTGAAAAAGGAGAAAAGAGAAATTGCAATCATTGTTCTCACCTTATGTTAAAGGTGAGGCTGGTAGACACGATCCTTCTTTCTGTTGGTATTAGGTCATTTCCCCATATTAGTCACTTGTAACAGAAATTCATAGTCAAGTATAGCAGATTTATTTTTTTTTGTAAATGTGTTCCTTCTTGTTAAACTTGAGAATTGTTTTTCACTTAGATACATAATGACTTTCCCAAGGGCTAAAGTACAAATCCAAATTGGATGCACTCTGTATACTCATCAAGAAATTTTGGCAAGAGGCCACCTGGGAGTCGTCCATAGTTACTGGAGTTTCTGCATTTCAGATTCCACATTAATGCTTTCTGGGTACATCTCATCTTTGGAAGCCTGCACTGCATGAGAAAACACATAATTTTGACATAAATGCATTTTGCTTTCATTCTCAAGGAATAATTTGCAGACTTTCCCTGTCCCTTGTGAGGCGTCTCATAATATCATGATGGTTTTCTTTGAATGCTTTTCCTGGAAATGTAGTAAAAAAGGAGTCTAATTAAAAAAAAAAGCATCAAGGAGAAAATATTGACATATAGTTAAAACTCTTGGGTTTGTGTATGATAATTTGACTATTTTTAAGATGAAATCATTTTTATTTCATAACTTGAGTACAATCCAATAACATAATATAGTTGTAGAATGTTTTGCTAGAAAGTATTTATATATAGTGACTACTGCTTTTAATTAATTTTATATATTTATTTTCTTTCTTTTCTTGAGCTCGTACTATTATACTTCATTTTTTACTGTGTTTAAGTAGATTCTGATATTTGACTGCTGTACACCGTAAAGAGATTTAACTTGTAGATCATTTGTTTATTCTTTGGAATGTGCTATGAACACAAATATAGACCTATAAAACAATAAACAATTGAGTACAATACCCAGAGGAGATTCTTTATATTGTTAATAGCTGTTGATATTTGTTGTAGACCGATTTTAAGGGAAATAATATAGAGGCTATTATTAATTTCGGTAACGAAATGAATGACATGAGAAATAACTTTACAGGGAATCATGCTAGATGCTTCAGATTTTAAGTGAATAAACACTTTATTAAAAAATGATAAAATAGGGAAACACCAAGAATATCACAAATCACACCAGCTTCATTTTTGGTAGGCCAAATACATTGTACCTGAAAGGTATGAGGTGCTTGTTCTGAAATGGCAACGTAACAGCAACAGTCAGTGTGCAAAGCAAACAAAGGTGCTCAGCTCTGCTCGGCTAAGTCATTCAGGAAAAACATTCGGCTGAAAGAATCCTGCTGTGCTAAAAACAGTTTCAGGTGAAGAAGATACTTCTAACTCAAGGCACTGTACATCTTATGGGCAATTTGAAGAAGTGGAATGCAATTGTCTTTACAGACAGTCTGCCTGCTAAATAAATTAACAGTTTCATCCATAACATCACTAGTCTTCCTTCATAACACTTGGTTTATAAATTCTACTTCTTTTTGTTCAATTGGGTTGCTATGGTATTACTGTTGGACAAAACAACTAATTTAGAAAACGTAATTATGAACTACTTCTGGGATCTGAGGTCTGTTTTATGGGTTTACAGGTTTATAGGTACTGAAACTAGAATATAGCACCTTGTTTCTATATGTGCTCTGAAATTCCCAAGTCTGATTTATTTGCCCTTTTGTATAGGCTATCCGGTGTTTTTAATTTGGACTAATCTAAACTTCCACAGAGTTCACGTCATACTAATTTTATTGAATTTGAAAATTTCTGGTTATTAAAAAACCAAAAGTACTTCTTTTCTGTATAGTTTTAGCCACAATTGGGAGAGAAGTTGAAAAATACCTTAAAAACATTCTTCATGTCTGTCCTTATTTCAGAATTCTATCAGATCAAAAATCTTTTATCATAGAACTAATTCTAAATAATTTTTGCTATGAAATAGAGGGAAACCAATGAACAGTACCATTTTAGTCAATAGTTCAGTGCAAATGTCTCATTTCTGTTGGTCCTGGAAAATAGTTTTGAGCTTTCTTTTTTTTTTAAAAAATACAGAATTTAAAGAGTTCTTATTGTTTTGTTGCAGTAACTACTGATACAAAACATCAGATTATAGAAAAAAACATAGTGCTTTTATTTGTTGCTTTGTTTTAATGGGCCTTTTTTTAGTAGAACACCACAACCATGAAGATAGGACTCCATGCACTTATACCTGCATTAATTATGTTGTTTCATTTTGTATGAAGATATATTAATATATAGGTAAATAAAGTGATAATGCACATTTCTGTTTTCCCAGAGTCCTAAAGGATATTATATTCTCATTAATTTTCTGTTTACTTTTTCTTGAGAGTTTGAAGCCATGTTTCTTTGCTAGAATTTTCTGCTCTATTTTTTTTGTGGAATTTATGGTAAATGACACCTTGTTGCTCTGTGGTCAGCATAGCTACCAAAAGACATTTTCAGGGGAGGGATGCCACACGTTTGAAAGATTTTTTCATTTATATTCTTTCATGTGCCTGTGGTCCTTTAAAAAAAAAAAAAAAATCTCTGACACATAGTGTATTCTAGTCATGATGCATGTCTAATGTCAGAATCTCTGTTGGTTTCAGAATGAGCAAGACTTTGCCGTGGTGCAATTCCAAGCTATAGAGAGAGCAATGAAGAAAAGAAGAAGGTAAGAGAGGAACCAGATATTATAGCTCCTCACCCACAGGAGATTGTATGTATGTTTTTCTTCAGGTTCACAGAAACACAGAGGAGATAAACACACTTTTTCATCTGATGGTATAAATGTATTGTAGTCATTCTGAAGAGCCTTTTTTTATTTATTTTGTCTTTCCATTAAAGAGTCTACATGTGCATGCATGTGCCTCTCTGTGTGTATGCTTTAGAGTTAGGATTGAAAAAAAAAATCCTCTCACCCCTGATTCTTATTAAATGACATTTCTTAGGAACATATATATTAAGAAAAGGCTTACTTTGACATCTTGGACTCAATTAAAATGTAGACCTTTAAAAATGTCATTTGGGTCTTCTCCAGGTGTTTAATTGTCTTCCCAAAATTTTACTCTTACATCCTCTAAAGAAATAATTTGCCGCTTTTTTTTTTTTTGAGATGTTTTCCTCTTCTGGCTTTGATTATATGCACTGAAAATAAAGAAATTTCTGATGACATTATCTAGGTTAGAAAACTGTGAATTTTCTCAAAACATATTGCACCCTCCCTTATGTCTATCATGCTCCATATGTTGAGTTCTCAAATAGGGCTGACTGGGGAAAAAAAGCACTTTCTTTTCTGGAAAAAAGTCTGGTTTTGGAGAAAAAGTAATTCCTCCAATAATTCCTTCTCTTTGTCAATGGCAAATAGTAGAAGATGGATCTAGGATATGCAAAACCAGGGTTCATTTCTTTGGCCTGCAGACTTGTGCACCTTTCAGGTTGCTAAGTAGAAGCAAACTGCTTTTCCTTTACTTGCCTTTATTTGCTCATTCAGCAAAATGAAATGGCTCGCCGAGAGGGTGGGTGAGTCTTAGAGATAACTGAAGGAAAACAGAAACATATGTGGGCTGAGTTAGATTTACTCAGTTATTTTTAGAGAGCCACGCTTGCCTGTGTATACTGGTGGTTAGTGTTTGGGTATTTTCCCTGGCAGGTAAGGTAGGCACATTCAGGTTCCATCTGTGCCTGTTTAAGACCAAATACTTTGACCTGACTTACCCTGTATCACAAGGCTGTTAGCTGCTCTGTGGTAACTGTGTTCTCTCTCTCTCTCTCATTTCGTGTAGAAAATATATAGTCATCTCTTGTCCCATGAGAATTTCTCTGGAAAAAAATCTGGAACCTGTATTTTCTGAGGAGGGAGGGAGGAAAGGCTAGTTGGAAAGTTCTCAGTTTTGCTGTTGGTTACATCACCATTCATTTTTTGGCCAAATCACTATGGAAGAGGGAGTAGCTACCTACAAAGTTATTTTCCTAGCCTGTGCATGTGGCACGCTTATATTACATACCTTGCAAAAGGGGAAAAATGTGTACGTATCGACTCCGAACATTGTGCAATGTTTGAAGAACTAGCTCCTGTCACATTCTTTTATACTTTGCGTTTATCGGATTCACTATAAATACCACATGAAATGTAAGACACACTTCTATATTTGGTGGTTTAACGCTTGCTTTGTAGAAAATTCTGGTTTATAAACCTGCACATTCCCTAATGAGTTGTATTACAAGTAGAAAGCTCTATTGATGGGAAGGCTATAAAAAATTGCGGCTGTCCTTGCAAAAGTCACTATACCCATGATAAACACTGCAATTCTGCTTTTTAACAACAGCATTTGAGAAATATCACAAATCCTTTTGTGAGTGTGCATATACAATGGTAATATTATGTTCTTTTCTTTTAATATGCCTGTTGGTTAATTTGTGCTCTGGAATTTTACCTGAAGACTTTCCATCTCTCATATAACAATAGTCACAGAATCACAGAATCTTCAGAGTTGGAAGGGACCTCTAGAGATCATCTAGTCCAACTCCCCTGCTAGAGCAGGATTACCTAAGTCATAGTCTCAGGCTATGAGATAGGATGTTGGGCTTGGGAAAGAAAGAGATCGTACAGCCATCTTATTTTTGATTGTCAAAAGTAATGTAATTAACATTGGGTAACTGGATATTGTTTGTGTGCTTTAGTACATAGTAAGTAATTGCATCTGACAAGCAGAAAAAGTACAACTTCAGGTCTCATACACATACAACCTACAGTAAACATTTATCACGCAGAACATTTAAAGTTTTGCTGTACTGGTTACAGAGATTTGTAATGCTTTTTATTCTTCCCTGAAAAAAAAAAATCTTTAGAATTATAGTTGGTTTGGTTTTTATTGCAGTATGAACTGGAAAAGATCTTGTTTCCTCTGGAGACTGTGAGGAGTTACATATTGTTGCAGGTGGGAATTGTTTTCACAAACCAGTCTCTTAGTTATGATATATAATACACCATTTTACCTAAATCCAGGAGTTGCTAATACTTCTTATATAGCAACAACTGAGAATCAGCTGCCAATAGTTTATAACCACGTCTGTGAATCACTGGACCACAGCTGTAGCTTGCAATATCACTTTTCAGTGATTAACAGGTCTTATAGCAAGCTTTTTCATTGCATCTTACTAAATCTGTGGGTTGCTGTAGAAGTTATTGCACATTGAGACGGTACATACGTTTGTGCATTACAGAAGGTGTGGAGAATATCAGCTACTAGACATTTACTTTATTTCAGCATTCTGAAAATGAACCTCACTTCTTCATCAGTGTACCATGTCAAGGGATCCTATTGCATTAAGTTTGATAAATAAACAGCATTAAAGATTGCACTGGCCGTGTAACAGGCCTGTTTGACGGTGAAAGATTTTAAAATGCCTACTTCACACAGAAAAAAATGAATACAGGCCCATTTTATGTGCCAAATGACAAACTATAATGATTAATAGACCTATTTAAATGAATAATTGTCCTATGTACTATACCAGCTTATGTTGTACAATAGCTGTATATGCAGCAGCTGGCAAACCTCTTCTACAGAGATGTAAAAGATGAGAATTGGTGAAGATAACAAATAACAGCTGCGCCAAGCTAAGAATAAGCATACACTGCATTTCCAATGACCTCAGTGGAGTTCAGAGAACTTAATTGGCATCTCAAGGTTTCATACATACACCTTCCCCCCAGCTTTATTTCCAAGTTTTCCACGAATCACTCTGCTGTGGAATATCATGTTTTAAAGATCTAAACTAATCCCAGTGGAGCAAATGTAGAGACGGATTTTCTTTGTTCTATATGAGATCTTAAGTAATCTGATTGTATTTTTGATTAATAAAGAAGGAATTAATGTGGCTAGGATAGTTGTAACAGAATTGGAGTTTGTGATACATGCTTTCATTTCTATTTTACTTTTCATTTCTCCAGCTCTGTGATAGGATTTTCTCCTTATAGTGTAGCAACTGTCACAGGGCAGGTAGGATCATCGATTAGCAGTGACACAGCATATAGATCTGTGTTTAACCAGGTTTGTTCAGATTTGTTTTTGACTCTATCATAGCCACGTGCAGCCAGGTGTTTGTGAGTCTTTTCGCTTTTGCATTGTAGGTCTCTACATCCTCAGTTACAACATGTGTTCCACTTAATGGATTTTATAGCACGGCTATGCATCTTCCAAAAGGTTCTTTAGTAATTTTGTTGGCTTTTTATTTATTTAGTTGTTTTCCTTTCACAAATTTAATCTGACAAAAAGCTGTTGAATCCTTGGTTACCGCTAATTTGCTCATTTGGCAAAAGTAGGAGCCTTTTAATTATTATTAGTATTTGTGGATGAAGAACCAGAAAATATATTGCTTTTTTCTCTCTGTAGTTAAAAATAATTTGGGAAAGAGTTCTCATCTGTGTTGTTTTCCATTGTAGTAAGAACATTATTAAGAACATTATACATACCCACTACAGTATTGGTCTCAGAATAATTAATGAAAAAATAGTAATTTGGCCAAATTATTCAAGTAGACTTCTAAGGGGGCACACAGAGAACAAATGCATTTACATTATATTTGACATCATGCCAGCATAAACAAGAGTATTTTATAACTTATTTTCTGCAGTCACTGTAATTGTTTATAATGAAGAGCGTCGGCTTGAGGAGGAAGCTAAATTGTTGAATTGCCATTTCAAGCTTACTTCAAACTTAGATCTGGTCTTTTGCTACTTTAAATGTGATAGTATTTTAATAACAAACCTTACACAGCTCAGGCCTTTTCTGAAGGGACACTTGTGATTGACCAAGTTGTGAAGTAGCACCCTTTCTACTCAGCTGTTGACCTAGAGTCAGTCAGTATAATCACTGCATTCTTCCTTTACCTGCTCTACAGCCAAAGCACCAGAATCCCTCACCCGTTCTCCTGACCCTTGTAGGTGTGACCCTTTTCAGTGAGCAGGTACTCCTCTGGCTTTAGGCAGCTCTTCTAGGAGATACAGCCAGGGCATTCAGAAAGCACTGATTGATGAGTTTCTGGAAATAGTTTGTTCCATAACTTTAGGATTTGTGCCAGTGCCCTCTTAGGCCACTTGCCCTGTTACTAGTGAGAATCTAGATTGTATAGTGGGGTGTTTGTATTTTGTATGCTTTACTGTTTCACTTGGTTCTTCTCTGAGGATTTTTAAATATGTGAAAAAAAAAATCATTTGGCACCTTGATAAATGTTAGCTTGCCTTTTAGCTTTTGTAACCTCTGACAGAGCTTAGATAAGCTCAGCAGACTGTGATGCTTCATTTTTGTGAGACTGTCTCTTGTTTAGGTTGAAGTGAACACGTTTTAGTGACTCTGTGTTAGATAATCTTATAAAACCATGTCCATAACCCAGTCAGATCATTGGAACTGTTAACTTAATGTTCACCTTCTCCATTTGAAATTACAGATGAACATTTAAACATTTTCTTTTTTTAATATGTTTTCAATACACCTTTTTTCAATACATCTCTTTTCCTTTTAAAATTACATTCTTTGGGGATAAGATACTGAAGATAATTTTTCCTATTTGGAGGACTCCTCTAGACTTCTTTCTTTCACTTAAAAATTTGCAAGCAGAGGTCCGCGCTTCCAAATCAAAACTTTAGTGAATTGAGGTTGTATGTCTTTCTTGAATCTGCAGCTGTGCATGAGGAAGCTCTCTTAGCCTCATGCATGAACTCAAACTTAGCTTGTGCAACATCAGTTTCCCCCAACATGGGATGAATAAGTTAAGAGAAGAATAATACCTTCTGGGGTGTTTCTTATGAGTGTTGGGAGGTGTGGTGGGTTAGCCTTGGCTATGAGCTAGCCAGACACTCACTCACACCACTACCACCCTACCACCCAACCATGGGACGGGGGTAGAAAGCAGGATAAGAAAGCTCATGGGTTAAGATAAAGACAGTGTTGCCGATTACTGTTGTTGGGCAAAACCAGACTTGGGGAAAATTAATTTATTGTGATTTAAAACAGATTTGGGTAGTAAGAATGAAAAAGACAAATATTGAAACACCTTTCCTCCCTGTCCTTTCCTTCACTCCTTCATTCTAGTCTCCTCTACTCCCACCCCGAGATTAGAGTTTGTTTACTCACAACTAAGTCTCTTAAGCATATGAAATAGCGCATTTTCTTTTTTTGTCAGTACAGCAATTTTTACCACAGAGATCTGAATGGAATTTGAAGCACATGAAGCTTATCATAGCGAAATGTCATTTGACAAAGTTTCTAGCCCTCCCTCTATTGCTGCACAATTGCTACTATTTCACTTCATATATTGCATGCTAATGGATTATTTTAATAATTAATTGCTTTGTATATTATTTGAGTTAGAAAGAGAATGAGAATGAGTTTATAACCTTATGGCACTCTCCTTGGAATCCATGCCAAAGTTAATATTTTTACTATTCTAGAACAACAGAGGCAGGTAGTAGAATCTGGGTCTCTGCGCTGTGTAAAAGGAACCGGTAAATCTTTTGAAATGTATGTCTATTATTAACTCACTAATGAAACCAATGTTTTCTTAGGGCTTAATTCAAAATCCACTGAAATGGATGTAAGGATTTCCAGGTTTAGGTTAAGGTTACAAACATGCAGTTGTGATAAGCTACCCCCAGATAACTCTATTTTCTGCTTGCCTTCACTTGTATATAGTAAAACTATCGTAAGTACATTTATTATCTCTAAAAATACTTTCAAATGCAACTTCCTGAGGAGGGCTGTAAAACCCAATGCAAAGAGAAAAAGAATAATAGTAAATGGTCAGTGAGGAGCCTGTGATGCCCATACAGAATGTCTTTCCTATAGTTCAAAAGCACCTTCTCATTCTTTGAGGCCTTTTGGCAGCAATGACAAAGACAACTAGAAAATAATCTTCAGATAACATGTCCCTGTGGCTATACAGAGTGCAGTCTGCAGAAAGAAAGGAAATATCTTTCTTAAAATGTTTTGTTTCAGAAATGTACTTATAACTCATAATTGTGTGGACCAGCACACATAGTATACTGCAAACAGCGCAGGCTCTTTCATTCAACTTGATGCTATTGCCCTTTCAGGTTTCCAAGGTTTGATGAGATAGTGGTACCATAACTCGACCAAGCTCTTTCTGTAGGTTTGTGAATATGCTGAAAACATACTCTTATTCAGAGAAAAAGCTGAACTTCCTCCCGTTCCTTTTCCACAGTCTAAGATCCTCACATTTTCATTTTGTCTAGTTTTGTTATGTCAGTTTAGCAAATTTTACTATGGGACGGCGAAATCTTATACATACAAATGTATTTGCTCCATGCTTATGCTGGTTTTTTGTCTTCTCTGAAAAAAACACCAAAACGCTTACTGCAGGATTTCCTGTTTCTGATTCAGTGAGTGGAAAATTGTGTGGAAGTCTATATTGTGAGGTCGTGAGAGACAGAAGACAAAGGATCGCCTAATAAAGATTTATATGAGAGTATATAGCTTGTGAGGGCTTCTCTCTCTCAGTATTAGTTGCTCTGTTTGCCTTACACTACACTGGGGAAAAAAATGCCCCTATTTTATATTAGGTTGTGTTGTGCGCTTAGGTAGAATATGTGTTATTTTAACAGACACATTGTAGCAAGTTAATAGCATTTTTCAGTGCTTGCAAGGGACATGGAATTTTTTTTTTCTTGAGTCTTGCCATTTCATTTAAAGTATCATTCTCGTTTCTGAGGTACATACGAAATGACAGTAGGGGATTTTATATTTACTGTTTTCCAGAGAAAATTTTGCTGAATTTTAATATAATATGCGACTTTTCTTAAATGTGAGCTCTCAGAATAAAGAAGGTTCTTAGGATCTGGTGAACTTCCTCAGTCAAATTACATCAGTGATGACACCACTAATTCTCTGGTCCCTTCAGTTTGTTTACACTTTAACAGTGATTCTGACTTAGTTCATGTTTGTAAAATTACCACACTTGTGAAACTTGACCAATGTAGACAAATAGTTCTCTTGCATAAGAGCATAAACTTGTTGTTTACATCAGTTTTCCGAGTTAGGATCACCCTTTGATATTAGCTGACAAGCTGCTTCAGGTTTCCTGATCTCTCATGAACCTGTAGTAGCTACCTATCATTTTTGTATGGAGATGATCTTGGTGGTAAAACACCAATTTACATTGTCATGCCTGGAGAGGAAAAAAAAGGTCACTTGACTTCTCATACCATATAACGTTCCTGTAATTTTGATTATGGTGAACTGATAAAAGACAGATGAATGGCCAATTCACTGGCTTTTTTTTCACGGAGTGGGGTACTATTCAAAGTGAATCAGAGTAGAAAAATAATACAAAGTCATGCAAAAAATCAATAAAATAACGTTTAGTAGAATGTCCGTAAAAAATATGTAGGTATAGGTATAGGAATGCTAACAGTGTGATTAAAGCAGTGAAGGTCTTGGTTTTGTGACATAGTTTTCTTCTTATTAAACTAAAATGTAAATCTTGTAATTAGTAGGAAGAAAATGTAGGAAGGAGTTGGTAGTTCAGTCTATAAATTGAAACTTTTCAAGGTTGCGTCCAGGTATTCAAATCAATGTTTACAACAGATATGGTGTGCAGCCTAGCAAAAATCAATAACATTAATAGATCATGTTATTCAGAGTTATGTGAATGCCAATTAAGGAAATAAATGAACACAAAGATCTGTTGTCAATGAGAGATCTTGAAAAGAAATAAAAATGACTGAGATGGGAGAATGTAGGTTATAGGAAAAAAGCAAGAATTCAGTCACAAAGACAATGTCACTCTGACTAATAATCAAGGCGCATTTGGATAAAGAACATGGAGAGGACTAAAAATCTGCAGGCAAATCCAGACTGCTCTAAAAGATTACTTTGGAAGTTAATTTATATTTTATATAGGTGATTTATACTCAAGTTTTAAAGTGATGTACAGTATTAAAGTATCATCAAAAGCAGCGTGGCCAGCAGGCAGAGGGCGGTGACTCTGCCCCTCTACACCACTCTTGTGAGACCCCACCTGGAGTACTGTGTCCAGCTCTGGTCCCCCCAGCACAGGAAAGACATGGACCTGTTGGAGCGAGTCCAGAGGAGAGCCGCAAAGGTGATCAGAGGGCTGGAGCGCCTCTGCTGTGAAGACAGGTTGAGATGGGGTTGTTCATCCTGGAGAAGAGAAGGCTCTGGGGACACCTTGTTGCAGCCTTTCAGTACTTAAAGGGGGCTTGTAGGAAAGATGGAGACAAACTTTTTAGCAGGGCCTGTTGCGATAAGACAAGGGGTAATGGTTTTAAACTAAAAGAGGGTAGATTCAGATTAGATATAAGGAAGAAATTTTTTATTCTGAGGGTGGTGAAACACTGGCACGTGTTGCCCAGAGAGGTGGTAGAAGCCCCATCCCTGAAAACTTCAAGGTCAGGTTGGACGGGGCTCTGAGCATCCTGATCTAGTTGAAGATGTCCGTGCTCATTGCAGGGGGGTTGGACTAGATGACCTTTCAAGGTCTCTTCCAACCGAAACTATTCTATGGTTCTATAAAGATTATTTACAAGATGACTATGACATAGATTGTCATTATGGAGAATGATAAGCAAAAACATATTAATCTAGAAAGAAGAGCATTTCACTCAGGCAAAAATGCATACCATGGTAAAGTGCAAGAGGTACATTTTAAAATATGGTCCTGTGATGTTTCAGAGGGAAGTGGAAAAGAAGGAATCCTTGAATCTTGAGTACCTCTGCTTTTTGCACCCTGATAGCTTTTGGTTTGTCATCTATAGATAACATCTCTTATGACTGCAGCTTAGCCAGAGATATTTTAGGTTCTGCATCTTCTGAACACCTGCCAGATGGAGAATGTCTGTGCCTGCACCTCCTTAGCTATCTTAGTATTTCTCTTTGAATTTTTCTGAGCATCATAATTCTTCCCTTAGTTTTTACGGTTCTACCTTCTGAATGCACTTCCACAGATTCGTAGTGTAAAACCAGGCCTTCGTGGCTGAGAACTTAGTGCTTTCCTTATCCTTTTTTAATTTTTTTCTTTCTCACTGCTTCAGCTGGCATCTTTCTTCCCTCTCTATTTAGTGGAGACTTCATTTCTTGTCTGTTTGATTCAATAGGTACTCAGATTTAGCAATGTAAGAAAATTTAATTCTGATGGCTTACATTTTTCCCTTTTCTGCAGAGATGACTTTTTATCCATCTTCTTTCAGTGGTGACCAGTGGGTTAGGAGAGGTTATGCGGGAAAAGTTCAATGAGGTCCTACTATTTTAAACTGAAGAAACCTTTCTAATGAGCGAGCACCAGAAAATTTACCATGTCAAACAACTCTCTCCATTCACTGAGCAAAATCTTGTCATTCAAATGCAAAACATAAAGTAGAATCTGGACTTTTTCAGTACTTGAACATCTTACAAAACAGTATTTGGGAAATATTACTCTGGAATCCAGTTGCTTGTTAATTTTCTCTCAAAGGTCTTTTGCTACTCGTTAAGTGTAGTATTTTTAGTTTACCTCTGGACCTACTCACAGTCCCAAATACATTTTGTGTAATGTAAATACAGGTTATCAAAGAATACTTTGGTTTTGATACTGTAACAAAAGTCATACCTCTTTCACTCTTCCAACTTGCATGAATTTTATTCAAATGTTGTAAAAAGCCCATGAAAAATACTGGACTTTGAGACCATATCAAGCAACCCTCTTGTAATGTCGCTGTTTTCTATATAATAGCTTATCTGTACTTGGTAAAAAAAGTGTCTTTCATATCTTTCTTTCTATTTGTCTTATTGTCCTTTAACTATTGGGTCTCAGATTTCTAAGCAGAACATCTAGGAGAATGATTTTCATTTCTGAGCATGCATCTCAAGTAATGGAAAGTATTATGTTCTTATGTTGTATAGGAAATCTATTTCACAGCAAGGCTGGAGAGACCTGGAAAGTTACATCTGAGTGATCCAAAAGTAGCATTGAAATGCTATTTTAGCTCTCCAGGAAGATGAAAGAGCTTTTTACTTTCTTGCTACTATTATAATTTCAGAGTGACAAGTGATAAAAGCAGCATTGGACTGAGTGCCTCCCACAGTTTTTAGCAGAATGTCTGAACCATATGTAATACTTTCTTTATTGGTAGGAATACAGAAGGTAAGTTGTTCATTCTAAAAAATGGAATTTTGGAGGTTATGGTTGTGTGTGCAACTTGATGTGTACAAAGTATACAGCAATTAGCTGTACAGACATCGATAACATACATAGATCCCTTTATTCACAGCTATTTGAATGCCAGTTAGTTTGAACAGATAAACAGAGATAATGATGAAGTGTCAGTCCAAGTGTTTAGAAGACAGGTAGTGTGACAGAAGATGACAAGGAAGGAAACGAACTAAAGCATGAGGGAGAAAAAAAGCCTTTTAAAAACCTCTGAGTGTACTGACACTCACCAGCTGACTTTGAAGTACATTTTGAAGAGGATAGTGGCACAATGAATATATGGAACAAAGTCCACACAAGTTATAAAAGCACGAATATACTTCTTCCTTGAAAGTATCTGAAATCAATTTTTGCCCCATTTTTAGAGGCTTAGCAGCCTGTTTTTGCTCTAAAGTATTGTATACCATCTGCTGTTGTTTGTTCTTTTGTTTATCATATATACTGATAAAGCAGACCTTATAAACAGTTATAGTCTTAAATAGAGACTTTAAAATAAAAGTGAAAATCATGGCCTACCTTCTGTGAAAAGATAACAAACAGATTTTCTCAGACAGTTGGTAGGATAAACAAACTACGGTGTTTTAGTGTTATTTTAAAGTATGCATTTCAGGTTCCTGTGCTGGAATTTAATAATAAATCTGAAAGTCCTTTTCACAAACAGGTGTTTCTAACATGTCACCGTATAAGTTTTTTTGTCTTCTTACAAATCATTGCAAAGATATTCACCACTTCATAAGTTATTCACCACTTCATCACTTATTCACTCATAAGTTAAGCTTATCAGTATTGAAAAGTTTTCACTTTCTTTTTTCCAAAAAAAATGCTTCTTTTAGTTACCATCTACTTTTTCCGTCTTCAGAAGGGGCATAATGTGGATCTGAGAATAACAAATGGATTTTGTTTTATTTTTTAATAAGAAGTTTACACTTGTACTGTGCAATTTAGTTGTTTTATAATCTCCATTGCTCCTCACAAGATGCTTGTCCGAGTCTGCACTTGAGAAGAATAAAGTTAAGATGGAGATGAGATATGGGCCAGGTCTCAAAGAGGTTTGAATATGAGACAGCAATAAAACCTGAAATACTGATACCCTTAGTACAGGCATTTGGTCCTCACTGCAGTGTCCTGTATGGTGTGCTAGACACTTAGATGCTTAGAGGATACGTGTGTGGCTTAAGTTACAGAACAACCATCACTGTACATGGGGATTTCCTCTAACCGCAGGCCAGAAATCACAGAACTGCCTGGAGCAAGATGACTGATAGAAAACACAGACTGCAGGGATGTGTCTTAAACTTGTCTTACTCAAGTCTGTATGTTGCAGAGGAACTCAGCCATCCTGAAAGGATGTTAGAATTTGTTGTGCAGGCGAAACTAGGACACATCTACTTTACATTACGGAGCAGAATAATTTTCCTATCTCCTAATTTAGAATTGTCCACAGAAGAAAAAATCCAAGTTTCTATCAGCTTTGTTAGCTCTTGGGTTCTTTCTTTAATCTGTTTCACTCAGGGAACAGCATATTCATCTATTTCAAGACTGTATTAAAGCACATTGTTATGGGGGTGTTACCCTGTTCCTTTCTTCTTGTACTAGTTTTGTTGTCGCTTGGAAGCATCACACCGTAGGGAGTGTTAAATCAGGATTTTCACAAATACTACAATATATGATTTAAGGAGGGTAAAAGAAAAAAGAAAAACGCACCAATACTTCTATTTCTTTGATGTGTTATATTTTCATATAGGAATAAGAATTTAAACTGGAGTGTAATCCATTCCCTATAGGCTAGATTTAGCAGTTCTGTAGCTATACTTCAATTAAAGCTCAGTTAAATCTGGAATTTTGCTGAGTAATTTGATATAACATTATAAAAATCATATAACCCCTCAGTGAATATAATGCAGATTTACTTGTTAATGTCAGATATAATTACTCATCCAATTTCCATCCATCTCATTTATGTTCAGGAATGGAGCCTCAATTATTTCTTTTTATAGAAGGTTTTTAACATGCTATTAAAACACATTGAAATAGGAAACATTTACATTATTCACATAGAAATGGATGACACGAGGTGAGGAGGGGAATGCTGGCAAATTTCAAAAGATTTTGAAGTGCAGGTCAAATAGAACTTAGCATATGATGTCTATATTTAACAGTACTTAGCATTGGGCAAATATTGGGTGTTTTAACAGTTAGTCTTATCTGTGAAGCTCTCTGCTTTTAATGGGAAATTGGATAATTCAAGTGTCTGCAATACTAGCTCAGTAAATATCTGGAAAAAAAAAGTTCCTTTGATGGCAATGGAAAGCTGACAAGCATTTTAAGGAAAATGATGACATTGCCCTCTTGCTTCCTGACAGTAAGGCTTCTTAGAAACCTCCCAAACCCCAGCGCTGAAAGTTCTCGCAGCATTTCAGATACGTTCCCTGTTGAACAAAATTAGTATTACAAGTAATTAACTTCCTTGAAACCTGTGTATCAGTTTGTTTAAAACGTACATAGTATTTTATCACTTTGTTACCAAATTTTTTTATTGCCTTGCTTCTGTGCCCTGCTCGAGTGAAACAGTGACTCTGAAGACAAGATACAGGTTCTAGGTGCTTTTTTAGGTACCTAACCACAGTGTCACTGCTCAAAATTTCAGAACCAGTTGCAATAGCAACAGTGAAATCCATTTCTCACTGAAGACAAACACAAAACTCCAGTGGGTTCAAAGAGATTTCACTGGGTAACTCTGAATGTTAGAAACTAACTACAATCTTTCTTCAGTAAATATGTATCCTATTAAATTACTTCCAAAACAGGTGCTTTTTTTTTTTTTTAGATTTCAGATATATTAAGATAGCAATTCATTATTTTCCATGCTATCTTTGTGCCTAGTATCATGCTTATAGGATTCACTTAAAGATAATGAAGACTTAGGAAAGCAAGGCAAAACTCCTGAGTACTTAGAGAATTTCATTTACCCTTTTTCAAACTGTTGCCATAACACACTAATAACTATTTTATGATCTCACTAAATAATAATTAAAATTCCTAGTATCTGTCTAGGCTGATTAAGGTAATTATGATGCTTCCTAGTATGGCAATATCTCAAATTATCTTTGCTGCTGACTTCTGTCTCTGAGAACCAACCAGAAATTTTTGCACGGCCCAACTCAAGAACGGTTGAAGTCGGATAAGGCTTTCCCTGTGTGCGTATGCGTGCATCTTTCTTACATTAAGTTATTAGCAGGCTGTGATATTTAACAAAAGCTTCATTTCCTGACTCACACAGGAAGAGCTGCATTTAATATGTTATATTAAGACATGCAAAGGTTTGTTATATCTTGATCCATTCTGATCTTTCCAGAAGAACCAAGGACCACAGGGGTTTATGGGGCAGGGCCGGCTGTGGGCCCAGGTGAGGCTGCTCAGGCAGTTCAGGCTCACCGGTGCCCTCGACAGCCCTGCACACACCTGCGAGGCCGTGTCCATTTCAATGCGTTATTGCACGCCTCTGCCCATCGAGGGAGGGAGTTTCATGTTTGTTCCGCCAGGAACAGCGGGGAACTCAGCGTGTGAACTGTAGCGTGGGTAAACGTCCTGTGCAAACGCACGATTTTGGAGCTGTAAAGCCAAGCACCGAGGCGTGCCTGGGAGGTGTGAAGCCGCACACACATGCCTGCCCCGCCGCCGCTGTGCTCGCTGCTACTGAACCCCTCCCTCCACCCAGCCTATTCCGGGCCCCCTCCTCCCTCGCTCCCTCCACCTGGCCTCATCCAGCCCCTCAGCGGGTCCCAGGAGCCCAAGCCGGCGGCACGAGGCTGCTCCCCGCCCGAGCCCCACCACCGCTCTGCACCCGGCATACGTTACTTTACCTGGGCATTAGTCTCCAGAGAATGGCGCATCGTGCTGTGTCTCTCATTCCAGAGACTCTATTACCTCTTGAAACTTGCATGTTTTCAATCTCGGGAAAACAAATACCGTGTTTGTCAATGTATTCTTGTCTGAATTTTCTTTGTGTTACCTGCTGACTCCTTTTCAAACATACTTCCTTCATATTGAAAGGGCTCCAGTGTGTTCGTAGCTTCCTGCTCTGCAAATAAGAAAGACTTTCTTAGTAAAAAGTTAGTTGTAACTTAGTATCTTTTTAAGTCTTTTTACCTTCTCGTTATGCACTTAGCTTTGAGAATTGAATTTGTGTTACTACTTGTTTTAAAAGACAAATTAAAATACCACTGTCTCACTAAAACACTTTTTTTCCTCTCAATGGCCTGTGGAGATGATGCTTCAAAGACAGGATCATAAGGTTGGAATTTTCAGTCAGAATGAAAATGGTGAAGTCACTGATTCCTAGACTGCCTTTATTACTTTCAGCTGGATGCTATCTGAGCTGAGAGAAATAGTGAGGCTGTGTAAATCAATCATGTCACTGGTAGACATTCTAAAGAAAGTAGCAATTCCTATTTTTTTCAGGTCTGTAACTTTTTAAAATTGGATATCAAATTTCTATTAATGTAAGTGGTTTGTGTGTCCTCTTACTCTGTGTTCTGCACCTTACTAACTTCCAAAATTTTAAACACGCCTTGACTTTTCAGAAGATGTATATTTGCATGTATATGCAAAATGCATTGAGATAGATTAAGGGTCATCTTTAGATTCCAAAACTTAGCTGAGTCTCGACTGGAGAGCTACCAGTTACAACATTTTCTACTGTTGTTATCTGTTGTATATGGTGTATGAATGGCCCTAATATTTTTCTGGAGGTCAGTTTTTTCCTGTTAGGGGAATCCTCCACCCTCCCAAATACATGTGATATTGATATCTAAATATATAAACGTAGCTGTGTTTTAAATGTGATAAAATGAAATGTGGATTTTCCAGTTTAAAATGTTTCTTTGACTTGGGGGGAAATCATGAAACAAACGTTTTTAAATGATTCACTAGTAGGTTTAAGGCATGCTTCTGATAAAACAGATTTGATTTCTGCCTTCTGTTTTATAAATATAATGATTTTGAGAAGTCAATTGCAAAAGAATAATCAAAGTGCTGTCAAGTGAATTTGGCTGCTCTCTGTGAAGGTTCCACCTGCCCATGTAATGCAAGTAAAGCAGAAACTAAATGTCTCAAGTGGTCTTGTACAGGGTTATTTTTGTATATTATTTAAAATATTTTAAACAGTAACTTGTATTTTTTTACCAAGTATTATTTCTACTTTGCCAGCACACAAAAGATAGAAGTATGTGTTGAAATTAAGGTTCCTCAGACCTGGATTATAGGATAGCTAAATCTATAAATTACATCAATGATAATTCTCATTTGAGAGATTAGTAGTGGCTTGTGTTAAATTACACAAATTATTTTGTCAAACTAAAATAGTGTTTTTGCTAACTCTCTGTGCTTTGTGTCAGGATTTGTCCTTCTGTAACTATGAAAAAATATTTGTGCTTGGAGATGGTAGGCAAAAAAATTTTAATCTTGCTTCAGTCAGAGAAACACAGCAAGACAGATGAGGAAATAGGATGACTTCCTACATGTAACTCATTTACCTCGATTTTTTCTTTAGGCGTTGTCTGTCACCTGGTTTTTCCCCTCTGACAAATTGCTGTGTATGTCTACTCCCATTTGTTCATTTTGGAGCAGTACAGTATTTACTTAAAGAGCACAGATCAGTTTCTTAAACTTCAGCACTTGAAGCAAATAACACTGTTAAATACAGCAAGCTCTGATAAATATATTTTTTTCTTCACTAAGAAGCAAAACCAGTTAGAAACAGAAGTGATTTTGCTTTCCTGTCTCAGAAAAAATATGGACTTTATTCTCCCTTGCATTATTTTTTTTTTATTGCAGCCATTAACATACAAAATCATACTAATGAAAATGTTGCATTTACGCCTACCTGCAGCACTAGTCTAAATCATAATTCAGCCTTACCAGTGCTTGTCACTCGATTTTTTTAATTCTTTTTTTTTTTTCCCTATTGGACAAGTAAGAATAAATGAAGACTTAGAGTGCTGTCTGCATTAGATTATTCATGGTCTGAACTGTTTGTGCTTATTGTAGCACGATTAGTCACTGTAATGTCAGGCTTTCGTTGGCTCTGATCTATTTTGTAGTGCTTCATTTCTGAGCAAAAATGGTTGTTTCAGTTCTGAAGACTTCAGGAAATTGAATGCCTGATTAAAATCATTACCATGTATGATTTCCTTGTTATGGAAGGTGTGCAGTATTGAGAAATATAGTATATTTCTCTGTGAACTTTCTTTCCTGGTCTGCAGGAGAGTTACAAATTCCTAAATGTGCAAGAGTTTGTTTATAGTAGGCTCAGCCAAAGCCTTAATATTTGTGTTGTAGAGTTCATACTGGCAGACTGAAACTGAGATTTCTCTTTATTGCCTTTTAAAAGCCTTATGTCTTTTTACTGACGTTCATTTAACTCATTTTAAAACAAACTTATGCATGCAAGCCTAGTCAAAATGCCAGGATAATTTTATAGATGAATCTTTTCCAAGGTTAATTTGTCTGTTGTGTTGCCGGCTAAGATGTCCATGAGTTCCATTTGTAAGAACAGCTTTTAGTAATTCAGATGCATGTCCACTAGAGCAGGGTTAAAGTGACTTCTGCTTGTCTCGTAGTCTGTTTGGCTAATTGAGTAGAGTAAAATGATTTAGGTTAGTTATGTGTACAATTGCATTCTAGAAGTGGGAACTTCTAGAGTAAATCCTTCATTGTAGCCATCATTTGTTATAGCCATTCAACCTGTAGATTTGGCCACCTACTTCTAATGATATTTTCATTGATATAAAGTTCATGAGGCCTGAACAAATTAAGGTTATTTTTAAACTTTTTTTCATCCCCTGAAGGCTCTTAGTATTTGCAGTCAGAGTCACACCATATTTGTGACTCCATTTAATTATGTGCAATTCACTGGGTCACAGCTCTGCTTGTTAGAAATAGCATTCATAAAGAACAGCTAGTTAAGACATAAAGTGAATTGCAGCATTTTTATTGTGTTTAATTTCTGTTTCTGGCATAACTGGGAGCACTTGCTAGTTAAGAGTTGATAGACTTTTTTCATTGATGTTCTGCTGCTTAATTTCAGAAGATGACATACATTTATATCAACTTCAGTTTGCCAAAGCAAACGTACACATACTTTCATTGAAAGCCAATCGCCTTTTAAAATAAAGAAATAATGACTTTATGTACTATCAAAAATATGCCTCCTCTTCATTTATGAAAAAAATGTCAGGCCAAGGAATTTTCTGGTTATGTGTACAGCAAAGGATGTATGAAAACCACTCCCTGAAACATAACCAATCAAACAAAAAGCCCTTCCAAAAAAAAGAAAATATAACCATAGTTATCTGGCTACTGTGCTGTTATGGTTTGAAGAACCCACAACAATTTATTGTCATTTAGACAATTATCCTATCACCTGATGACCCCTCCCTACCCAAGAAGGGGAATTGGGGAAAAAAGAAGGAAAGTCAAGGGTTGAAATACAAACAGAGTTAATAGAATAATACTAAATAATTAATACTGATAATACTAAAGAACCGATATTGTTCTCAATACCAATATATAAAATACGCAAGGATGATACTCAAGGGTCTGGCGCCCGGGTAAGAAGTTCTCAGGATCACAACCATCACAGAAGAGAAGAAACTCCTCAGCAAACTTTCTAACTTATATTGAATGTGACGTTTGTGGTATGAAATAATCCTGTTGGCCAGCTTTGGTCAAGTGCCTGGGTCTTGGTTCTCCTCATCCCTGCACCTGGCAAGGCTTGAAAACACTGAGACCTTGAAACCCGCATACCACAGCTAGCTATAAAATAACAATTATGGTAAAGTGCACTTTAAAGTTTTCCTGTCATAACATTTAACATTATATGTTAGTACTTGATACTTTCATGTAATTCTCTTCCTTTTTATTAACAAGAATTGAGTCCACACAGAAAAAAAACCAACAAAACAACCCATTTGTTGTTATGTTGAAAGTCTTATTTAGAGGCTGTAGTAAACAAGGAGTTAAAGCTTAGCCTGAAAGCTCATGTGCTGCCCATCAAGCTTTATCAGCTTAATTTAACACCTGAACAGATCTAATTACCAAAAACTATTTTTAATCTTAGTTTAGCAAAGAAAATGTTGAATCTTCCTACAGAATTGGAGAAAGTTGAACAGGAGGATGTTTTTTCTATCCCTATGTTCCGTATTTCTGTGGTTTTAGTTAAAAATTATTAATGATTATGATCATCTGATGATCCAAGCTTAGGATCTTTCAAATGAGATTTTGATGTTTTCTTTTTCTGCCTTTTTCTTATTATAGAAACATAATTTCAAAAGTATGTAACAATGCTACAAGCAACAAAGGTGATTATAACTTCTGTGCGAAGAATATATACTGTAGTATTATTGTTGAAAATTCATGACCTTTATCTATAAAATGTTGATAAATAAAATAATGAAGCTTGCCTACAAGTCTCCTTGAAACAGACTGTTAATACTTCTGCCATTATTAGGATAAGGGCAACAACCATCTTTCTATGAGTCAGAGTTTAATTTTTAAGATGAGAAATTACAGTAGCCTACTGAACCGTGGTGTAGTGTACACTCAGTTTAGGTGATAAATTGCTGCTGTGAATGAAATAAGCACCAACAGTTTCAAATTTGGAGTAGTGCATGCAACTGGAATATAGTGGACCAGATTAGAGAGCGTTAAGCAGTGCTCTAAAGAGGACAGTTATTCCAAATGTAGGAAAAGAGACTTGAAAGAGTTTCTGGAAGATATTTATCTACCGTTGCTAAGGCTAGTGCCTAGAAATAGTGCAGGGACCAAGCGATGTTAAATGCTGGCTATAAAGATTGAATGTGTATTTAGCTACAGTTTACAGTCCAAAGTGAATAACTATATTTGATTGCAGTTTTAGCTGTAGTATTCAGGGCAGTGTCCTGGGATGTCAGTTGTTACTTAGTGATTTTTCTGTATACATCACTACTTGTGTGGTGGTGGGTTTGTTTTTTTTTCCAATTGAGCATTTAAACAAGAAAGTGACAGGTTTAGAAATTTGTACTTCTTGTGATGGGTTGTTGTTATAAAAACTGGCATAAACCTCTGACAGCTCCTCTCAAGTGTATGTTTGGGCGGGGGCAGACCTTGCCATCTTATTTTGCTGCAGGAACCACCAAGATATTCAAACTCTGAGATGGGCTGCTTGGACAGCTGGTCCTTCTGTTTCATAACTGTGTCAAAACAGTGAACCAGATGGATTTAGTATCCGTAAAGAGACCTTTGGGAGTCTGTGACAATGAAAGTTTGTAGTGATGCTGGCAAAGCCTTATGAGGACAAATGTTCATCACTTACTCGCTAAAAGGATCTGATGTGTAGCAGGGATCTTCTTTTTTGATATGTATTTAATTCATATCTTGCTGAGTTTGATGACTGGGAGTTGTAGCTGTAGCCTTAAGCCAAATAATAAAAATAAGGGTTATTATGCTATGAAAGAACAGTTCTTTTGGGGAGTAATTTTGGATATATGTCCACATATGCAGCCTTTCAGACATGTTTAGCATTGAAATTAATTTTATTTTTATTTCTTTGTTAAGATTGCTGTTTTCTCTAACTAAGATTAGAATCTTTGTGTATGCATGTTATCTATTTATTACATACAACGTACTGTTAAACTAGTATGTATATGTATATTTGTATATATTTACATATTTTCTGTTTACTTCACATATGCTATGTGGCAGTGCAATTAAACTTTTTCTGTTTAAATGCCAAAAAGGGGCTTACTAAGAGCTGTAAGTTGCTCTGCCATAATAAATGTATCACATAAAAATATTTTATTGCATGTGCACATAGGAGCTCTGTTAAAGATGGTCTGGGAATCTGCACCATTTTTTGATATCTTAAAATCTCATGCTTAATATACACTGAACAAGACTAAGGGTCACTAAGAATAAAAATGCGTAAAGTACAGCTGTTGAAGAAACTGAACAGAACTTTAGAACAGTGAGACAGAAATTGTAGCAGTACTTCTACCTAGTACTTCCTTAAAGCAAGGCATAGTTGTCTTATCTTTATAGCACTCTACCAAACCTCTACTTAAACCAAATACCTTTTGGATTGTTCTCATCGAGCTTTCCGTCAGCTTCTTTGAATGAAAATACTATAGGAATTTAAAATTTTCTCTCTGTAAAGCAAAAATCAATATTTCTAAAAAAACTTTGCATCCATCTGCTTTACTGTTATTTTTCATCTTCCTGAAATAATTTTCTCCTAAAATTAAAAAATAAACACTTTAATACAACTATTTGATTTACACTGTACTGTTCCCAATATATTGCAACAGCTGGTGATTTTTTTGCTGTACTTTTTTAAAGCAGTTGGATAACAACTGCCCATAGAAGCTTGTTTGGGGAAGAGAAGCAGCAAAACTGTATTAATAAGATTATAACCTGTGCTAATTAGTCCTTCCTGAAGTCTATTCTGGCTTTCTCACATAGTGTTATATGCTGCTGTGTACGAGGCTGCATATTGATAACAGATGTCTAGTGCTCAGCGGAGTCTTGGTCTGGAGAGTCTGGTGCACTACAATTATTATTGAGTAGTTCTTGCCTGTCTTTGGGTTTTCTGGATCATCAGTTGTAGGATTACTATTACTAAGTAGAAGCCCCAAGTTCAGAGTCTGCTCTTGTGAGCAAACAAAACTTAGCATGAACGATGACTTGGAATCAGGACCAATAATAAGAGATGCTTCTAAGTGTGAGAAGTAAAACAAAGTAATTTAAACCTATCTAATTAAGCCATGATTATTTTTACTCTTACTAATAGCTATGTGACATCTACTGTAGAATGTACAAATGAAGGAGTTATGCAAGATTGTACATTAAATTCATTTTAGTACTTACACGAGTAATGACATTAAAATTATATGTTGATGTCTCTTGCAGTTTGACTGTCTGGCAGCATGCTTGACATGGAATTATTATAGAACAATACATAATGGCACATATGAAGCAGAATGGCTTATTTAAGATGTTTGCATTCTTATTATTGCTCTTCCAAGAAAATGACTTTAAATGGACATTAGTCATATCTTATCAATGGAAAACAACCTATCAACATGTTTAGGTAACAGGTCATGACTACAGTTGTATGTTCCAGAATATTGTTAGAGTCAAGCAGCAAGTGAAGTAAAGAATATCAGCATTTTCAATGGAAAAAATGATTAGCCAAGAGCAATGCAGAGAGGGAAAATAGTGAACTGTAGACTTCCTGTCAAGTATATAGAAAATGCGAATCAGAGAGGGTGCTCATTGACATTTGGTATGTATTCTAAACACATACGTGCTTACGTGTATAGCCAAAGCATTTGAAAGTAAAGGTTTAAAACTTTCCTCCTGATTTGGTTGTTGAAATTCTAAGTACTTGCTAAAAC
Source organism: Rissa tridactyla (assembly GCF_028500815.1). NCBI lineage: Eukaryota > Metazoa > Chordata > Aves > Charadriiformes > Laridae > Rissa > Rissa tridactyla. Next base: position 29,408,775 of record NC_071473.1, read on the forward strand.
CCTTGGAGGTGAGAATTGAAAGTCTTACCCATTGCTGGAAGCAGGAGTATTGTTTATATGCTGGTTAAAATATGTGGGAAAATTACCGTCAGGAAAGTAAACTTGCCTTTTTCAGCCATTTGCTTCTAAAGCATGATTGTATCTTTCTTGGGGACTGGAAGCAGCTTGCTGCTAAATAATGTCTCTGTCTTAGCTTGATCTAATTTGGAATCTTGAAAAAGTTCAAATTCATAAACAGTTTTGCCTTAGATGACAGTACTTGGGAGGGGTTGGATTGACTTGGTGGCCTGTGTTATACTACTGTATTCCTGAGTTGTAGATTTTAGAAAGATAATTGCAGGTATCAGAAAGATGTCATTGAAGTGGGGCTAAAAGTGTAGTTTTTGTATCTCGAGTGGAAGGACAGATTTGTAATGATTTCTTAGTGCTTAGGTACTTCTACAAATGATCAAGCAACTTAAAGCTATGGTGAACCCAGATTTAGTGTGTTATGCAGCTGTAAGTATAGACATATATGCTGAAACGAATGTTTAGCTTCAGATTCACAGTGTTGTGAAAGCTGAATGCAAGCTGACCTTCATGTTAAAGATTTTTATAATCAATATGATGGCAAGTATATACATAACTAATGTAACAACTGCTGTGGTAACTTGAAGGATGATCCAGTTCTTTATTGCTTCAAATAAGAATAATAGAAGTAGGGCTCAAATTTGTATGTATTAAAAGATTCATAGGTTATTACAGTAAATTATCTGCTTATGACATCCAATTGTAAACATCCTTTGAGTGTGGATTTCAATAATTTGAAAACAGTCCTTCCCATTCTATTAATTTTTGTCTTTAGAAGTCTCCCTTGATTGAAGCTCCCTCTATGTTGTATTTTTTTTTTCAGCTAGGAAAGGAAATACTGTATGTTGAGAGAAATCTCCCAGGAGATTGATAATTAGATGGTAGAATTCTGTGGAGAATGAGCTTGTGAGCTGATAATTCGTCCTGCACTAAACAGTCCTACCACTATCTTGTCAATCACAAACCTATACATTATTGTAAGTGCAGAGGATGCAGGTTGCTTGAATTGTCCCTGGTTGCCAGTCTGGGCAATGCTGGTCTGCTGATCTGGAAATTGGAGGCTTAGAAGAATTTTATTACTGATCTAGACAACTGAGAAATTTTATTACTGGGGGAAATAGAGTATACATTTCATGGCTCAATGCTTGTAATGGTTGGAGATTTCAATCCCTCTTTGGGATAGAGGAAATAGAATTTAAGTATGAGATCCTAACTGATTTGAATCAGTAACTGCATTAAAGTTATATTTATTATACATCTACTGACAGTGATGAAGGTGTCATTTAATAAATGTAGCACTGATGCTACAGTGAAATCCATGTCCACATAATGCTACTGAACAATTCATTTTTTCTTCTTTACAAACACTTTTACTTTTTTTTTTAACAAATAAAATTTTGGTAGCTGAAGCTTAAAAGTAATAGTATTTATCTTAGCAGTTAAGTGATTACTGAGTTATTGACCTGTAGCTTTCATAAAAATATAATCCAAGAACAGAGTATAGACAGACTAGAGGTGCTTTTCTAGTGTGGGCTGTGTAAAATCTCAACTATCTTAAACTTGTAAACAAAACTGCAGTCTTCACAAAAAGTAGCATTTTCAGTTTTTGGTATTGTACTCTGAGCACTCTGGATGCTTCTGTATAATCATAAGAGAGTTATTAAAGATGACAGACGTTAACACCCTCCCACAGAGATCACAATAAAAAACCAATCACATTTGTTTGCTGAGTCTGTGAAATATTAGATATTCATTAGAAAGCCACTGGGCAGCATAATTGTGTGGAAACAGACTGCTTACATTTCAGAATTGAAATGTTTCACACAGATCTGAGTTGGATCCTTTGTAATATTAATGGCATAGGCACATTTCTAAGGAGATGCAGCTAATTTATTCTTTGTGCGTAATAGCAAACCTCCCAAAACCTCTACAACCTCTGCTAAAATTCTGAGTTTTGGAAACAATTGGTGTATTTGAATGTGTTTCACATATTGAAATAATTTTTTAATAGCAGGAGGAACTTGAAACATTTAAATAAGAATGAACCTTGATACTTCCACTATATGAAATTCATTGGTTTTATATTTCAGGAAAACATTCGTATACATACTGCATATTTCCCTTTTCTTCCAATCAGGGTCTCATTAAATCCATCCTTTCCTCTGATTTTTTTGAGCAGTATATCAAATATGATCCTTGTTCCAGTGATGTCATTTAGAATTTTGCTATTATCTTTAACAGGAACAGACCTTTTCTAAAAGACATTAGATAAACTGAACTGTAGAAACAATAATGACAAAGTTAGAAATGACATTTTTAGGTTATCGTAAAAAATTTGCTCCATTCAGCAAACATAAGTCAAAAAAGAAATCAATTGTAAACACACATGGGAGGATCTTGTAAGTTTTTAAAAAATCTTAATTGGTCTTGTGGGCAAATACCACAGAGGTAGAGAATTTACATGGAAAGGACTACGTTCCTCATGTGGAAAATTTAATGTTTTGATGGAGAAACTGTTCTGGTTTTTTACAGGTTTTACAAGTAGATTTTATTGAAGATGTCTGTAGACTGATGATGTTCTGCTTAGCATATAGGAATGCTGCAGTATCATTTGACAAAAATGTGTCTCAAGATGGATACAAAGCACTTGATTGGGACTACATGAGTTCAGATGAGACTTCAAAAATAAGATTTGTGTATCAAACTTATTGATTTTCAACAGGAACTTGACCACCCTTTCATTTCTCTGTGGTGTATCATTGTAGTATTTTACTCTTAAGGAAAAAATGTTAACTATTCTGCTTAAAAGCTGTGGTCCAGAAACTCAGCAAATCCACCCTGCAACCTCATTTATATCTAGTCTTTTTAAAATATGGATATGTTTGTAACAGTATTGAGTGGATATATATAGTGGTTTAATTTTTGCAGGGTAGCATAGAAAATGGGACTGTTAAATGTTTTTGCCATGAGCTCTGATTTAATACAAAAAGCTGGTGAAATAAAAAATTAATCAAGTCGTGTGGCTTTTGTGGCAGAAATAGCGATAACCATCATGTGGACAGGAGCAATGGAAAAAGTGACACAGGAAGCCTCAAATACAGAACTTCATCCAAATGGTGAACCATGTCTGTCACAGAGAAGCACGCTTAGATTTCCTCATTTATTGAGATAGAAGTAGGCTGAACATTATTCATAATTAGTAGGCTTTTCACATCTGCAGTAGGTTTGCACTCCATGGTGCAAGTATTGATACATAAACATAGAAATTCAAACATGAGACAGGTGGAATGAAGCATCAGTTTTGTCCCAGCAATATTGTAAAATGTAGAGGAAACAAAAATAATTTTGACTAGCTAAACGAAAGGGGAACTTTGGTGGGAAGAACGTTAAATACTGTTAAACAATGTCAAATACTGTAGCGTCTGAAAAGGCAGTCTCCTTTGGATAAGAATGCTTATTCTGAATGGTAACACAATGGAGATGATCTGATTAGAAAATGGATTTGGTTTGTGGTACGAGAGTTTGTATTAATAACACGTAATAAACACCTGGGTTCTTTTGATGTTGCTTATAGGTAGTATAATGGTGGGTCTTTAATGGGAAAAAAGGCCGTATATATATTGAAAAGAATAGGACATTATAATTAGAAAGCTTTATAGTATTAAATGTAACAGCATCTCAAATATGAGAATCAATGGCTAATCAGATTATAAAGGGTACTCCTCTACTGGTGAAGATATTTTATCTAGATCAGATTCTGTTTGCAAGACAAGCTAGTATCAAAGATTCATTGTGTATAAATGCAGGAAGATGAATCTCAAAAATGGTTTGGTTCAAGACGGGTATTTCAGTACCCAATTGACAGCAGAGGAGTGAAAACAAGAAGGTTTTCTGTCCCTTTTCATCATTATTGGACTCAAATGTCAGTGTTAAAGCCAATATGAGGAAAGAAGTGTTAAGGCAATCTCAAATTCCTTTTTTTTAAGGGAAGCATCATTCGTGTTCAGAAAGAGCTGGAAAAAATATTTGGTTGATATTAGTATTAAGAGTTAATGGAACAGATTTTAATCTTTATTTAAACAGTTGACAAGCAATTTTCTTCATTATATAGGTGGTGGGTTTGCAGGAGAATGGCTTGAATTTATCATATCCAAAGAGGTCCAACATCAAATTGGGTAACACTGAGTTTGACTGTTTGCCAATTCACAGATAATTAGGATGCTGTATCTCGGTTTTTTTTTCCTTTGTTTTCTTTCTATAAAGAAAACAAAACCCTGACAGAGATTTAACTTTGCATTTCCAGTGGGAATTTCTGCCATAAATGTTGAATGTGATTATCCAACCTGAAATTTTTGGTAAACAAAAGCTAAATCAATAAACATGAAAAAAGATACAATGTACATCTGTTTTGTCAGGAAACATTCAAAACTAGTTGATGAGAGCACTTAAAATCCAAAGCATTTTGAAGCCTAAACTTGCTGAAATGAAATGAAAAACTCTTTCTGCATTTTGTGGGTTTTGGATTAAGATTCAGTTCATCAGGACACTTGAGGCACGGACTTAATTTTAAGCATATTGACGATTTCATTAATTTAATGGAATTGTTTGTAATGTTGAGTGCTTTCAGGGCTCTGTGAGCAGATGTGAAGTCGCTGCATGGGCAGGTTTCGGTTGCAGTGTAGAATTCCAGATGACCAAGAACTGGGGCAAAACAGAAAAGGCAAGCAGAGAATCTGTTTTCAAAACTATTAGGCATCCTGTTCCTCTAAGAACCTGTCTACTCTTGTTTCTATTTTTCTGTAACAAAAGTGACTTGCAGTGGTATAATTAGCTAAGTGAGGCTGCTATCAAATTAAGATCCTATGCATTCATTTGTTATGTAGAGCAGATGTATATTCTCTGTGTATGGCATTGTTTTATTTTAACTTGTATTAGTTATACTTGTTTCACATAGATGCGTGTTTTAAATTTAGAATAAGGTGATAGTCTATTCGTATGGGACAGGAATTCATGACTGTTGCCTATGCATAATATATACACCGTATGTTATAGAGCTGCCCCTAACTGTATTCTCAAAGGTTTCTTTTCCCCAAGCTTGATACCCTTTATTCAGGTTATTGCTTTTCACTACTAAATAGATAATGAAAAGGACAGTTACCTTCTATTAAATTATTTCTGTGATTTGTTGTCATGATGTGCTTATGTAATTTTTCCTCTGCTATTGGCAATGACAAACGGAGAAAGGTGTACAGATATGGCAACTGGATATTTTAGATATTTCTAAGGTATTTCATATTATAATACTAAAAAAATAAGGCTTTACTCTGAAAACAAACTTGTGCAAGGAAACTTTAGTCTGATCAGATTGTTCTTAGAAAATCCAGGGGAGTCAGATTTTTCTAGTCTAAATCATAGAATGGTTTGGCTTGGAAGGGGTCTTAAAGATCGTCCCCTGCTGTGTGGATGGATCATTCCAACCCCCCTGCCATGGGCAGGGACGCCTCCCACTAGACCAGGTTACTCAAAGCCCCATCCAACCTGGCCTTGAACACCTCCAGGGATGGGGCATCCACAACTTCTCTGGGCAACCTGTTCCAGAACCTCACCACCCTCACAGTAAAGAATTTTTTCCTAATAGCTCATCTAAATCTACCCTCTTTCAGTTTAAAATTGTTGCCCCTCATCTTATCACTGCACTCCCTCATAAAGAGTCCTTACTAATCTTTCCTGTAGGCCCCCTTTAAGTACTGGAAGCCTGCTATAATGTTTCCTCAAAGCCTTCTCCAGGCTGAACCACCCCAACTCTCTTAGCCTGTCTTCATAGGAGAGGTGAAGCCTCTGATATCAAAGCCTCTATCTTGATGCAGCCCAGGATATGTTTCAGCTTTCTGAGCTGCAAGCACATATTGCTTGGTCATGTTGAGCTTCTCATCAATGTGTTGAGAAATTCCTGATTTCCTTTAACAGATTCATATGTCACCAGTTCTTTTTAATATATTAATCAATGATTTGGACGAGGGGATTGAGTGCGCCCTCAGTGAGTTTGCAGACAACACCAAGTTAGGCAGGAGCGTTGATCTGCTTTGAGGGTAGGATGGTTCTACAGAGGCATTTGGACAGGCCTGGATTGATAGGTTGAGGCCAACGGTATGAGGTTCAACGAGGCCAAGTGCTGGGTCCTGCACTTGGGTCATAACAACCCCATGGAACACTACAGGCTTCAGGAGGAGAGGCTGAAAAGCTGCCCGGCAGAAAAGGACCTAGAGGTGTTGGTTGACAGCTGGCTAAATATGGGCTGGCAACATGTCCAGGTGGCCAGAAAGGCCAATAGCGTCCTGGCTTGGATCAGAAATAATGTAGCCACCAGGACTAGGGAAGTGATGGTTCCCCTGTAATCAGCACTGGTGAGGCCACACCTTGAGTACTGTGTTCAGTTTTGGGTCCCTTACTACAAGAAAGGCATTGAGGTACCCGAGTGTGTCCAGAGAAGGGCAACAAAGCTGGTGAAGGGTCTTAGAACAAGTCTTCTGAGGAGCAGCTGAAGGAACTGGGGTTGTTTAGTCTGGAGAAAAGGAGGCTGAGGGGAGATCATCTCACTCTCTACAACTACCTGAAAGAAGGTTGTAATGAGGTGGCTGTTGGTCTCTTCTCCCAAGTAACAGGCGATAGGACAAGAGAAAATGGACCCAAGTTGCACCAGGGGAGGTTTAGATTGGATATTGGGAAAAATTTTTACACTGAAAGTGTTGTCAAGCATTGGAACACTGCCCAGGGAAAAGCTTGAGTCAGCATCCCTGGAGGTATTTAAAAGATGTGTAGATGTCGTGCTGAGGGAAATGGTTTAGTGGTAAGTTGGCAGTGCTAGGTTAATGGTTGGACTTGATGATCTTAAACATATCTTCCAACCAAAATAATTCTATGATTCTGTGTCCCCCTTTTTTTTTTAAACTATATTAAATTGATTGACTGTGAGCAGTTACTGTCACTGCTATTTTCATATGCATTTTCACAGGTATGCGAGCACAACTTTTCAATCTCATTCAAGTAGGACTTACTTTGGTGTAGCCTATATAGGATGGCTAATGATAAATAAGCTGGCAAAGTTGAAGACTAAATCTGTCCTGTAAAGTTTTACTTTAAAAAGGATTTTTCAGAAAAAATTCATACGTAAGACTTAAACCAGTCAATACAAAATAGCACAGAGTAAAATCTCCTGCAGTTTTGGAGGTGTGTTGAGAACTTGTTGTTTTTCCCCCCCCAAGAGTATACAAAATTAAATTGCTATTGACTTTCACCTATAGCTATGAATGCAAAGTCCAATCTACTATTCAGTCAGAATAGTGGTTTGTTTGCATTCATTTAGTGTGTACCTGAGCAAAAAGCATAGATAGCAAAGCAATTGACACTCTTTCCTGTAAGCTTTTGACTTAACCTTAACAGAAGATCTTATTAGGGAGGGTAACTTGAATAAATTTTCAGAGAACCATCTAATTGCTGTAAATGTTACTGGTTCCTAAAAAGAGTTCTACTTCTTGTCCATAAATTGTCTTTGTGTTCCTTAAGCTATTTAACTATACTGTAAGTTATTTTGCAGTTGAGACAATGTTTACTCGTCTTATAGAGTGAAATGTAGTACCTGTCCATTTTCTATTTTAAGAAAAAAAGACATTCAGTGTGACTTCAGACTGTTTGTCAATTTGCACCGAACATTAGTTACCTCTGGGAGTAAGGGCTATAGAATTAGGCTGTATTATTTATATTTCAGGTTTTGCTCTGATTATTTCTGTAAAATCTTTTTTTAAATAAAGGAAGAGGACTAAAGTGTGTGGTCAGAAAAGCAATACCCACATTGTGGAAAAAATGTCCTAGTAGAAAACTGGGCTTCTTGCCCATAATATTGGATGATGTGATGCCTATAACTTTTTGGATGTTATATCATAGTTTGTAAGATTTTTTGACCAGAATCTTCAGATGTGTGAAAGATGTGTTTCTTCAAACCTGAGCAAAAAAAAAAAAAGATTCCTACATACAAAATTTGCTGGGTATTTGATCTAAAACTTAGAGGTCTGGCTTCCTGAATGAGGGATTTCAACATAGATCCTTCATTTATTTGTTGTTTGGTTAAAATAAAATGAACAACTGATTGTATCTGGCCAGCAGCATCTAACATATTGATAATACTTTAGAGATTTTAATGAGGGCTCTATCCAGTTACATTTTTTGAAGTACTGCCATCTACTACGGAGACTGAAGAACAACTTTTGTTACAGAAAGCAAGCTTGATTTAATAATATTTAGGGAGCAATTGAAGCCTGATGGTATAGTTTAAAAAACAAACCCACAAAAAACAAACAAACAAAAAAACCCCACAGTCAATAAGCAAAACCAAAAGTAAACATTACATGAAAGATGAAGAACAACATCTTTTCATCAAAAGACATTTACAACAAAGACAAAAAGCAGTGGTGTCCTTCTGACAACTGTTGAATAGCTTTGGTCCTCATCACAGCCCACCAAGGCGCTGGAAAAGTGTGTTTTAAGTTTCTTGGTCTCTGGATAGATCTCTGATAAATTTTCAAAGCGGATGGACAAAACAGGATTAGACTGTTTATATCCTTGAACCTCTCTTTCTGCGTTCTCAATAAAGGCTTAACTTGTCTCTCAAGGTTAAAGAATTGTTGAAAGAATTTGGTAAAACATTCATAACTGAAAATAAAGACATGAAAGTTGCTGAAAATAGTAATGGCAAGTCATGGAAATTGCATGTCTCAAATGGGAATTTGAGCTGATAAAAAATCCATTGTGTAGTTTGAAACTGCCAGTATCTCTGCTCTGTTGTGTCTCTCTTTTAATGACCGTTTCCATGGTCCCTCCTAATTTAATCCTGACTTGAAGTTTAAGTAATATGTTTATTAGAAAGCAAATTACTCGGCAATGTTGGTAGAAACATTTTGGTGTTGGTGACCTGTATTCAAACTAAGGTTTAAGAAGAAAAGTATTCCAAGAATAAACAATTTTTTTTTTTTTTCTTAAAGGCTAGTACCAGTGCATTTAGTTTAGCAGCGCAGTCCTGCTTTGACTGTGGAGTGGATGGGCTGGGGTGCGAAGAGAGCCATCTTAGCAGTGCTGCAGTATTTTTCAAATGTGTATACAACCTTGCTGTTCAAAATAGATTTACTAGCGTAGCTGCTAATACATAAGACTTAGAAATTAAATGTTTAACTTATTAGTTTAAATGAAGACACTAAAATTCTAAAATTAAATGTGAAACAAAAGGGCTCCTTTTGGCAGACTAAGAAAATAAAGTTTTTCTGCTTAGAAAGACCAGCTCTTGGGAATATATAGCCTAAATAGAAAAGGTCTGCAGTGTGATTAAAGTTTAGGAATGAAAATATCCATATAGAAACATGGGCATATTTTTGAAATTCAACCACCCAAGAAATGTCTCTTACTCAGAGTAGGAGTCATTTGTATTGCTAAGAAGGTTTGTTCCTGCTGGTAGTAGATTCTAACTTACGAAAAAAAATGCTAAAATTTCCTTGCTGCTCTTCAGTTAGTTGTAGTAGAGACCAAGCAGGTTATGGGCACTCGGGGAAAGACTGTTATGGCCTGTGGTCAATAAACTCAAAATCTTCCAGGCTTCAGGAACTACCCATCTATATTTAACAAACTTAACCACCCTCTTGCCGTACTCCTGTGTAACAATTTTTATAAGGAAATGTACAAAGAAGTTTATCTTAATTTTTCTGTGATGTAGGCTTGTCAGCTAAACCTTACATGTGCCAAAGCAAATTATCTGCGTATACATATCTGTATATGTTTGTAGTTGTGCCTTATGCTATGTGAACCCAAGAATTATTCAAATGTAGGTTCTTGAGAACCTGTGTTTTGCTGTGGTTAGTTCCCTATCCATACACTTGGGGGTATAAAGCTCCTGTAACTTTGTTGTTAACTTGCTCTTTTCCCTCAGCAGACAAATTTATCTTTTTTTTTTTTCTTAAGTAACTGGGATACTGGTACCTCTGCTGCCAGACTAACTTAATTGCTTGCTTTCTCTGCCAGTGTCTGCCTGCTGTCCCACATGGTGCACTTTGTCTGTGCAAATATACACGCACGTAAAACAGTAGACTGAATTAAAGTTTGAGCTTGTTAGCACTGAATCCCATAAAAATCCCCTCAGCAATGCATGATTAAATTTAATTTACAGTAATATGTTGAAACAAATATTCTTTCATTCATGAGCATCCATTTCTGCAACATCAGTGATGAGGACATTTGTTGAACTCGTTACTTGTCTACATAGTTTTTTATTTGTTTATTCTATTTAATGTGAAACTGTGAAGGAAAACATAGTGCTTATGAATCAAACTAATAACAGTTAATGATGTAATGTTAATAACTGTTACTCAGTCATTAAGTGTTACTGTACAAGATTGGTGCTGCTAAGGTAAATGGGACTACCATTCCCAAAGTTTAAAAGGGTGATTGAGGAGGCATATTCCACAACAAGCAGAGTTCTGCTGTGTATACATGCAGACACATTGACACATGCACAGAGAATTTAATTTTTAGATCTAATATAAATTGTAGCAAATAATGGAGGGTGTGAGTAGACCTATGTAAATTTATGCTAGTTGAGCTCCAAGTAACAGAGGAATATCTTCATGGAAATGCTAGCCTTTGTAAATTTTGAACAAAAAAGTTCCCTTCAAAAAAGTCCCCCCCCCCCCCCGCCATTTTGGGGAAAGAATTCCTGTCCAGCTAATGTTCACAGAAAAAGCCCAATATTTTATATGACCTTTAGATAAAATCTACAAAGTGTTCACCTTTAATTGCTGAATGCTTGATAAATTGAAATTTAGAGGGGAAGAGCACAAAAACATTTAGCAAAATGTGATGCATCTTAAGTTTAGTATCTTTGTATTATGTAATAACAATAGACATCCTCTTCTGGCAATTAAAACCAAAGTATGTTTTCTCAACAGTCAATAGGTGCTAACCTAAGTAATAAAATAAACTTTGTGAATATTTGCAGATATATTCTGGTTGTTTAATTTTAATTAAAAGGCTTTTTTTTATCACCTTCTTCAGGAGCAACTTGGGAAATTGTAGCTAGATACTTGACTGCTTGTAGTTTTAGTCTGTCCTCTACACTCCTGTATTTGTAACTTTTGTGTGTCTTTAATTATGAAAGAAAAATATTTTCTTTTATCCAAGATGTTACTTCAACAAAACTACATTTCCATAACTACTTCGGTGCCTTTTTTCTTCTCTTATTAAAAGCTCCCCTTTTAATATTCTGCCTGTGCATAAATTCAGGGACTCTGAAAAAGAAAGATTATCCTTTCTTGTCCAGTCTTGCAACTGGAAAATTAATGCTTAAGTTAAAACTTCCTGTTTCAACCAAAATATTGTTAAATTGTCACATCTCTTTCATGGACTTACTTTTTATGTTTAAGGCCAGAGGTCGTCATTAGATAATCTTGTTTGAGTAATCTGTAGCAAGTAAATGACTTCTTGTCAAACAAATTGGTTCTGGGCTATGGCCAAGAGCAGAAATATTAGGAGTCAGGCAAACATAATTTGAGATTTTCTGAAATAATTTTGAGACTAGAAGCTGATTTTCCAGATGCTGGCAGATGGAATCTCCTTTCCTTGCCTGTAGTATCACAGTTTATGTCTAGTGACTTAGACCTATTTCTGTCTTTAAGAAAGAGAGGAGGAAAAATACTGGAGTAAATTGCAGAACAGTGCTGGGGTGCGTGATCTTTCATGTCCTTGTTTTGGATTGAATATACACTTGCAATTTTCAGAGAAAATGCTAATGGTTTGACATCTGAAATTTTAGAAAGTTTCACAGCTTGTTTCCTAGGTGATTTATGAGCTGCTCTAGGTGTATTCATAGTGGTCTTCAGGAGAATATCCTAATTTTATGATTTGTAGTATGTATAATAGTGTTATTAATCAAAAACTAGAAAAATAGAGGCATAAATTAGGAATTACTGGTGACATGCATATAGGGCTGTAGTTTGTTTTTTATTGTAAGTATGCATTTATGTCAACTTAAATTTTCTTTACCCTGCTAAATCCAGAGAAAGTTAAGGGGTGTTTTTTTTATTAAAGATTTTGGGCTTTTAATGCCAGGAAGGCTCTTACAGCTATGAGATTCAGTATTGTCTTACAGGAGGCCTAAAAAGCTCTGGGAGCTGCTGACTGTAAAATACAGAATCAGAATGTGTGTTCACACACACTTGTTCCAATGCAGAGAGAGTTTATTTCAAAATCTGTAAAGGAAACTGAGCCTTCTGAAAGGTTGTTATTCTCTGTCAGTAGAGCCACGATAGGGAGGGGGATTCTCTTTTATGTCAGATTTTTGTCTCTGCAGATATGAATGCTATAATCAATGCATGAGGGAGCAGCACTCATTTTCTCCTACTAGCTGAGCTGTGTAACATCGCTTCTAGTCAGACGTGTGCAGCTGAATTGCAAGAAATGCTCTGTGTAACCATTAGTATGATTTTTTGGTAGCAGCTTGTGTTTGCTTGAGGGCTCTATCATCAATCTACTTCTGTGAATTTCCCCTCCACCTCTATTCATTCTGCCAATACTGGATACAATTTCTGTGTCACGAAAGAGTTGCTATGGACTGCTATCAAGAGGATACATGAAAAGCTGTGAAAAAATAGAGTAAGAAAACATGAAGTCACGTTTAACTTGCTGTGCAGCTTATTGTCACTCAGAAAAAGAGATAAAACTCACTGAATTTTGCAAGTCTGGAGCCAAGGTAAGATGGGTGAGAAGTTGGGCGCCTTTCCATGTAATATCTTTTGGAACAGCTCTTTGCTAATCCTTTAATCTTCCCCATTCCATCCCTGATGTCCAAATTTGTTTTCAGAGGTAGTTGATTATCTGTATCTTTGTCTTGTATGCTTCTGGGGAGATGAGCACACCTGTCCCCCACTTCCCCCTATTGACATGAGCATTTCACTGAGAAAATAAAGTAAATCATCATCTCTCCTCTTTTTACTACCGTCTGTGAGTTGACATTAGGGCTTTTCCTCCACTGGTGCTGAACCAGTCATCTTCCTACTAAGCCCAAGAAATCTTCTTTGACTTTCCTTCTCAGGCTGCCCAGCAAATCCCTACCACTGCTCACTTTTATCTGTCTTCATGCTTTGCATGAACAGATGGTGGCTATTACAACTTTTCCTGTTGCGTGCAACCAAAATTCAGCCTAGCATAGCACTGATTTGCTTTGAACTAAAATATCCCTTCACAGATCACGGTTTATGCAATTCAGTTGCTATCAACCTTACATCTATTAAGTCAGAGATAGCCTTAGGAGCTCATTAAGAGGCACTAGACATTCTCAGAGTGACTCAATACCCGTTATATGATGCTCTACTCTCTCCACTTGTAAAAATGAAAAATTCTGCTTTTGAATAATAACATCCTCTAGCTGACATTATTTTTATGCTCTATCAAGAATATGTTTTGAAGTGGGAAAAAAATCAGCAGAAAATTCTGTTTAAAATACAACTTGCTTTCTTGACTGCTAGCACGCCGTTGTTTCTTTCTGCAGACTGTCTTGCCTTATTGCTATTGTGAAATAAAAAATTGTCTTTTGATCACACGGTTTAAAAAAAAAAAAAAGTAGTCTGATCACTGTTGATGAGAGAAAACTACCAAGACATCAGGGAAAGATCTGGACACAATATTTTGCTATAACAAATTATTGTTTCTTTCTCACAGGTGATATAAAGTGCTTTATTCTGTGTCTGGCTGCCTAGCAGCTTGAAATTAGCAGCTGAACATCCTTCGTTCATCCTTTCATTGATCATGCCTTGGATTGTGTTTGCCATTTCCAGGTCTGGATTGGCTCAAAACCTGTACTGTGGTACAATAATTGCTGTCTGGCTGTGTTAAATGTCTGGCCCTGTTTAGGAAGTAAAGTTTATGCTTTTTGGGCAAGGAAACTGTTCTGTGACAATTGATCATGTAAATACTAAATTTTAGAGCTGAATTTTAATCCTGGTAAGTAGCAGCTGTTAACTGTAATTCTTTACAGACTTGTAAAGCCTCCAAACACTGATAATTTGTTTCCCTTCATTCTATTCTAATTTAAGAAGAAGAATATAGCATAAAAGCTTTTCATTCCTTCTTGAACAGTTCATCATTAGACAGTTAGCCCTGTCTAGTGCGATGCCATTTTGTCATGTAGCATTTCTGGTTTACAGAGTTCCAATTCTTACCTGTTTGTTCCTGCCTCTGTTCCGCAGTGCAGTTTTACGGGTATACTAAAATAAGTGTTTTGTGCAGATCTGGCAGGGACTGAATCAGGGTATCTATGTGGATAACAAATATTCCCTTTTTATTTTACCCAGACCTCTGATTTGATTCTTAATTCAGCCTTACAAACAGTTTTGGCGTGAGACGAGGAGGCACAGCATTGCAGAATCTGTAACTGCAGATAAAAAAAGATAATTTCTTATGCTGGCAAAGCTGCCCAAAACCTTGCTTTGTGAAACTTCTCCCCCTAGTTATCTTTTCATCAGGCAACTGATGGAATTGGATTGTAGGTCTTAAAAAGAGGAACAAACAAAAAACTCCACAACTTTCTGTTGGTCTCGTGTAGTCTGATTAAGTCCAGGGCATCCCACTCACTCAAAATACTTTCAAAGCCAGATTTGTTTGGTTGATAGGCTGCCAATTTTAAATTCATAATCTCTAATGATAAAGATAGTTTCACAGAGTGTGCATCTGGTCACAAAACAAAATAACAACTGTAAACTTCAAAATTCAAATTTAGATTGATGCAAAGTGGTTCTTAGGTAGTTGTCTTTCCATGGAGGAACCTTAAAAACATGTGTGTATTTATTTTTTAATTTATCTCTGCATTGCTTTCCAGATATAAACTGATGTCTAGGGTTAGAAAACCTGAGCAATTCTCAAACTTGATTCAGCACTTCTTATTCCTGGATTATAGAAGCTAAATACCTAACAATTCTGAGATGAGTTAATTACTACTATTGATACTTCTGCCAAGCCAGTGACGTTTGTTAGCTATATCACAACCATCTAGAGTACAACAGATTATAAAAGTGGTGAGGACTACTGTAAAAATGCCTAACAGTTTTATGTATTAATCACGCTACCTGTATATTGAAGTAGCTGCTCTCAAAAAATATACTGTCCAGCTGAAACTTTTAATCAAGACATTCTGACTCAGGAATTACAATAGCTTGAATAAAATTAAATACTAATGGAAACCTTTTGTTTACAGCTATGGTGGCTTATTTTTTGAGGCGATTTTTCCTTTTAACGTAATTCTTGCATAATAATGATGCTCTTTTTTGGATCGAAGAAATGAAAGACCACTTAATCCCTGTGCAATTCCTTTAGTTATAGCTAGAATTTCAAGCCCACAGAGCTTTTTTTTTTTTGACTAAAATTTTGAGCAACATACCCTATGCCTACTTTGAAGGTATTCTAGTAATGTTACAGTTGCTGGGACAGAATATATTTAATGCTTTTTCAATGCATACACGAAATATCCAACCAATAATCTTTTCAAATGCATGAAGGGGAGAAGCTTTGTTTAATTCTGTGGCATTCCCCTTAGCCCAAGTGCTGGGAAGCAGCAGAAACGTGAGGTTCTAGACATAGTTGCCCGGTCAGTATAAGCACTAAATTTTCCTAGATTGCTGTTTTAGACATGCTGTGTTACCTTTAAAAAGAAATTTTAAAACAATCTCCCTTTAAAATTTGCTGGCTTAAGTGCTGGGAGAGTAGTGGGTAGATGAAACAAGAGGAAGTGCTAATATGAGCAATGACACAATATGTGGCATTACCGTGTACCGAAACAGATCAACTTCCCAATATTTCTGCAGCATGTATGCTACTTACCACAACAAAAAAAGATTTACATTTTCTCAATGCAACAGTAGCGTAAATTGACAGATCCATTCTAACTTCTTATTGTCTTAAATGTATTTTAAATATGATTATTGCAAGGCGGATTTAGTTACTTGTGTGTAATCACTGAACTTTTAAGTGATTTTGTTTAACTCACAGGGACTATGAAATTGAATTGCTGTTGTAAAGCTAGTTACATTGAAAAGTTACAGTGGTTTCAGAGGAAGTTAGAATATACATATATATATGGTTTTGTATGTGTTTATAAAGGGTGCAAATTGCTGCTGTTTCACTCTGCAGGTCGAAGTAGATACCCAAGAAAGCACAAGAACCGGAGTACCAGAGGGAAAGATGATGATTTATGTTAATTAATACATTATACTTCAGTTTCAAAGGAATGAAAGAAAATCTGAAAATAAAGAACTGGGGCTAATTGTTACAATTATTATCAGTGTCTGATGATTTGGTGTCTTTCTGTGTTCTCACTGGCAAGCTAGATGGTGTTTAGATTTCCCTGTTACAGCTCTGTTATCTTTAATTGAACTTGTTTTGTTACAAAATTCTGCCCAGGAGCTCCACCCAATTTCTAGGAGAGAGAGTTAAATAGCTATTTCTGTTTGGAAAGATCTAAAGGTAGTAAAATAATTCTCTCTTGCTGCTTCAATTCCTGTGCTATGTGAACACAGTTTGTTATATGATTTTGGTTCTCCCTGTCTTGGAGCAGAATTATGTGTTACAAAGACTATTGAGGAATAGAAGTGGGTGTTTTAATCTCTTCTGAAAAATGTTATGTTTAAGTTACAACAGCTGGGTGACCTGAACTGCAAGTCCAGTGATGCATGGCATGCTTTAGTTCTTGGCTGGCTTGCTATATGCTTTCAGAACTCAGCATTCCTTAAGGCTCTTACTGGTAAACATGAGATGCTAAAATCATTTGTATTTAAGCATAGGGGAAGGCTCTGTGACCAGCTATAGCTGTGCTGTACTTTGTTTCTAGCCATGTAAGCATTGCTCTTGTCTTCCCTTTTTGTAACTAATATATTCTGTTACCCGGAACTCTCAGGCTGCTTTTTCATTGCAAAACCAACCAATTCATTATACCAGTTTGTTTTACTCAGTGTGATTCTTCTTCAGAAAAAATGTAAATACAGCTAACTTGCAGTGCAGATAATACAGGTGATATTTAGTTTCCTTTTTTCTGAAGTTCGGTGTACCTCTGCAGAAAGGAAAGGGAGTTCCTCAGATTAAAAGAATGTGTAGTTAGGGCTAAGAAAATTTGTGCTTTTGTTTGTTTCAAAACAATGTCATCATTCTATGGCAAAAGCATCCTTGGAGCTATTGAGGTATCTAGCTGTATTTAGATAATGATCATAATACAAGGGACTATAAATGTTGAATAATTTTTAAACACAGTGATATCTGTTTCACTTGCTAGTTGGGCTATAGGACTTGTCTCATTTTATACAGTGTATTAAGATGGGAAGTGCTGGTGTCAGAGTAATTCCCAAAGCTGTGCATGTAGACTGTGACCAAGAAAACCATTCTCCTCATGCTCCATAGTGCACAATTTGCTGTCTCTGTGCTGTAATGAAATGCGAAATAATTTTCTTTGTACTGGTAAGCCACTGTTTATGGTTTGCCTGCTTAAAGGCAATAGAGTCTAACTCCTGTAGTCTGAACCTTGCATATTCCAAACTCTCATGTAAATATTTGAAGAACTGTAGGGGAATATAAAGCTGGAGAACAGCTAACAAGTAGAAAAATGGAATAGGAGCCTTGTAATCATAGCACGTTGGCACTTGAAGCGAACTCGAATAGTGCAGTTCATTTTTGGACACGGATATAGGTTTTTATCTTAGAAACCAGCTATTCAGTTCAGTGTCCATCCCTAGATAAATCACTATTTTTTACTTTCATTACAACAAAAGTTGTACCTGCTTATTGGAAACAGTGTACCTGGGAGAAAGAATTTTGTCTTGGCCATCAGGAAAAGCCATGAAAAATGCAGTTGCTTTTACTTTTGTACCTCTACACTCATATTGTCTCTCTGTCTTCAGTCTACTTCTCAGTGATTTAAAATATCTCTAATTCTGGGACAGAACTTCCATATTTGTGAGATAAATTATTGGTTGGTATTGGGGGGAAAAAAGAGGGAGATAAGCAACAGCATTTTCAGCTGCTTAAACAAAGCTGGAATTAATGACTGGTGAAAGATCTCCAGGAAATGACCAGGTACCAAAGGAGTCTGAGAGGGTGATTCAGGAGCCTATATTGCTTGCCTAGGAAATGGTGCGATCAGTACTTTACAATGATTATATTTTTGAGTGGCTTTGGAAACTTTTATTACTAAAGACAGGTTTTCTTTGAGAACTGTGTAGAATGCATCAGAACATAATAGCTGAAATTTCTGTCTGAAAGAGGTTCTAATCCATGGTAGAATTTTTTGGTTAAAAACAAGCCAAAAATTACTTTGTTTATGCTACCCATCTGCCTTTTTTTTTAGGGAGCCTAACCTATTAGCCTTTATGTGTACGAGGAGATTTACTTTTATTTTGATGAGACAGAAAGGTACTTCTTCACAGCTTGAAAACTCTGGGTTGATTTTAAAATTATTGTAGACCTTAATCAAGAGCGTGCTATTGGAAGCTGTCATTTCTGAGATAAGACATAAATTTTGGCGTTGATTTTTCTGAAGTACTTGACAAATTATTTTTTTTAAAACTTTAACAGATGGATGAATTTTGTCTTGTGTCCTACCTAATGTAAGCCTGGATAGAATTACGCTTGCCTCATGTTGATCTGGGTAAGATACACATACCCTGTTCCTGGCTGTTGCCAAGTTTTACACAGTATGTTGTTAACAAGATTGTTCTAATTCAGTGCAGGATGAATCGATGCCTGTGTATAGCTTGTAAAGCCACTAGGATTTTCTGGAATGAAAGATGCTAGGTAAATATCAGCCACTAAATCTATACCATTTTTGTAGCAGTTATGTATAATAAGTATTTCCTAATATATGTATTTACTGTTATATTTCTAGGTGTAATAGGGCTTTTTGTATTTCTAGATCAAAATGCTGACTAGTTTCTCTCTAACAGAAGGTTTCCCAAGTCTGTAGAGAGTACAACACAATCTGCTTACTCTTTGCAGCATAGAATACATCCAAAATTCAAATTATCTTGGCACTAGATAAATCCATTAATAAACTGAAAATTTGGTAGGGGACAAGTCTGCTGTTCTGTATTTCAGTCATTCTTTATCCCTCAGTATGAGGTGGTGAATTCACTGATGAATTTTCCTTTTCTCTGTTAGCCACTGATTGGGGCAAAAGCAAGACTTCCGGTTTTTAGAGCTGCATAATTTAATCTACAGTCAAAAGTAAAGTACATATAGTAGTTGTAAAGGAATCAAACTTAAAATTTTAATGGGAGAGAAAAATAAATTTTAGATAATCAACGCTATTCTAAATTGAGTAGTTGAGAACTATTTGGCAGGAAACACATTTCTAATTGTATGAATTATGTGCATTTTTATTTTATATAAATGATCATATGTAGCACACAGTTCTTTTTAAATATTTGCTAAATAGAAAAGTAACTTTTTTTATTAGTTGTTGATATGTGATGATTTGCAGGCATTGGAAATGGGTGAAGAAAGGCTAAGGCTCCGAGATACTTGTTAGTTATTTAAGGTATTATTAATCAGTTTTATGGCCTGTGGGTGACACCTTTCTTTGGGAACAAAATGTGAGTAAGAAACTTTGTGAAAAAGTACAGAGGGATAGAGAGAGAGGAACTGCAGCAGAACGCTTGTGGAATTTCCATAGATTTGCAGCTTTTAATTGTGTGCTAATTAAGTACATTAGTGAATCAGAGCCTAAAGGTTATGTTCATTTGTTTTGGAGGAAATCAGTAGAACTGGAAGTGTACAGATTCTTTTGTTATGCGGTGACAGTCAACTTCAGGCATAGTAGTTAATAGATTAACTTTTTAGGTGAATTAGGACCTTAATTCCTGTTCTCAAATGCAATATAAGAAGCTTTGACAAAAGTTGTCAAAAAAAAAATAATCTGTAATTTTGATATTAAATAAGAAAATCAAATACATCAGACTTATTTACGCTTGAAAACGTTGACTTTTCCCCACGTAAAACTTGGATCAATAAAGAGGGAAACTACCTTTTTTTCTTAGAGCAACTTGTAATTACCTGTGGTCCATTGCCTATTTCAAAATGGATTCTGCAATTTACAGAAAATGTAAAAAAGCAACAATATACTTTAAAAACTGTATGTTCTTACTTCACAACATGGAAACATGGAACACTTTTCTTCCACATGATGACCTTTGTTTCAAGTAGACTGTGTCTGCAGATTTCTGATTTCTCATAAAGGGGTATAATTGTTATGCTACTTTTGGGACGGGAATATTTGAATTGGTGATATGAAATGTCAAGAAATAAAAATCTTCAACTCATTTGAACAGTGAATTTGTTTCTGCTGACATAATCTACATGAGCACTTTGTGAATAGCAGCACAAGAATTAGGCTGAGTTATATTCTAAAATACTTCAGAGAACTGAAGAGAGGCTTATGCTTTTTTAGTTCAAATAACACCCCATTTTATGGAAAGAGGTGGGTCACAGAGGTCTTCATTGCAAATTCTTTTTGCTGTAGATGGTTATGCACAGACAGTCTTACACATGGACAGGCAAATACAGATTTAAAAATCAACATTTTTTCATGTTTGTAGTGAGACAAGATGCTTAAAATTAAAGGTATTTTGCTCTTGCTGTTCCAGTATAACATGGCTCAGTGTTAGTATGCTAAATAATGATCAGGGTTGCAGGTAGACATTTTAGGTTATAGAATGACTACACTTAAACTATTAAAATTAATGATCTTCACCACTATCTTGACTCAGGATGAACTATGAATATTATTATTATGTTAATATTAAGGAAAATCATTATATGAGGAAGAGTGTTACTGAATGTCATCAAGTTGTCCCATATACATGAACTGCATGAAATATCTGTACGATATAATCTTGCCAAGATTGCTTTGCTCAGAGGTGTGGAACTGGTTCTAAATAATTACATTTCTCTGTAATTTAATTATGCTTTCTGACTTTTCCTAGGTAACTAGAATGAATAAGCAATCATATCTTTATTTGACCAGCAAAGTAAAGATGTTTCCTAAATGCTCCGTTTTTGACGTGATGATGTTCAGAAAGCTTTTGTATTGAAGTATTGTTATTATTTGTAATTTAGTATTTGTACTCTGTATTTATCAAACAGTAAAGGATGAGAATCCAGAAGATATGATAACCATCTAGTTGTTACAACCTAATGAAACATAAAGCCAAGCTATGTAGATTTTTTTTTTAACCTAAAAAAATTGAGTTAGAAGTTTTTGGAAGGAATCCTAATGTCATGAGAAATACTTGTTGAATTTTTAAAATGTATTTTTATTCAGGCTCATTAGATGATTCTTATGCATTAAATTCTTTTCTATTATGAGCTGATATTAAGCTTAATAAGTGGATGTGAATTTGTGTCATGTCAC
The DNA here is from genome assembly GCF_028500815.1 of Rissa tridactyla. Lineage (NCBI taxonomy): Eukaryota > Metazoa > Chordata > Aves > Charadriiformes > Laridae > Rissa > Rissa tridactyla. The sequence continues at coordinate 29,430,322 of NC_071473.1, forward strand.
ATTGGACTTCCTCGGAGATTTCTTTGCATGGCATATTACAAACTTGTGCCATTGCCAAAAAACACATATGATTAATATTGTTCCATTTTTCATTCATTATAGCTTTCCAGCAATGACAAATGTTTCTACATTTAGCAGCAGAAAGGTACTATGACTGTTTGAACTGTAGTAACGGACACTTAACGCAGAATTAGCGCGCTCTCAACGCGTTTCCCTTCAAATCCTACTTCCTTTCAAAACACAGCATCTAGAGTCTAAAATCGATGGAGAGGTAGATGTTGCTTTGTGTTGTTAACAACTATAGATAGGCAATTCAGGCCCCATGACACATTCCTTTTGTTAAATAGTTTTTTCTTCTATGCAAAGTAAGGCAAGGAGCTTCTTTCAGTGACTGTGCTAAAGCTTTTTTTTTTTTTAAAAAAAACACAGATCTTCTATACTAAAAATATTTTATACACAGTAAAAGGAGCTTGGGTATTGATATTCTTGGGGTGTAATTAGAGAATATCTTTACTCAATCATAAAAATAACTTGGGAAATATTGTAGGCTGTTCCCTGGAAGCCCTGGAAGTAATCATTTTATGGGTAAGCACAGTGGATGTTCCAATATGATAAGTTCACAAAAAGGCCGGTATACTGGAAACTGTGGTCTGTGCAGAATCTTTTATCTCTGTTTAGTCTGTGGTAAAGTGTTACAATGATGAATGACTTTCAATTCCCACACTTTCCCTTCTTGGCACTAACAAATTTTCATTTGGTGCCAAACTTTCAAGTCAGACAGATTGTACTTTTCAAATTGAAAAGTCCCATTATGGGACTATTTGAAAACTATGCTGACAGTTGTAAACCTAAATAGATCATTATTTGCAGTTTTTCCTCATATTTTCCTTTGTACTCTGACTCTTGTAATTAAGTCTTCTGCTATAAGCAAGTCAGCAATAGTTTTCTTGCTAGATCATGAGTACGAATACGTATCTGTACTCATATTCATGACACACCCATGACATACTCTTGCACCACCCAATATATTTTCTGTTAGAGTAAGAAACTCTAAGAATCTGCAGTGGTACTTCAACTTAAGCCATCAAGGGCTATGATTATTGTGGAAACCCGTCATAAAAGCCATGAAGGGCTATGATTATTGTGGAAATCCAGCATCTTAAAGTACATCTTTCACAACTTAAATATAAATTTACACTGGATGTCTGTTAAATAAGAGTATAAAAAAAAATTCTTAAGGATAGGAGAAAAGAGAGAGAGAGTTAAGTCTTGACAAACTTCTGAGTAAGTAGAATTTCTGTAAGAAGGATCTTTAAAATTTTAAAAAAGTCACAATGTGAAGTGTTTTTAAATAACTAAATATTGGAATGTAAAATTAATTTTGTAACTATACATAAGCATGTATAAATGTCTGTATCGTATTTTTTTTTACAGGAATAGATTCCTACCTTATTTCCTGAGGCATAAGTTATATTTTCTAAGTTTTCTTTTATTCCATCCAACCATTAGCTAGTATCCCTATGGTTGTTTTTCCTGCCTCTTCATACTATTCAAGAGGCAAGATGTGATTCTTCATTGTCCTCTGTCCATTTGCTTGTGGGTATATACAATGAAGTTCTATGGAAAAAAAACAAACCCCAAACCTGTTTGTCATTACCATTCCTTGATTGTATTTCGGTGTTTCTTTTCTCTTACATAATAAAATCCTCAGAGCAGATGCAGTTTCTTTTTGAGGAGCCTTACCATGTTGTGAGAATATTCATAAATAAATAATTCTCATTTGCTGGAAGCATGAGTAGACCTTAGTATTCTGATAGACCAGCCAGGAAAACTGGAACACAACACAGGCTGGGCCACAGTGTGATAGCTGTTCTGCTTAATACACTGTCTTTAAAAGAAAATTAGTAATGTTGTATAGTTAAGCACTTTGAAAATTAACAAAAGCTAACAGTGTAGTTGTATGCAGGTTTAGCTTAGTCCGTTAACAAGTTTATCAGTAGGTCTCTGGCATTATATGAAGTGGAACCTTGCATAAGAAACAGACTGTGTTTGTCTAATCACTTTAGGCTCAGTGAATACATACATTTAAAGTTATGTGAGAGTTAATTCAGCCTTGTGTAAATTGCCATTAGGATAATGGTCTGATTTTTGCTCTTCTCTAATGAAGTCTAATGAAATATTAAACTCCCTAATGCCTAAAATTTTTTTGGAGTTCCATTAGAAGTGATGCTGTCTTATGTGAATTCCTTAATGTAATAAGGAAGGTATGAAAATATAAAATATTAACATAGAGATTTTTTATACTTTAGGTATTATTGAGAGACTTGTATGATAGAGTCAGTAGATGGCCTCATTCGGAGGCACAAAAATCCAGTTTGTTTTCTGTGTTAAAATAATTGCATACTTTATTTTCCTGATAATTCCTTTGGAGATATTAATTCAGGTAATTTACATTGGTCCCTTTTCCCAAGTTTTCCATTGCAATTAGCAAAGTCTGTGTATGTACTTAGTGAGGCTGCAACAGGTTTAGAGACCCATGTGTTGGTCAAAAGTCAGATTTAAGGTGAATAAAACTATTTTTTTCAGTTTTGTACAAGGAATAGCATAGTTAAAATTGTTCATGTGATTGAGTTTTATTATGCAATTGAAAGCACCATGAGTTCAAAGTAGGCTTAGAACTTAATAACACTTTTCTTGAAAAAAGAAAGGTAAGTGAGTCACAGATGAGTGTTTGGGTTGTGTTTTTTTTGGCCACTGTATGTGTTGCAGGACTTGATGGGTGTAAGAGATTTTAACTGCCCAGAAATCTGTTGGTGAGGAGATAAAAGAGAACACAGTTCCTTAAATGTGTTTGAAGAATGTTTTCATACAAAGAAGAAACCAATTAGGTGTAGCTTTTGATGATTTAATTATGACTGGTAAGAAAAAAATTGTTAAAAATGTCAAGGCTGAAGGAATAGTAAGTGAAAGCAGCTGTCACAAGTGTAAGTCATGAACCCCAGGATAGGAAGGAAGAATAAGCAAAAGAAAAACATCAGATTTCAGTATTACAGGCTCTGTTAAACTTGGAGAATTGGTCAGTAAAATCTTCTGAGAGGCTCCTCAGAGGCAGTGAAGAATAATGCAGGCTCTCCAATAATTAAAGGCTCCGAACATTAAAGGCATAAATGCGTACTGTCCCATTACAGAGGGGGAAAAATAGGAACTGTATGAAGCTGAAGATTTATGTCAGGGCGCTGCATCATTTGAAAAGCTATATGCAGCCAAAGAAGAGGGTGGTCTTATTACCACACTGAGTCCCTTACCTTGAACTGCTTCTGGTACTTTGGAGCAGATAGTGAGCAGACCAGGGGAACTAAACTTGGTGAGAACTCTTGATTTTTCTCTGGACTTATACTTTTGGCAGCAGCTAGCTGTTAAACAATTCATAGAACCATAGAATCATGGAATGGTATGGGTTGGAAGTGACCTTAAAGATCATCTAGTTCCAACTCCCCTGCCATGCGCAGGGACACCTCCCACTAGACCAGGTTGCTCAAAGCCTCATCCAGCCTGGCCTTGAATACTTCTGGGGTGGGGCATCCACAGCTTCTCTGAGCAACCTGTTCCAGTGCCTCACCACCCTCACAGTAAAGAATTTCTTCCTAATATCTAATCTAAATCTCCCCTCTTTCAGTTTGAAACCATTACCCCTCGTCCTATTGCCCCACTCCCTGATAAAGAGTCCCTCCCCATCTTTCCTGTAGGCCCCCTTCAGGTACTGGAAGGCTGCTATAAGGCGTCCCCGGAGCCTTCTCTTCTCCAGGCTGAACAACCCCAACTCTCTCAGCCTGTCATAGCAGAGGTGCTCCAGCCCTCTGATCATCTTTGTGGCCCTCCTCTGGACCCATTCCAACAGGTTCATGTCCTTCTTGTGCTGAGGAGTCCAGACCTGGATACAGTACTCCAGGCTGGGTCTCATGAGAGCGGAGTAGAGGCGTAGAATCACCTCCCCGTATCTGCTGGCCATGCTTCTATTGATGCAGCCCAGGAAGAGGTTGTCTTTCTGGGCTGTGAGGACACATTGCCTGCTTATGTTGAGCTTCTTGTCCACCAGCACCCCCAACTCCTTCTCCTCAGGGCTGCTCTCCATCCATTCTCTGACCAACCTGTATTTGTGCCTGGGGTTGCCATGACCCAGATGCATGACCTTGCACTTGACTTGGTTGAACTTCATGAGGTTTGCACAGGCCCACTTCTCAAGCCTGTCAGGGTCCCTCATCAAACATGGCATGGAAATTTACAGGGAGTGGACACAAGATCATCTTGTTAAAGATGGATAGAGAAGCCTAGTATTAATATGTATAGGAACAAAATCAACTAAATTAAATCAATATGGTACAGAAAACTGTATGAAGAAAATCTAGTATTTTCATGGAAATTGTATGGTGATCCACTGATGTTTCAGCCAATACTATTCTTAATTTTTATATATATATATAAATATACTGCTTTGAGTGAGGGTATAGAGAGTTGTCAGACAAAGCCAAGCTGAAAGAAACTGACAGAGTTCTAAATGTTGGAAGGCATACTGAGAATTCAAAATAATCTCGCTAATTGGTGAATATGACTGGGGAGAGAAGTGAGGTTGGAAATTGCTTAATAGGGAAAGTATGAGTTGTGCTTCAGCCAGAAAGAAAAGCTACAGAAGAAGGAACAGCTAAGTAGATAGCTGTTTTGCAAATAAAGGTTGTAGTTGGCTCATCAGTGGTAAGACCTCTGACCTAGAGGGATAAGCTGTCTAGAGTGCATGTAAAATCAACTGTCGTAACAGTCTTCAAGTATCTAGCTGCTGCTGTGAAGAAGGAGGAGAAAACCTGGTGTCCATGGTAGATAGCCTACTGTTCTTACAGGTTTCATCAAAGAAAAACTAGATTGCATTTAAAAAAAAAATAAAATTAAAATTATGTGCTTTAGGGAAAAATTGCCAGAGGAACGAATAGTTAACTCCTCTGTTGTCTTAAATACACTGAAGAAGCTTAAAAAGTGAGACTATATGAATGCATATGTATGCATTCTATACAAAGTGTGCTATTACCATGGGATTGTCTCCAATATAGTCCTGTTTCAATCAAAGTAAACACAGCTCTGTGTGTTTCAGTTCTGATAGGAAATGTTGTGAATGCTAACAGAGGAAATGCAGAAAGTGAGTTCTCATCCATCACTTTAACATGCTCTGGACTGAACTGTGATAAGGGATTCTTGTCATACTGCAATTTCCGGCTTTCTGAAGCACTCCTTTGTACTCTGTCTTTTAGGGAGGTGGTAGAGGTTGGGAGAAACACAACATGAACATTTGTGGAAATTTGAATGAAATTGTTGTGAAGTTGCCTCTGATGTAGCTCCTAGGACTGTATTTGGTCTTTCATAAATGACAGGACAAACTTAGTTTAAAATGTGGCTTCTAAAAGTTTGCCTCTCTATCTGGTTATTTTTTTTCATTTGTTATTTGATTCGTGGAACCCTTTGCATTTTCAGCGACCTTGTATCATTTTGCATGTAAAAGAGCTGTTTCAGGCAATGCTCTGGTATGCAAAATGTTGCTTGGTCTTTACAGAAACTGTTAATAATAAGACAAAAGCTTTACTGTCCTTTTTTAGCTGTTCAGTGTTTTATGCTGCATTGTGGCAAATGAAATTAGAGAGGAGAATCGAGGAGAATCTCAAAGACTTAATATCTAAGTATACTGTGAGGTTTTTTTTACTGGTGTTTTGTGTAAGAAGTAATTTGAGAACGTAAGTTGATATCTGCATTCAGTTAGTGAGTGTGTTGAATCTGACCTTTGTAAATACCTGATAGTCATCTTGCTATTCTTCCATATTAGGAATTGAAGCAAAACTCAATCAACATTTATTTTGCATTAGCAATGCTTTATTTAAAACTATAATCCTTAATTTAAGACAAGACTAGGATTAGCAAGGTATTTTGCTCAAGGTTAATTACCTCAGTGGAAAGCCTTCTCCAGTAAGTAGAATCATAGAATTGTCAGGGTTGGAAGGGACCTTAAAGATCATCTAGTTCCAGCCCTCTGCCACGGGCAGGGACATCTCCCACTAGATCAGGTTACTCAGAGCCCCATCCAGCCTGGCCTTAAAAACTTCCAGGGATGGGGCTTCCACCACCTCTCTGGGCAACCTGTTCCAGTGTCTCACCACCCTCATGGTGAAGAACTTCTTCCTAACGTCCAGTCCGAATCGTCCTATCTCTAGTTTTAATCCATTCCTTCTAGTCCTACTGTTACCCGACATCCTAAAAAGTCCCTCACCAGCTTTCTTGTAGACCCCCTTAAGATACTGGTAGGCCACTATAAGGTCTCCTCAGAGCCTTCTTTTCTCCAGACTGAACAACCCCAACTCTCTGAAGTAAGCTTCAGGTTATACAGAATAGGTTGCAAAGTACTTTAGAAAACAAAAATCGTGCCCAAGGAAGAAATGTCTTCCTCCTAAATGAAATTTCCCTGTTATTTCAGTGTTGCATGTGTTGTTGTAGTAAATATTGAATATTTCTATTGAACATTTTGTAAAATACTTCCCAGTAATGAGATCTGATACTTAGAAAATACAAGTACATAATCCTTTTTCTATTAAAGTGAAGTTCTATTTTAAATATCCTTTAAGGATGGTCGTATTTCTGTAATCATTGTTTTGATTAACATGAATATCTTTTCTTTGTTAAAATATTTAGAATTTATTCTGAAGAATAGTTCTTTGTTGCTCTGCAGTTGGATTTCAGAAGTGCATTCTAGTAAAAGAAGTATTTTCTATACTAATATGGATTTCTTAACATCATATGCCACTAGGTATGTCTGTTAAAAAAAATCATATAATGATTACATATAATGATTAACATATAATGATTACATATAATGATTAACATAATAATGTTAATCATATAATATCTAAAGGATGGAAAAAGTAGGCCACCATTATGTAATGCTACTAGACAACCTGTGATACATCTAGAAATAATACATAATGAAAAATACTAGTGTATTTTCCCCAAATCCCAAACGTTATACCTTTCTCCAAAACACTAAAAATTAGCAAACCTTTAATTAGCGGTGTTTATTAGGCTTAATATTTTATTAGTGGATTCTTCAAAAGATTTATTAATTTTCAGGAGGGTTTGGGTAGGTAATTTTTAGTAGGTACATCTGTAAATTTTTAGGAATTAACCATTTAAAATGTCTGATTTAAGATCTGCAATTATTTGTACATGATGCATTCCAGCTGGAGATGGAATAGCGTGCCAAATTTGTGGAAAACACAACTGAAATGCATATAATGTGGTTGTATCCTCAGAGCTAAGTGCTTTTCTTCTACAGCTACATTGAACCACACTACTTGCTAATTAGATGTAAACTTTACATGCCAAGATTCATGTAAATGTGTATTCCAACAACATATTTTTGAGTGTTTTAAATTGCTGGCTGCTGCTTTAGCCTATTCAAAATAATCTAGATTATTTGACTATACTAGTGGATGTTCAGCTCGACTACCTGCCTGTATTTGTCACAGAAGATAATCTGAAGGACAGACCTTGATTATGTTTACTTGAACTGCCATTGGTCCGATGTAATTTGGTAGCTTGTAGGATACTTCCTTGTTCCTTGTATAAAGTTTTAGCTTCTGTAAGATTCTTTAAAAGACAAAACCTCTGTTTTTATTGCTTTTTCTTTGAAAGAGGAGTGTTCTGGAGCTATTATGTGGGAAGAGCAAGTCTCTACCTCTAAAAGACAGAGTTCCCAAACACTGATTTTTATTTTTATTTTTTTTATGTCAGTTGATTTGTTTAAGAGAAGATACTTAAGTTACCAAGTCAGTCAATTATGGATGATGAGAGGAAGCAGTTGAATTTTCTGATTTTTTTTTTTTCCTTCTCTTTGGACTTCTGATTTATTTCCTTTAGGTAATATGTTATAGCAGGCAACTGGAGCGATCTATTGTATAAGTACAATGTGAAGTCAAAGCATATTTTTAGATAATGGGCTAGGAGACTGAGAATGCAGGTATCTTGAGGCATAGGCAATTTATGAACTCCCTAGTGAAATGTATGTATGGACTATTTTTCTCTTGAGATCTTTTCTTTTGGAGGACTTGAACTCTGCAGCATTTCATTGCTTCTCCACGTGTCTGTGTGTGTGCATTAATATATTTCATCATTCTTCAGCCCAGAGCTCTAAAAGTGCTTAACTCTGTCCTCAGTGTACTGCACTGTGGTCCAAGATATTGGGATGCAGTTAGCCCTTCTACAAGCGCACAGACTACTCTGGAAGTGTCTTCTGCAAGTCCTTGAACAAAACGTACTGAAAGAGGTGGATTTAAATCACTTCCCACACCTTCACTTTTGCTACTAATAAATCATTCAAAAATATACTGTATTTCCCTAGTTGCTCTAAAGCATCTGCCTTAGAATGGGAGGGCAGCTGATTTTGCAAAGTGCTTGTGTAGTATTCCTTGATCAGGTCTTTGGTTTCTTTAACTTACTATAATGCCTTCTTGGCTTCCAACTAATATACTAGAAGCTACTTTTAACCAACAGGAAAATAGCGTACTTTGAAGGGTCTTCAGTGCTCCACCCAAGCTTGCACATGTGTGTATATGTGTATATAACATATATGCGCATGTATATATGATTTTTCTGGCCTTGGTTAGACTGCATAATATTCTAAATTAATCTTAATACTTCTCCCACATTGCTGATCATATCCTTTTGTTAACTACATGGAACATATTGCCACTAAGTGTTGTTGATAATTATGTTCCTAAACTTCATTTCTATAGAAAAGCCATATGGTATACAAAATGATACATAACGCTGTGACAGGGTCTTTGGTTACCTGTAAGTGAATAACAGTTTGAAATTAAAGCAACCTTATATTCATCCTTTACGTTAAAAAATTCTGGATTAGTAAAGAAATGAAAGGTGATAGGAAAAAAAAATATTTTTTCTTATTTTCTGCAAAGAGGATACAAAATTTGCTCAACAGGCACCATGCAATGATAGGGAAGTAGTTAGTGTTTAAGAAAGCTGGATTGGAAGTAATCTACCAAAAAGAATTGAAAACATACTTTAAACCTCGACCAAAACTGTCTGAATGTGTGGGGCTTGGTTGGCAAGAGGCTATCAGGACCAAGTGATAGACAAACTCCTTGTGATGAAGAAAAAGGTGAGGCATGAACTCATTTCCTTGCTTGCTTCTACAGCTGAGGCAGGTAGCACGCGTGATTGATTTAACTTTGAATTCGTAAAGGTTTTGTCACTAGCAGATTTTCTTCTGCATTTAGGAGCAGAGAGGGAATACTGCCTTTTTGACAAGCTAGCGAGGCTGCAGATGTGCTGTCTCTGTTCACAACAACACAGTTTCAATGTGAACTGTGATTGACATGTCTTCACATGGTATACCGTATGCAACCAGAAATAAGAAAAAAAAAAAACAAAACCCCACAGCTCTGACTAGTCTTTCTTCAACGTTTTGATTTATTGTAATAGTAACTGATGGCTATTGTCTGTATATTATTACTTATGGCAACATACACAGGAAGGAGATAACACTATGAATTTCTCAGTTCAGTTCCTTTTCCTGCATTTCATTGTAATCTGTCTGTCCTAATGTGATGTATTCCAGATGAACTGAGCAGGAAAGTAATTCATTATTGCAAAAAAGGAGGGAGTTGAGTTAAAAGCCTCATTTATCAAGTAAATGAAAATTGTCTTTATTCTGATCACTTGCTATTTGTGAAATATGGACAATTTCAGAATCCCTTTTGAAAAGAGAAGAAAAAATTTTTCACTGTTCCAATTAGAGCTGTTTGGGAAGCACTAATTATTATCTTTTGCAGGAGAGAAAAAAGTAATGAGCACTTCCATATTGTCACCACTAACCTTGATTAGTCCTTCAGATAAAATTTCAAGAAATGCTTCATACGTTGGTTTCATACAATATTCATTATACTTCTAATGGGCAGAATTTAATAATTTAGAGCTGTTTAGTAGCTTTAATATTTTCTTTATTCAAATATTACTGCCTATAGTGTCTTGGACTCAGAGATAATCCAGTACAGACATCTTTCCTTTACAGTCCAAGTCTTCCCATTGCTGTCTGTTCTATTTTGCCATAAAAGAAGCATTCTGAGGAATCCGTTTTCCAAATTCAAATTTTGAAATATGTCCCCTAATATGGGACTTACCCGTCTCATTTGGAATGCTCATTTGGATGGAAATTAAGAGCAATCCTTCACAGTATTCCAGGCATCTGGAATTTGAGACAGATTTTGCTCTACTTCTGCTGTAAGTGAATTTACAGACCTAATTTAAATGCATTTGATTCCTTCAAGTAGGAATAGAAGTATTAGGTGAAGAACCTCACAGCAGAGAAGTCTAATAACAATTTGAAAGTGTACTGTATGTAGCACATCCCTGGTAAACAGGACACAATGATGAGAAGTTAATTTGATACATGTCATCTGGAAATAGCCTTATACAAAAATATAACAGTTATTTAGGCTTTTTGTGTCGTAGTAGTGTTTAACAAAAAACTTTTTTGAATAACCTATGAAGAAGACTCATAGCTTGTGATTCTATTAATGTGTATTTTTAAGAAACATCTATACTCCTCATCTTAAGTGACCATGGTAAGACCTGAACTTATATTAAATCTACTGACACCAAAGCAATCTTTGGCCTGATTTCTAAGACAAACAGCAATAGGGGGTTTTTTGTGTTAACTCTAGTAAACTACTCACGGGATTAAATCAAAAAACATTATTAATAGTATTGTATTGTAATTTTGATGCATACTCAAGTACAGGCACTTTCATTGGTTATTGGAAGAATAGTAAAAACACAACTGGAAAGTAATTACTCTTAACTTGAGTTGATCCCACAATGATGGCCTTTTCTGAATGTGAAACCTGCAGGTCTGGGCATGCATTTCCACATGCCAAGGGAGTTGTTACTTGGAATTATGTGTAAGTAATTTACTTGCCAGACATATGAACCCTGACTAACAAGCATATTCAAAGCTTTGAGCTTATTCCCTGCTGTTTATTTCTTAGACTCGCATCTGGCTCACTTTGTACTCTTGTGTTGTTGAGTTTCTGTGATTCCTTCACTTGGGTATGAGAACAGGACACAGCTGCCATGTCAGACCTGAGCTCTGATCTTGCTAGCCAGTTAAGATCAGCATGAGTTTGGTCTGCCAAGATAAGAAGTAGAGAACAGGTTTTTTGTGTGTGCACTTATGAATCTTAACTCTTGTTTCACCTTGAAGAAGATCATACAGGGCTCAGTGGTAGTACCAGAACATCAATTCATACGGTTTCTATTACGAAAATTCTTATTTATAGGAAATTAATGTCTGTATGAGACTGAGGAGCAATGAATAGATCTAGAAAATCCAGAGATGGCTTTTACATTTAAATAAAAGGAAGCTGCGAGGTTACTTTTATTTTCCAAATGAAACTTAGCTTTACACAAAGCAAAAATGTACGATGGAGATGTCATGACTGGTTGTTAGAATGGCTTCCTTGTGGTAGCTGAACTGAGTGTTCTAGGTGACTTCAACTTGGATGGCACATCAAGAAGGCATGATGCTCTAAGGCAGAGCTGTAGATTTTGAATTTTGATCTGTTACAGATAAAACTGAAGTGGGATTCTGTAAAATCCCTGATTCCCTATTAGTATTTTGTTCATTTGCGTTTTACTAGTCTGGCAGCCCTGATGGGAAGTGTTAACATATGCTGCAATTTTTTGGTGAGGGACCATCCAGGTCACTTGTTATGGGGAGTGGGAATTGGATTTCAATTACAGAAGGAAAAGCTTTGACTTACCCTAAGACTTAACAATAACACCAGTTTGCCTGGAGTCTATGGTTGGTGTTTTTTTGTTTGGTTGGTTTGTTTTGTTACTTTTTCCCTCATGGGGTTCACCATTGCTGTTGGCGGTAGATTTCAAATTTAAATGTTGAATTCTGTTTGAAACTGTCTTTTTCTGAATTCTCATTAGGGGCTTGGACTTCTGGGTTAATTCCTTTTTGTGACAGAAAACTGAAAAGCACAATACGGTTTTCTAGTTTCTTTTAAACACTGTTCTATGAGAAACTGAGACTTTCAACAGTATATAAAGGAATAGGATACTTCTGAAATTTGAACCTATTAGGTTGTAACAATAAATTTAAAGTTATTGTTATTTCTTGGACTTTGGAACACAAAATTCAGGTAAAATGTCCTCAATTGAAGGAGATTGCATCTGTGCTTTTGATGTTCCTTTCATTCCCTGTCCAAATGAGTACAAAATGCCTCTTGGGTATAGGCATGTAGAGCAGAAATAAAATGAGCAAAAGGCTCTCAGATGGCTAATTCTTTTTCTCTGCATGAAAATCTGTAAGAAATTCAAATTCCTGTGGAAAGTACTTTTGTGTACTTCCATTCTAAGTACACTTGTAATCTCTGTTATCTATGTATCAGTATGTTATATATTTGTTTTGTGCCTTGATACTCCGATTGCTTTTCTGAAAAATAAACTGTATGACAAGATAATCAAAAGGACAGGTAAAGGAAGTGCTTGTTGTGTGCCTTAGACAGGACACAGGCTGTTCAGGAGAAAAATAAGATGTAGCTGAGAGGAAATATCAGTCAAGAGAAATAATAACCAGTAGAGATTTCATTTCTAATCCAGTTTTATTCCTAGAGTTCATTTTTAAGCGATTATATCAAGGAATTGAAAGAATGATATTTGCAGAATTAATCAGAAATTCTCCTTTAAGGTATTGTTGTCAGATAAATATTTCAGACATGGTGCTTGCGTGCCTAGTTGCATAGCTTTGAAGATGAGAAATATGAAAAGATACTTGTACCTTTGCACTATTCAGTCGTGGTATTGCCTGTCAACTGTAAATAGGAATAGTAGCATTAACTTAGCAATATGTTTTTAACCTTATAGTACTACAAAAGTTAGTTTAAAAATGTGAATTTCGGGCATCATGTATCTGTAGAAAATCAGAGTATAGAACACTGCGTGAACTGCTTAAACTGTTCTTTTGGCCACTACTGAAGATTGGTTACTAGACTTGGATGGATATTTAGTTTGACTTAAATTTGTTTTGTGATGCCATAAGAATGTGAAAGGAACTATTTATTTATTTATTAAACCTGTGATTTTTTTTCATAGGGACTTTTAGGCACAAAACGCATCAAAGGCACTTAGAACACTTCTACAGCTAGAACACGTCTATGGTCTTCACATCAGGCTTTCTTACAAAATAAAACGAGGTTTTTTTTCTAAAGTTAAATTGTGGAACTAAAAAATATTGACTAAAACAGAGCTCCTCCGGTGAAACCTTAAAAGACTATATTTATTATGTTCTTTTTAAAAAGTTAATTTCTGGAAATACTTGTCTCTAATTGTGACCTTAATTCATGACTTTCTACTATCCCCAATGTCTGCCTTTTAAATTATATTAATAAGATTATATGCACCCATGACTAGAAAGTAGGAAGGATTCATAATCTAACTTCTAGGTACTTTTTGTGTTGTAAGAAATCTCATAATCATAGGAGCTAGACCTCTATGGAATATCTGAAAAATTTCATGGATTTTGAAATGAAACTGTGATTTACTGTAAGGTGTGACATCTGTGACTGCAAAGAAGGGTCCTCACAGCCACCCGACTGATTTGGAAAAGTAGATCCCCCATCATCTGAAGTAACTAGTGGAGTGAAACTATTTATATTGGTAACTGTCCATACACGAAAGGAAGCACAGTTTCTGTGTTTCAAAAATGGGGAGGCTGTCAGTGCCCACTGTTACTGTTTGGCACCAAAGAGGTATTGCACATGCAGTTCTGTTTTCTCTACCTGTGCCTGTTGATTTGAAAGCAATGATGGCAATAAAACACTTAACTGCTTTTTCAGTTTAATAAGAAACGTATATATATTTTAATGTATACAATATAAAATACATACATCATCCATATGTATCTGCTAACACTAATACTTAATACCTGGAGTACTGTATTTCTTCTTTCAGTACCTCTTTTGTTCTTATGTTGTCTATTTTGATATTGATTTTTTTTTATTTTAATATCAGTCTTTGCATCATAGAACTAACTTCAATAATTCTGTTTAGATGATACACTTCTAGTAGAATTCTTGGAATCAAACTTATCAAATTGCTTTTTTAATGACAGTTTTCCTCAGGGGTGTTAGCTGGTGAGTTTGTGCAATATGTTTTAGAAACTACATTGCTTTCTCTGGGAAATGGTTTATTCATATACCAATAACCCAAACACATTTTATTGTCAGAAATTGCATAAAATTCAGTTGTGGTGCCTCTGCAAATTTTCTTCTGTACAAAGAATGTGTCTTGCTGAAAGATCATGACTCACTGGCACTGGTAATTTTGTAAGTTTAAGCATTAAAAATGTGCTCTACTACCTAAAAATGACAATAGCTTTCATTTTATCTCATTGTCGCAAGGAGTATTTCAATAGATTAGGAAGACGATGATGAAGGAATTCTGCTGAATTTGTAGGTGTGGAGAAAACTCATAAGTTATTTGTGCTGTTATTGACCAGAGTGTGTTCATATCAGACAACAGCTGTTCCATTGAGAATATGAACAGGATAGAAGATCCAAAAACTTATTTCAGTTATTATTAATGCTTGCCAGCTTATGGTACTGCCATGTATCGTATTTTAAGATGATGTGATGTACTATACCAATTTTTGTGAGTCAGAATTTTTACAGATCCCTTTGGAAATGTCATTGGAAAAATCTGATTAGCTTGATTCATTGCCATTTCAATAAGTACAGAGCCCATGTTATTACAGTATATATTATTTAGTTTCTTTTTCTTACATGCTCCCTCTACATTCATAGAATCTGACTTAGCCTGATACCTTACAACAAACTGTTCTATTTTCAAATATAGCTGTTTCAATCTGAAAGTGCCGTTGGTGAATGAAATATTGTCTTATTAACTGAATGTTTTATGCTTGTAGTGATGTTCCAGTAATAATAATAATCTTGGACTATTCCATGTGACTTTCTTACCTTGGAGCATTCACAGGAACGCAGAATCAGTGGGTGATTTCTTCCCTTGACTTGCTAAGAGATTCCTACTGATTGTCTTTAATCTGCCCTTTTTTAGCTTCAAAACTGTTTGAGATGACAAATTTGTTAGTATTGTCATATCAGTCCATCGGCATTTCTCTTGCATATTTGCAGCTCATCGGTTATTCTTAAGGGAGCAGAGGGAAAATGATTGAACCTTTTTAACAAGTGTTTTCTTCTGTAACGAGGTAACACTTGTAAAGCTCACTAGGTAGGTTTAAAATTACTTGATCTGAACAAAGACAAACCCAATTTAGTTACTGGCTTTATGTAGTACCTCAGAAAGATGAAGAAGTGTGTGTGTGGGGTGCCTATATGGACATTTCTCTTAGTCGAATGGCTGAGTGGTGTGGGGAGGAGGGTGTGTGTGCGGGAGGGAGTTGAGAGAGCATGTGTGTGCCAGGAACAGCCAGAACTGCCTGAGAGGGCGTTTGCCCAAACAGTGATGCTGCTAAAAGAGGTAACCATCAGATTATGAAATAAGCAGGCAATTACAAAGAGACTTTTGAAACAATGGTGTCTACTTTTAGAAGTATGAAAGAAGCATGAAAATATGCAGCAATCATGAGGGACCTTGGATTGAGAAGAAGATAGAGCAGCTGCCTAACCCTGGATTGACACTGGCATAAATTGCCCCACTGGCACATTACTTTACCTAGGCTAGGAAGAGCATTCTCCCCTCGGACACTGCAAACAGTCGGCACCCAGCTAGAGGGGTGACAGGGCAAGAGCAGCAGCAGAGACCCACATCTGAATGTGCGTATGTGGCTGTGGTGGCTTTCTCACCAGCACATAGATTAGCAGGTTGCAGGGAGCAGCAGGGATACACGTAAAGCTGCAGCACCACAGCTCCAACAGGAGATGTGTGTGAGTAGGGGAACCTGCACCCCGGTAAGAGGTAGGGGGAGTGCCTATAACTGCACATAATGTGAGGGGGTAAGTATTACAGCTTTTGGGGATTAGTTATTGAAGGGTGCTTAGGAAATTAGTAGATGTATGTTAATACTTTGTAGTTTTCTAATATCCTGGTTTAAGTCTTGTATTGCTTATATTGATCCTGAACATACGCTTCATGCACTACTGATTAAGTGTTGCTAATAAATCAAACTGCTTTGATAGTGAATTGATTTGTAGGTTTTGAATTGAGTGGTTTTTCCTTGCTACAAGGTACTTAATATTGATTAGCACACTCAAAAGTTTCAGGAGTATTCCAGCAACACTTGAAGTGTAGTTAAACCAGCTTGTTGATAGATATTTCCCTATCATTCCTTCCTGTGACTACTCTCTCTTTTTTTTTTTTTTTTTAACGTCATAGCTACAAAAAACCCCAACCCTTACTTCATTAGTGACCACCGTGGAATGCAATGTAAATTCCAGATCTTCACCATAAGCTTTCAGTTAAGCAGTCTTTGCCCAGAAATCAGTTAAATGTTATTGTATTTTATTTGTACTTCTTTCATGAGGAATTAGTGTTTAAAAAACAAATTAACAACCAACCAATCAAAAAAAAAAAAACCCCAACCCCCCATCTCTCTCTACACCTGCTGTGCCCCACCCCCTACCCGCCTTTACTTAAAATATTTTCTAGGCAGCAAACTTTGGAGAAAAACAAAACAAAAACGCACCCCAATCATACCTGTTATTTTCCAAACCCCGTTGCCTGCCTTGGGGAGTTGCTACTCATTCTCCTAATAATTCCTTGGCATTCTAGGTATCTCTTGGGACTTAAGTAAAATTGCATGCAGAAGGCCTGACTAAGTGGTCACAAGGGTCTATTCTGGCTTTAAAAATCTACGAAATAACTGACTCTTAAAGGTTGCTAAACCCATTCAGTCTCTACTGAGTGAACTGGAATTGAATGTACTAAGTCCTTTGTAAGGGAGTACTTTTTATAAGGCAGCCTTTAAAGATTTAATATGCTATAAAAGGTGAGGTTGAATCTGCTCTGATTAGCACCTGTAAATGAGCTTGAACTGACTACAGTGATCAGATGCTGACAGCCTCCTTCTGTATAAAAGTAAAGATAATTACCCAAGAAGTAATTTCCTGGATGGGTTTAGGCTTTCAGAGTTTGTTCTTTCTGTGTGTATCACTGGCTTCAGTGGAAGTTCCTGTCACACTGAAACTCCAGAAATCAGCATTTGGCATTGTCTGTTAATCTTGCAGCTACAGAAGATAGCAGCAAAAATTCCGGTTGACTGCAGTGAATTTGGAGTTGGGATCTGAATCTGATTAAGTGGTACTTTTTAAACATTAATGGTGAGAAGCGCGTGATTTGTTTTTCATGCTTATGTGAAGGGTTGGGGTATTGGGAAGAGAGAGAGCAGATAGTTTTAGTTTTTTAATCTGCTTAGAAATTTTCAGGTTCAGGGTGTCTAAGAGCCCTCGTGATATTTACAGTTCATGAACTCAATTATAGCTATTTTTCTATGGCTTGTTCAGCCGTACATTAACACCCAGTAGCTTGTGGTTATTTTCGAGTTGATGAAGTGGTGACGGAACCCGAATTGTGTGTTTTTGGGTCTGTAACTTAACACAAAGGTATTTAAAAAGAACTAGGGAAAAAAAATTAAAAAGCTTTTTAAATGGTTCTCTGCATTATAAGACTAAAACTGATGATATAAAGCCAGGCCAGCTTCCTGGAAATGCTTCTCAAGGAGTTTTTTCCTAAACAGCTACCTTCTTAGAGGGGAAATATTATTCAGTCTCCAGGCAGTGACCAGGTGAATCGTGTCTACTCTGTGATCTCTTTAAGTCTGAAATCTTTCCATAAACACAAGCTGCAATGAAATTGCAGCAACACAATTGCATGGAAAATTATATCCTCAGAGCAATGATAGGCATGATGTTAAACACAGGTTCTCCAGGGAATGGGCACCATAGGTCCTGGATTCTGATATAGTAACATAATATACAGAAGACACCTATAGCAAAAGTGAGCTGATCTGTGGGTCCATTTGTTAAAAAAAATAAATAAAAAGGGTGATTTTTTTTCTCGAAATCATAATGTGGTTTGAATGTTCTGGCTATGAACGATGACAACCTGAAGTGTGTTGGTGTGCGGGGAACAAGAAGAGAGAGGGTTGATTTTTGCAGAGCTGCTAGTTGACCAGGTTACCAGTTGAAATTAAGTAGCTGTGTGCACTCTTATTTCCTGATTTCAGGCAGCTGTGAGTTCTGAGGGTCTTCAACACCAACCTGCTAAACCTTGTGGAAGCGCTAATGGTTCTGTTTTGGCTACTGCTGCTCTTTCAAAACGGTTTCTGAAGTACTTGTTATTTATTAAAATAAATGCCTAAAAGTGGAGACTTGTTTGTTTGTCTTTTGTTGTTTTAAGAAAATGTAGCATTATTCAAGGCAGATTTTTTCAGGAATATATATTGGTAACAAATAATGTTCAGTTTTTCGTTCTCAGAGACAAGGGGACAAAGAAATCATAATCATTAGTATTCTGGGATGTGTAAACTCTTCTCTCTCTTCATTTTTTTTTTTTTTTTGTGGGGGGGTGCCTTAAGGGGAAGGGTTTGAGGAAAGTGAATTGTTTCTAGCATATCTTCATATAACAAAAAGCTGTGGCTTCAAATAATTTCCAGTATATCTGCCCAAATTAGTGAGAAACACTTGCCCTCTACTTATCTTAAATTAGGTTTAGTATTGATTTTGATGGTGGATATAAGTTGTTTGGAGCTATTTTCAGAAAATGTCACTAATCAACTAATAAGCTTTACTGTTAGAAATGTGTTGTACCAAAAAATCTTTAAACTGATAAAATTTATTGGAAGAGAGTTGACCTTTCTGTACTTGCATGTCTATATCAGTCTTCTCTGAATTATATATTCTCTAAAACTTATAAGAACTAAATTATTTTTATTCCAGAAACGTCTCCCAGTAGTTTTTTCTGTTTGACAGCAGTTCTTTTAACTACATGATATTGGAATTCAAAATTATTTGGCTATTCTATTGAAAGAATTAGAAAATTGTTTCCTGATTATATGGAGACAACTTTCAAAAGCAAGTTTTATCTGATATTTGTTTTCCCTAATAATTGAGTGAAGTTATTGCTTGTTATTTAGTAAATTCTGTTACTGGAATAGTTTTGAAAAGTGTACCAAAAAAGAACTGCAATCTTGTCAAACTACCTTCTATCTAGAATTTAAATTAATCCAAATTTGAGAGTCATCTATTTTTAATTGTCTTTCACTGTGGCAGAACAAACAACTGCATTTTGAATGTGACACAGCTGTAGAATCTCTAAAATCACAAAAAAGTCCCAGACAAAAAGCCCTGTATTGGTAAATTAGTCACTTCTGATGGTTATCTGAGCCACCTTCAAAGCAAGGGGAAATAAGGCTTCATTTACATAAAACAAAGTTAGGAAAAAAAAAAAAATGTTAAAAGGTAGGTGCTCTCCCAAAGGGCAAGGCATGAGTTGAGTGGACACCATTTTTTTTAGAAACCTATATCAAGTTAAGTGAAGAAACCTGTGACGATAAGTTTGAATTTATTATGATATCAAATGAGTTGCACTTTCACTCGTGGAGACAGTTGGAGAGTATCTTTCAGTGGAGATGAGTTTGCTCAAGAGAAATAATACACTGAAGGATATGCTGCTTTGCTGATTTTAAGTCCCTAAATCATAACTTTGACTCTAAGAGCTACTGGCAGAAACAGGAATATTCCACTTTTTGGTAGTACAGCACATCAGCTAAAATTTTTCTGGGAATGGAGGGAAAGAACTTTTTTTTTGCTGCCACAGGTACATGCAGGTACATAGTAATTACTGGACTGCTGTGTTCAGATAAATGGGAGATAAAGTACACTCAATTAATCATCTGAGAACAAGATGGTTCTTCCAAGTCTTCTGGTAATACTTCTGGTAGCTTTTTTTCACCTGTTTTGAAAGCAGGGGTTTTTGCAACTGTTTAGTTATTTACTCTTTATATTGGATAGTGTTGCAGGCTTCAGTAAAAGTTCGAGGCAGTGCAGTGGTGCTGATGTGCATCAAACAAGACATGATTTCTGTTTTAAAACCCTTTTAATATAAAGAGATTTATCCAGGAATACTCTGTATAAGAGAATACATGTATCCTCATGCTTTTGTTTCTGCTTCCTCATTTATACTAAATTCTTTCACTTATATTCTTAGTCTTTCTTTTTTCTACCATCTCTTCAGGAATATTTTTTTTCCTGATACTTTACCTCCTTTATTCAAGCCTATGTATTCCTTCCTGTGTTGTACCTGTTTTGTAGGTTTTCAATGTCTCCTGTTCTTTGGATATACAGCTGTCAAATAGTCCATGGTTTCTCATCCTCTATTCGTAACTGCCTTGATACCCTAAGGTTTTCAAAGCTGAAACCTCTTTTCTGGATCCTGTTGACCTTCAGGAAATATTTATCTGGGCATAGAGAAGTAAGCTTTTTTCCCTAGTCAATTGATAAATCGATCAAATAAAGTTCAGTTCAAATAAAGTAATAATGTGCTGATAGATGAAAAAAAATAGTACAAAGCACTGCCTATGCTTTCACTCTATTGTCACTGGAATTTTCATAGAAAATTGGTGAAGTCTAAAACTATGTAATGAGAAAGCGTTCTTTGGTCTTCCTCCCTGCAACTTCACCAAGTGAAATGAATTTACAGAAATTGCACATGGGATATATCCTGTTGTGGCAGGACATATCCATATCCTGTGGTGGAATATGTGAATCACAACTTCTGTATGTACAAAGCTTGTGAAACTAATGGGATACTAACTGACTGCTTTAGAGGCTTGTTTTACTCTGTTTCTAACTCTGGCATACCCTAAATTCTAATTTAAATTCATTACATTCCTGGTAGTAATACAATATGATTTTTTTAACTATGTCTATAAAACAAAAGAATAACATGCAGAATAGCTTTTATTTATGATCAGGATTGCTGGTATTAGGAGTCAATAGACATTGTCATTAAGCAGAATGATTAGCGGTCTGTAAAAGGTCTACTTTTCATGATGGTTTGAATGACTTAATGATGGGTTCAGGTAGATATGTGATGAATTTATTCTTCCTGTTAGGATAAATTTTGCTAGAAGAAAGTTCAGGTGGAACCAAAGACTTAAAGTTTTAGGTTTGTATTGCACTTTCAGTAATCCCTTCTTTTAATCCTACAATAGGAGAACAGCAAAGGCTGCCCTCAGGAGGGTGTTGATGTCCTCTGAAGGTAATGAAGCCAAGTACCAGCACCCCCCTACCAGATCAGGCCTGATAATACAGAGACCAAAGGAACTGATCAGGCTTTCACTGACCTATTTTACCCATTGTAAGGACTAAAAAAAGCTAGCTTAAATAGCACCTTTTGCTGCACTGATGTGCTGGGAAAGATGAGAAAGCAAAAGGTTTTAAGGCAGTGATCTGAGACTTGTGAAGCATGCCCAAACAGGGGATGGAGATTTCAGCCAAAAGGTTAATTTAAAGCAACTGTGAAGTTTAATTTTACAGTCTCTGCATTGTTGGGGGGAGAAATTAGTTTAGCAGTAGATTCTTGGGGATGAAATGCAAGATCAGACCTTCTGCGGTTGACCTCTGTTGCAATCATTTTCAGTAGTACACGGTTTTATTAGGATCTAACAAACACTGTATACATGTGTTTGTACAAACACTGGAATACATGTGGAGTTCTGGAGGAAATGTATTTTTGAAACAGACTATTACCATGGTAAATGCCTGGGGAAGAGAGATGGGTTTGAGGTGAGAATAATCAAGGGGTCTGTGTATACTGCATCTTGTGACTGTCATCCAGGGTACCGTGTAGCTCGTGTCCTTTAAATTGATGCTAAGCACTCATTGAATTTTGTTGGAATTTTAAACTGTGATTAGCCTTCGATATTACAGTAGGGTAGCTGAACAGACACTGGAGAGAGGTAGTGACTGAAAGGAAATTGTCACTTAGTAAAAGTAGGTGCACTAACCACAAATTAGCTTCAGGATGTGTCAGAGGAGATGCTCGATAGTATGCACATCTTTGGTGACTAGTTATCAATACAGGTAGTTTCTCAGAGGGTATCAATGAGAAAGCATGTGTGACTGGCTATGTTTTTTGCCAGTGTGTCACAAGAACACTGGCACTGGTACACTCCTTGTACCTTCCCCATTCCCTTTATATTGTGTGCCATTTATAGGCCATAAATGTGGCTCATTATTCTTTACCTCTTCCTCTTGGGATAGTCTATGTGAAAGGGCACAGATTCTAGAAATTCAAGGTTCATAATTCCAAATTAGCACCGATCTTTATGCACATTGTTCTATTTCTATCGCTAAGGGAAACTTGAGTCATGATTATGTGAAGTGAAATCTCAGAGGCTTTTACTGTAACAGACATTGGACATTGTTGTTAATGCAAAGGGATCGTATTTGCACTTAAATTTGAATCAAAAAAAAAAAAGCAAAACATGGCTATAATCATACCACTACTGTGGCAGAACCTTGGTTTACACATGTCTATTAAATTATTTTGTTTCATTCAAAACCCTAGTGCTTGCATCAAGAATGACGACAATCTTCTTATTTGTAGGAGGACATTAATATTTACTAAATGTGGATGTGAGTCAAAATTCTGAATCCAAATCTCAAATTTTGGAAACTTTCAGAGGTTTTGGTTGTTAAATTTAAATGATAGTAAATAAATAGGGTAAACAAAGCTGTAAATGAACTCTAGGCACCGTGGCAACTAAGCATGTTGCAAAAATTTAATGAGGATCAGCTACAGTATTACAATATACTCTAGACAAAATAGCTAAGCTGTTTTTATCATAACGGTAGAAATTCCAAAGATACCTAAGTCAATCAGCCAAGCAGCAAATCATCATAAAATACATTTCTCAGTTGGCAAAGAACACAGCAGCTGCTAAGGCTGGCCCTCAGGAATCCTAGACCCTGGAGGTAAGAGAGAGTGTCCGGAGAAAGGAAGGTTTTCCCTTGGTTGAGGATGATTGGGTTGGAGATCACTTAGGCAAACTCGACATCCAGAAGTCCGTGGGCACCGATGGGATGCACCCATGAGTGCTGAGGGAGCTAGCAGATGTTATTGCGAAGGTGCTCTCCATCTTCTTTGAAAGGTCATGGAGAACAGGAGAGGTGCCTGAGGACAGGAAAGCCAATGTCACTCCAGGCTTCAAAAAGTGCAAGAAGGAAGACCCAGGAAACTACAGGCCACTCAGCCTCCTCTCCATCCCTGGAAAGGTGACGGAACAGCTCATTCTGGATGTCATCTCTAAGCTTGTGGAGAAAAAGAAGGTTATCCAGAGTGGTCAACATGGGTTTACCAAGGGGAAATCATGCTTGACCAGTCTGATTGTCTTCTATGATGGCATGGCTGGCTGGGTGGATGAGGGGAGAGCAGTGCGTGTTTTTTACCTCAAATTCATCAAGGCTTTTGACACTGCCTCCCATAACATGCTCACAGGTAAGCTTAGGAAGTGTGGGTTAGATGAGCGGCCAGTGAGGTGGATAAAGAACGGGCTGAATGGCAGAGCTCAGAGGGTTGTCATCTGCAGCTTAGAGTCTAGTTGGAGGCCTGTAGCTAGCGATGGAGAGCAGGTCAAGGGAAGTTATCCTCCTCCTCTACTCTGCCCCAATGAGGTCACACCTGGAGCACTGTGTCCAGTTCTGGGCTCCCCAGTTCAAGAAAGACAGAGAACTACTGAAGAGAAAACAGTGGAGGGCTGCAAAGATGATCAAGGGGCAAGAGCACCTCCCTTATAAGGAAGGGCTGGCATACCTGGGTCTGTTTAGCCTGGAGAAGAGAAGAGAAGACTGAGAGGGGATCTCTTCAATGTTTATCATTATCTAAAGGGTGGGCGTCAAGAGGATGGGGCCAGACTCCTCAGTGGTGCCCAACGACAGGACAAGGGGCAGCAGGTGCAAACTGGAACACATGAAATTCCATCTGAACATGAGGAAAAACTTCTTTACTTTGAGGGTGGCAGAGCACTGGAGCAGGCTGCCCAGAGAGGTGGTGGGTTCTCCTTCTCTGGAGATATTCAGAACCCACCTGGGTGCTATCCTGTGTGATCTACTCTGGGTGAACCTACTTTCACAGGGGTGTTGGACTTCAGATGATCTTCAGATGTCCCTTTCAACCCCTACTAATCTGTGAGTTCTTCTTGCACCAGGCACTCTTAGATCAGGAGCTTATTTTATAGCATTGTGGCAAAAGTGTAATATGTAAATTTCTATTTTCTATCTGAATTTTTATAAATTACGAGCTTTAGAAAGAGTTCATGTGGGTTGAATATTTAGACACAACGTTAAAAGACGTTTGACAGGAGTATACTGTTAATAGTCCACTCACCGAAAAGCACAGTTAAACTGAGTATTTTAGACTGTAAGGGTGTTTTGGGCTCTAAGCTTTAAGTTGTTTCACCCAAAATATTGGTATTATGTTATTGTTTAGAGCAGTCCTAAGAGTATCCTAAATTATGCATGGTGAAGGTGGTTGTGCTGTCTCCAGCTCATGGATTACTGAGAACTGGCATTCTCTTGGTGAATCACCCCTGCATAGGATGTTGTCTGCTCCCACAATGTGTGACTGGAAGACCTTGACCTGCCTTGCAGGATAATTTCAGTCACTGTTACACTTCTGGTGTCTTCTGAAGTGATCATACTCTGGCCCTAAATCTTTCTAGCTTCAGTCTTGCAAATTGTCTGTGATGTGCTAAACAAAAAGTAGCTGAGAAAATTGTCAGTGCTCAGTGCTTTAGGATAAATAATTGCTTGTTCTCTATTTTACTGAAAAGTATAGCTATATATAGCATTTTAACTCTCCCAGAAAATTAGGCTGCAAACAGCTGAATCTTCTAAACAGTTACGCAAACTTGTGAGGGAGACTGGACTTACTAATGCTGATCAAGTAACGAAGCAAGACAAATGCTATTTTTTTTTTTAGTGTTTCTCAGTTTTAGAGACATTGCAGAAATACTAATCTGGCCATCCTCCAGCAGTATTGTTCAGTTCCATACAGCGTAAGTGATCTCAGGCAGAAATTTCTTTGGCTGAAGGGATGATGAGAGTGCAGCTGGGTCAGGTGGGATGGAGGGGGACCGAATCATGCTGGGTACTAGGGGCTGCTTGGTGATTGTGCCAGGACTGGAGCAGAAATTTGAGCCTTGCTGTTTCTCTGCTACGTTCCAGTTCTCTCTCTTGGCTGAGCTGTACATCTCTGCTTTGCTAATGAGGAATCTTTACATTAGATATGTAAGGCAAGTGTGAACTCCCATATATTGTCCTGATACCAAAAAACCACTGGATTGATATAATCACACCAGTCAGAGTTAAGGTAGGATCATGATTTACTTCAGGTGCTTCCATAAACTTTTTGTTCACATGTACACATAACTGAAAGTCAGCCCCCTTCGTAAATGACATTTTAAAGAGTCTGATATTTAGTCAAGGTGACCACCAGCTGGTAACTTTTGAAAAATCAGTAATGCAAATAGTGGTTGGTTAAGAGAAATACCACTGTGAAGTCATCTCTAAAATAAAGCTCATTTTATTTTTTTAAAGCTTCATCATTGCCCCCCACTTTGCAAAAAGAGAAAAAGTCACTGGTTTAACTAATATGGTATGCTGTGTGACACTGAAGTGACTGCTTATATAGGCAGTCTACCAGTAAGAGCTGTTGTTTTGCTTTGTTAGTATAGGGGAACAAATAGTCTAATTTTAAGCTTGCGTGCTTGTCTTTTGTTAGCAGCAAAACTGTCAGTATAATAAATGAAAGCAAGGGTGATGACTTTGAAATGAATGGTCTGAATCATGTACCAGCAGGCATGCTGTTAATACGGTTATGCTATTTAACAAGATGGTCTCCAGTTTAGGAAAGGAGGATATGTTGGTTTTGTTTCTAGAAGTTAAAGCCTGCATAGAACAATGTGCTGTCCAGGAAACAGATGTAAGAAAGACTATACAGTCTATAAATAATTCTGTGTTTTCCTGCTGAAAAATACTTGATCTTCAAATACAAGTCATGTTTGAATTCGATTGTGCTAATTTTTCCAATAATTTATATATTAATGCCACTATACATTACATATAAGTTTGTTCTATACCACTCTGTATACATCTATAGGAAGCCCCTTGCTGAAAGGGAGGGAGCTTTTACAGGAGTCACATGGGAGAATGCACGTGTGTTAAATTCTGTAGCAGCATCTGGCTATTCTAGCTGTAGTGAACAAATATGGGGCTGAGAATGACAGAATACATTGAGGATGAGTGTAAGCCAAAAAGTATATGAAATATGTTGTCTATTGTGTCACTAAGGCTAAGTTAAGAGGAGTAATGGAAAAAAATGAAATATCACATGCAGCAAAACAGGGATAGATTTTGTACAGGAAGATGCCTCATAGTATTTATCACCTTTTCTGAGAGTTTAATATAACTTTAACAAAACCAGGACACATCAGAGGGCTTTCAGCAAATTTCTAAAGTTATGACATTTTTTTTTATAGAGTTTTGATGAGCTTTCATTGGAGTATGGTGTAGACATGTCTGCCAAGAGTGAAAATGTCGTTGTTCATAATTAATCTGTTTTAACAGTTTCATTGTGTTAGTGTTTGAATGTCTTTGAAAGATCCAAAGTTAATGATTGATACCGTGCAACTAGGTCCTTTTGTTATATTGTGTATAGGCTAAAAGGTTAAGATGATGAGATTATATAGTTGTTATGTAGTGTGTAGGGAAAGACAAAAAGCAGTTAAAACCCCATATGCATAACACTGTCCTAATTGCTATGCCTCCTTAATATTAACTTCCTGGACTGAATGGAGCGGGGGGTGGTGGTGTGTCTTTTTTTTTTTTTTTTTCCTTCTTCAAGATTTCTAGAACAGTGTAGATGCTCATGTGAACACCATTCAGCTGCTTTGTTACAAAGGCCTTATTCAGTGAAGCTCTCAAACATCACTTCTTAAGCACCTAAGCAGCTTGTGGAACCCATTTAGGCAGGTACTGAAGTAGTGTGGTCAGCTGCCTATGGAGGATGTGGGTAAAAATACGTATGATAGGTACATTATATTTGGAGAATCATTCTGTGCTTCTATTTCTATATAAAATACTGGGTATCTCTATGTTAACTTATTATTTTGGGTCAGGAGTGTGATTTCTGAAGGAAATATAATCTTCACTGTCTGTGCTTTGGGTGGCATCACGAAGACATGAGTCAGAGGTGAGCAGATGTCATAAAGGTCTCACGGGTTGTTTCTGTATTGGTATCACTCTGTGACAGCATATAATACTTAAATAGCTGAAACAATGTATATTACAGAAGTGCTCTATGGAGAAGACTTAATTCTTGTCTAGTGTGAGCGTTATCCAAAAGACTAGTCAAAGACTTATAAAATGGATGGCCGTGCCCAAAGAGTTGTGATTAATGGGGTGAAATCCTCTTGGTGGCCGGTCACCAGTGGTGTCCCTCAAGGCTCAGTTTTGGGGCCAGTTTTGTTTATTATCTTTATCAATGATCTGGATGAGGGGATTGAGTGTACCCTCAGTAAGTTTGCAGAGGACACCAAACTAGGTGGGAGTGTTGATCTTCTTGAGGGTAGGAAGGCTCTACAGAGCGATCTGGACAGGCTGGATCAATGGGCCAAGGCCTACTGTATGAGGTTTAATAAGGCCAAGTACCAGGTCCTGCATTTCGGTCACAACAACCCTAAGCAACGCTACAGGCTTGGGGCAGAGTGGCTGGAAAGCTGCCCAGCAGAAAAGGACCTGGGGGTGCTGGTGGATGGCCAGCTTAACATGAGCCAGCAGTGTGCCCAGGTGGCCAAGAAGGCCAACAGCATTCTGGCTTGTATCAGGAATACCGTGGCCAGCAGGAGCAGGGAAGTGATCGCGCCTCTGTACTCGGCACTGGTGAGGCCTCACCTCGAGTACTGTGTTCAGTTCTGGGCCCCTCTGTACAAGAGGGACATAGAAGTGCTGGAGTATGTCCAGAGGAGAGCTACCAGGCTGGTGAGGGGTCTGGAGACCAGGTCATATGAGGAGAGGCTGAGGGAGATGGGCATGTTTAGCTTGGAGAAGAGGAGGCTGAGGGGAGACCTCATTGCCCTCTACAACTACCCGAAAGGAGGTTGGAGAGAGGTGGGTGTTGGCCTCTTCTCCCAAGTGAATAATGACAGGACCAGAGGAAATGGTCTGAAGTTGCGGCAGGGGAGGTTTAGATTAGATATTAGGAAGAATTACTTTACTGAAAGAGTGGTCAGGCACTGGAACAGCCTGCCCAGGGAGGTGGTTGAGTCACCATCCCTAGAGGTGTTTAAGAAATGTCTAGATGTGGCGCTTCAGGGCATGCTCTAGTGGCAGAGATTGTGTGTCGTTTGGTTGGACTTGATGATCTTAAGGGTCCTTTCCAACCATGAAGATTCTGTGAAATTCTCAGAAAAAATATTCTATAGCGATCTAACTCTCATCCAGCAGCAGTGGTTTCTTACAGTGCTGGTAAGTTGGCTACATTTTTCCTTTATTTTCACTTCTTAAATTATCTGGTGAATGGATCAAGCAAAGCCACAGGTCTGTCGAGTCATGGCCTTGACAGTGTATGAAGCTTGTGGTTCATGGTTCCCTTGTAGTGTTCCCAGCATCTCCAAAACTGGTGAGTCAGTAGTGCAGCCTCTCCCAGGAAGCCAGGTGAGCAGGTTGCCTGGCTTTGCAGTCTGCCGGCCAGCAGCATGGCCAGTGCCTTCCCGCAGGCTCTGCGGTCAGAGGAGGGCATGTCTCACCCTGGCCTCTAAGCTTATTCCTGTTCATGTGGATAGAACCAGGTGTCATGTGATTCTGTGTCCACAAACACGGATCACAAACTAAAACATAGAAGTGGTCATAAAAGTTGTCAAACAAACAACAAAAAAAATCTTTTGGATATGATGCTAAAAGGCTTCACAACGGCCATGATTTTGACATCTTTTCTTGGAAGACACAAAGACAAGAAACTTGCTTTTTTGCAAACTACTGCTGCTACTCAAGAAAAAGAAATCTGACGTTTACATCTGATGACTGATCTTTGAGGATGAAATAAATTGTATAAATATTCTCAGGCTTATTATAAAACCATAGTAGCTGGAATCACTGTGTCGGATGCTTATACTCTCGTATGAGTGTGCATTCTTCTATAAGGAGTCATTAAGATGCATGTAAAGATAGTAAAAGGTAAAGTAATATGTTACCACAGCAGGCAGACTGTCACTCTGAGAAAGAAGTGTTTCAGGACCCGTTTCGAAGTCTTGGCTAATGAATGCCATGACAGAAAGTCAGTTGACCAGACTTTGCAATGGCAAGACTGAACAGTCTGCTCAAGTGCACTGATAACTTCTGGGTAGTATTGTCACATTTCATAATTTCATTGGGTAAGATAGAATATGACTTCCTCAGTAGATGGACACCCTGGAGGTGGCTCAGCTTGTCATGCTAGATAAGCTATGTCCTTTGCCTCTGTATTAAAGTTCATCTATATTTGTTCAATTCAGAAAAAATTAGACAAGGACACTTTAAAAAACAAACCAAACTCAAACAGCTCTGGGTAAATGAAAAGCTATGTCATGTGTCAAAGTGGATAATAATATTTGATAACCATGTCAAAATGCTTATTTTGAATTTTGAGTAGAAAACACTGAATATAAATGCAGTGATAAAGACAGTAAGTTTATTTTCCTTTACTCTTTAGTGTTGTAACACTGCTTTGGTTCTGTGATAGGCTTTAAATAATTGATGAAGATAGTAAAAAAGCAAGAGTGAGCTTTAAGCATCACGACTTTTCCCTTCTCATTTTGCATTTGTATGAGCAGCATTTAGGAGTTGGGGAGTCCAGTGTTTTGAATAATACAGAGGGTTTTCTTCTTTTTCTTGCCATAAAGTGTCAAAAACACCTCTCTAAGCATCCTATAGACTTTAGTAATCTTTAACACTTGTGCACTGCCTTAAATCAATGTTTGTCAATTTCTGCATTGCTTTAGTAAGCTTTTGTCTTTCCAAAGTTTCCTTTTCATTAGGAATTAGAGTTTAGCATGCTCATACTGATGGCTTGCATTTATATGAACAGGGGTCTGTTGTCCTAGTTTGCTGTTTTTTTTCCAATATTAGTGGTTTCAGGGTATTCTTTTGGGCTCTGTTTCCATGTGTAACTTTCCTCACTTTTTTTTTTTATTTGTATATGTACACGCCACAGTGAACAGTTAATACATAAGTGTAACTATTAAAACTTGTAAGTGCTTATTGTAGGCTTTATACCACCTGCCTAGCTGCATGCAGTGGGAATTTTTAACAATTTGGAACAATGTAGCCTAAATCAATAATATAATTCCGATAGTTCACACTAGGTGATTTTTCTAAAGAAATAGAAAGCTTCTCCCTGATTAGATCACTGTATGTTATCCTTTATAGAGTTTTTTTTAATTACGGTTTTAAATGAAAAATGCCCAGTATATATGATAATTGATGATATACACACATTATACTTTTTATGCGCTTTGAATAGCAGTTGGTTGAGAGTAATGCCTTTGTGGCTTTCCAGGTGAACAAAAATATTTCCATAAATAACATAGTACTTGTGCCTGGAATTTAGCGCCAGCCCTTTTGATAGCTGGGTTTGCAGGCTACTTTAAATAATAGTGTTTAGATGATGCTCATCAAGTGCAATTCAATATGTAATCTTCAGTGTCCTTTTTTAACGTAGTTAGAGTTGACGGGTATTGGGAGGGACATTGTTTACTGAACTCTTTCTCCTCAACACATTGTAATTATTTTTACATTGGCACTTTCTGTCACAAACTGCTATGCTTTGTGGTGCTCTGTCGTCAGAAGAATCAGCCCTCCTCCAGAAAGCCTGATGTGAAGGGAAGTGATTACTATTTCCTAGAACACATTGCAGATAAAGGAAAATGTAATTGCTTCAGACTGGAAAGTTAACCATAACAAATGTTGTCATCTTTTATCAATGATAACAACAGGTGAAATAAAGAAGAATGAGAAGCATTTTCTTGAGATTATGCACTGTGTATTGTAATTGTCTCTGACAGGCTGAACCTGAGGCTGGTCCTGACCCCTTTTTAATCTATTTACTCCTAGGAAACAAGCAAATAAAAGCCATGACTTTCCTATATTGGTGCCACATGCTTTGGGACAGTCTGGTTTTGTTTCACTTGTCTGATGAATAAATTTTCCTCATGAAATAGCTCTATCAGGTTCAGACACAAACGTTTATTTGCTAATGATATAGTGTACTACTATATAAAAATCAACTCATATTAGTCTGCAGATGAAATATATTTATATGGTAAAGTAATTATGTCTACAGACAGATACTGTATAAAAAGCCCTATTTTGTATGCTTTTCTAAGGGTAGCTGACTGATGTGGAAGAGATGATATATGAGCTTTATGCAATAAGCAGCGGCTTGAAGGCTTAAGATACTAAATAATGCATACAAGATGAAAAATATTATTTGGGGGAAAAGGAGAAGAAATTACTTCAAATTTTTGTATAACTTAAAGTAACACGCTAATCTTGCATTATAAATTACTTTCATTTACTATGGTTGTGTAATCCCAGACAAACTTTTCAAATGTATAAATTAAAAAACAGGTTGAGAAATTCCATAACTATGTATTGCTGTCTCACATTCTCCCTTGCTAGAAAGCCTGCGTGTAAGGTTTATTGACTTGTTAATGGGATAGCTGAAGTTTTATGCAGTTGCCTTGTTTAGCCTCTATTTGTATTAGACAAATACCAGGTGTCCTAGATACAAACCACCTCCTATATAGTAAATCAGAGTGTTGTCTTTTCATTTCGGAAATCAATTCCTGTATTCTTAGTGGCTTTATTTCTTAGATGAACTTTTTTTGCCCTGTCAGGAAATTTCTGACATGGGAAATATTTAAGATGTTATTTCACTTACCTCAGCTTTTGCCATTATGCTTATTGCCATGTTATGCTTAGTTAGAGATCATGGAGACCATGTTTGTTATCAGTTATGATGTCCTTTTGAAGGATTTTTGCCACTCTTTTTTACAAATTCTGTGTATTTCTGATTACTGCAAACAAAGCCCATATGATTTGGTGGTCTTTTTGTTTTCTAATCAGTTTCTCACTATTTAGTTCAAATGAAACAACATTTAACTATATGTTAATGTGTGCTTGCAGCCCAGAAGGCCAATTGCATCCTGGGCTGCATCAA
The DNA here is from genome assembly GCF_028500815.1 of Rissa tridactyla. NCBI lineage: Eukaryota > Metazoa > Chordata > Aves > Charadriiformes > Laridae > Rissa > Rissa tridactyla. The sequence goes on from NC_071473.1 coordinate 29,462,671, forward strand.
AAGAACAGTGGCCAGCAGATCAAGAGAGGTGATTCTCCCCCTCTACTCTGCTCTCGTGAGACCCCACCTGGAATACTGTGCCCAGCTCTGGAGCCCTCAACACAAGAAGGACATGGACCTGTTGGAGTGGGTCCAGAGGAGGGCCATGAAGATAATCTGAGGGCTGGAGCACCTCTGCTATGAGGACAGGCTGATAGAGTTGGGGATGTTCAGCCTGGAGAAGAGAAGGCTCCGGGGAGACCTTACAGCAGCCTTCCAGTACCTGAAGGGGGCCTACAAGAAAGCTGGGGAGGGGCTCTTTGCAAGGGCATGTAGCAATAGGATGAGGGGCAATGGTTTTAAACTAGAGCAGGGTAGGTTTAGATGAGACATTAGGAAGAAGTTCTTTACAATGAGGGTGGTGAGACACTGGAACAGGTTGACCAGAGAGGTGGTGGAGGCCCCATCCCTGGAGACATTCAAGGCCAGGTTTGATGAGGCTCTGAGCAACCTGATCTAGTTTAAGATGTCCCTGCTTACTGCAGGTGGGCAAGGTCCCTTCCAACGCAACACATTCTATGATTCTATGAACTAGGTTGTCTGATTTTTAGGCCTGGTTTAATAGCCTTATACCAGAACTAGGCAAGTCTCTTGCTGTGGATTGCTCATTTCAGATACATGTAGGATTTGGTCCAAAATCTCTTGTGGTCCAGTCACTTCTTCATGTCAAGTTAGTAGAAGGATTAGTATGAAAAGGATTGATAATGACATATGATTTATTTACAGAAAAGACTTGTTTATCTTCACTCTGATAAATATTAGTTTCTCTATATCTGGTGATTTGTACTAATAAGTTCTAAAGCAGCCAATTTATGAGTGTGTTCATCTGATCTAAAGTGAACCTTTTGTGTGAATCCAAAATCTCTGGGCAAGTGAACTTCAAATGTGAACTCACTATTTTTAAAATAAATTCTACCTGATTTGTGCAGAATTATTTTTTTTTTTTTTATAAATTAGACTGCTGTAATGCTAATATGGCTGGAGAAATCATAAAATAATAGAATAGTTTGGGTTGGAAGGGACATTTAAAGATAATCTACTCCAACGCCCCTGCCCTGAAAAGATATCTGTGAGTGGATGAGAACAGCTGGTGTATGCCTCTTGTTACCACCATAATACTCATGGCCTTTAGGAATAAAATTTATTCAACTCATTAACCAAAAGACTTTTAGTCTTTATTTCAGGCAGTATTTTAGGGGGGAATATAGATTTAAGGAAATCTAATGTTCCTCTATACCCATTATTTAAAAAAATTAATTATTTTTACACTGGTTTAAGTTTTCTACTTATGAAAATTAATATGACAACTAGTATGTATAATTCTAGTACTATGAATAATAAATATATTCGCCAACTATAATGTTATGCTAACTAACCAACACTCAGGTGTCTTTCCCTAATGCATGAAAAATATATGCAATTTACTGGTCAACTGAAGCATTTTGTAGCAGATTGTTTTGAGTTTCTTTCCCCCTGCAAATTCAGAAAGTGCTACTATTTAGAAAAATGATTAGACAATTTCATCCGTTTTGAGCTTGCTGGTTTTTTTACTATGTTTTATTTTTGATAGAACAGCATCATGCATAGTAAGTAATTTGAACAGTGCTATAAATGCTTGTTCAGTCAGAGATAAAGGCACTTGGAAGAAGTGCAGAGAGCAGTATAAAACAGGCAAAGTTCCATTTTCAGTTTTATAACACTGATAAATATGAACAGCATATAAGTGATTTGTAGATTCTGCATTAAAATTCAAGCAAATGAAGTTATGTGTGGAACTTCTGGGGAAGACAAACTTGGATACATCTAGAGGAACTTCTAAAATGCTGTACTTGACTGCAGGAATTCCTTAGTGGTCTGACTTTGATGCGCTTACTGGTGTCTCTCTTCTTGCACTTTCCTTCTCTGACTGAAACGGATGCCGTGGTTCAACCTCAGCTGGCAACTAGAACAACGCAGCCACTTGCTCACCCCCCACCCTTTCCCCTCCACGAGAATGGTGTGGGAAAAGAGGATGGGGGAAAAAAAAGGGTGGGGGAAGGGAGGAAAAACCTTGTGGGCTGAGATAAAGAAAGTTTATTAAAATCAATGACAGTAAAGGGAAAAATAACAATAATAATGACAGGGGTCACTCTCACTGCCTTGTGAATTGGCATTGTCCAGAGCAGTGGTCATGGATTCCTGCCCTCCAGCTAACCCTTATTTATGTACTGAGCAGACCTCTATGGTATGGAATATTTCATTGGCTATTCCATTGTTCTGTCTATGCTTCTATAGGAAGCTGAAAAAAGTCCTTGAATAGTGTAAACATAATCTACCAACAACTAAAACCAATAGGTATCATCGACGCTTCTTTCAGAGCAATCACTAGAAAGAAAAATTAACTCTTTCCCCTCTGAAACCAGGACAACAGATTTATCCAGTCCAGGAATTAAGGTATTAACTCGTGCTGATGTCGAGTCCTTACTAGCTATCCAGTACATTATTTCAGACAAAGATGGTAACTGGCAAAGTGTAAGCACCAAGCACGAGTGTGTTGCTGTTTTCTAGGTGCCTTTGTAGGACAGCCATTTCTGTTTCATGGATGGGGAACTAGAAAGAAAAATCTGAGAACTTACCGAAGTTAGAAAGTGTCAGGTCCCTAGAATTTGATAAGATTATTTGACATTTGGAAGCTGAGGTAGCCAGCAGTATCTTAAGGGCTCTATGCTTTTACTGATGTTACTCAATGAAGTAGAAAATACTGAATATTTTGATAGTCCAGTTTGCTGACTGTCTTCCTGGTTAGTCAAAACTGACACTATCTGCAGTTGCGTCATGTTTTACACCTGTGTGAGATAGGGCAATAATATGACGGATTAAACTTTAAATTCATAATGTCACAGTAGGATGCAGTCTGCAGCAACAGGCTCTAATTTAGATATTAAAATGAGAAAATAATTGTGAGAATGTTAGCTCCCTTAGCAGCAGTAAAACAACTAGATAAAATACTGAGAAATATTGGGAAAACAATTTGCTAGAATAATACTAGATGTTACACAATGAAAACTGCACGTTGTATTTAAGAACGTTTGTCCAAATATTACAGACTGCATTTTCAAGTCCCTTTTCCTTGACAAACTGTTCAGTAAAGACCATATACGCACAAAAACATATTTATTGTTTTGTTGCTGATACAAACATAGAAGTATTTCTACTTATCTATCTACTGTTCTCCACTCTGAGCTATGAAAATATCAGAAGAAAGATTACTCAAAATAAATAAGCATCAGAATCCAAAGCTGGGTAACCATCTTTTCTGTTAGAGTAACATCTAAAATGAAAAAATGAAGTAAAATGTCTCTAGTCAGCACATAAAAGATACTACTGTAACTGGATTGCTGCTGCAAAGAAAGAAGAAAAGTGATTTGGGTTTGCAGTCAGTGAGGTGTTTTTCCTCTTCTAAAATGGAAAAGAATATATTGTTTTAGGATTCTAGGAGTCATTTCTGTGCTTCACACAATGTCCTGTGGTACTCCTTTGTGTATCAATGGTCATTACTGCTTGCTTGGTAGTGAAGTGATTTCTAGCTTTACTTCCTTTGCCATTACAGTGGTTTTTGCCTTTTCATATTTTTAAATGCAAAGGAGAAAATAAATCAAAAAATGAAAAAGAATGTGTATAACTCACACTTCAGACTTAGCACGTTGAGCAAGACTGAGTGCTTCATGCATAACGAATAGAACTGTCTGAAGTTTTGTGTTCTTTGCCTGCCCTTTTCCTTCCTGCCAAGGATGCTATGCAGTATTTTGTTCTTTTAGCTGTTATTCAAGCCAGGGTTTATAAATGGCTGATAATGTAGACGCTTCTTCAGTGAGAAGGAAAAAAAAGTGTGCAAAATAAACTGTTACTTTGCAGAAGTATGATAATGCATAAACCTGTGATAAACTATTTAGGTGTAAAAGAACCTGTAGAGAACTGGCTTTACATATTCATGACTTCAGAAAACACTGACTCTCCTGAGAAGTGAATATGAGCGAGATCCTTACAAGAATATAAGGGTTGGAAGTTCTGCAAAGATTTAATTATGCTTGAAGGTTTAGACAATTAAAAACATCTAGAAAATAGACTGAAAACCCTTAATAAACTGCTAGAAGTCCAGTCCTAGATGAATATACAGTACAGTGTTTTAGACTAAAGAAGCAAAAAATCCCTTTAATATTTCCCAAAGTTATAGAGTTGCCAGATGGCATCATGTTATAGTTAATTGTAGTTTAAAAGTGAAATGTAAAAGTTCTAGAAAGGTTTTCTACTACTTGTAATATTATTCTCATTCAGATAGGGCCAGGTTCCCTAAACTTAGCTAACTCTACTTACCCTCACAAAATACCTTTCCTTCCCTCATTATTTCTGAACAACAGTGAGTTTAGGACCAAATTTTCCAAGTTAGATGTGTAAGAAGTAACGTGGTAGCATCATGATAGACATTAAAAAATTAATTTCTTAACAGTTGTTAGTTCAATTAGGATTTAAATCTATTTTGAAAAATGGAATGCTTTAATCTCCTTAGTTCTTTAGGAAATTTGTCTTTGTTACCTTCCCTTTTGGGGTCATTTTGTGCACAGCTAAGCGTATCTGAAAAAAGAGAATTTGGGAGCACGAGATGCACAACATAAGAGTATAATGCACTTATTCATTGGCTAACGCATGTAAAAGACATCTAGGATTTAACAATCTACTGAGCTGAGCATTAGTATGCTCACTGCCTAGGATAAGATACCCAAAGAGCCTTTGCTGGCAGGCTGGAAAGAAAAAGTTGGCCTCTGCTGCTTTCTGAAATAGATTTGTGGTGTTACTGACTTGCCATCCTTCTACCGATTGCCTGTTATTTTTTTAGGGTTTTATACCATACCATGTTGGTGGTTTTTTTCCCCTGTCGCATGCCAGAGCAGGCAACAATCCCCATTTCAACAATTCTACCCGTGAAGCCAATTTTACCTTTGTCTTGTGTGGCTCTGCTCTACAGACTCCGTCACAGCTTTCTTACAGCACAACTGTTTCTGTAGAAGTCTCAGCCAAGACTTCTCTGAGGCCTTGGATCCTTGGAGATGGACGGTTCTGGGGGCTGTGGGGCTTCCCGGCGTGACTTTTTCCTGTCAGTAGTCAGAACTATTATCTGAAGCGCAGTAATTCAAGATGTTGGAAAAGTCTGCAAGTTTTCATGTTTCTCAGCTAGATCAATTAGTGATGAGATTAAGGTATGAAAATGGAGAGTAAAACTGTCCTTTTCATTTTCACAGATATGATCACGTGCAATATTTGGTACTCAGAAACTGCAGAGAAGCTAGTGTCCTGTGGGCTGCTTGTCGTATTTATTGTATTTAAAAGTTCAAAAGAGCTCTAAGTCACAAATGTTGAAAACCATAATTGGCATATAGTTAGGCATCAAATAGATGTATTTGATTCTCTCACATGTGCTTGCTGATTAGTTCTAATAATAAATACCATCCTGGGATTGTGTGACTGATTCAGAACCTGGCTGGCTGATGCCTCAAGACCAACTCAATTCAGTAAGTGAATATGTGATTGGAGTAGGTAGCCTCATGTTTCAGATGGTGTAGGTTTTGTTAGTTGGAGACTTGAAGAAAAAGCTACTGAAATTTCAATGTTGCCTAGAATCTTTATTTTTTACTCTGTTTAGGTGAGTCACTGGCTCCTACCTAGTGCTGGCGGTTTTGCCTTTTCTGTCTTGTGCTGCATCTGACCTTTTGTCTTTGTTACACTCTTGTAAGCTTTAAAAACTTTGTGACTGCTTCTCTCTATTAATTTTATATTTCTACATTAAAGTTATGTAGTGCTTTTATATGCCTATTATAATTATTTTTTTTAATCCTGAACTGCCCAGTTGAATAAATAATGGTTGACTCAAATATTTGCGGTACTTATTATGTGTAACTGGGAGACACGTGGAGGGAGCTGTAATCTAGTTATGTGAATTTCTGGGACATGAGCACTAGGTACCTTAGCAAAATTTTTCCTTTGAGGCAACTGTTGTTTTCAGTCAGCACTTTCATCATCATACTTATAAAAAAAGGCTTGTATTTAGAAAAAGAGTCCCATTAACTAATGGAAGAAAAAGAAAACCCAGCCAAACTGCTGTATGTCGGTTGACTTCAGCTTGTTTAAAAACAGTCTTTCCTGAAGATGATGTTACTGGGTCTTGGAACAGAGCTATGAAAAGACTGAGAGCAGAACAGATAGGGGAAAGGAATAAGCAGGGTAGGAGCAGTTAAAGCAAGGAAGTACCATAGGACAAAGAATAGGAATGAAAGTAACATAAATTTTTATTTTTTTTTTCTTAAAAGTGTTGACTGTAAAGTTGGTCAGTATTGCTCTGTAATTAGAAATGCTGGTGTGTGTTTAATGTTGCCATTAATGATTTCAGTTGAGAAGATGCAACTAACAGAGATTTCTTTTCTTGCTTTGATTTAAAGCTAATTATTATTGGGTTAAGGTCCAAAGATCAAATATTGAGATAGTATATCTGTAATTTTCAAATAAGCACATCATTGCTAGAAGATTTTTGATCTAAGTACTGTCATCATTATAAGGAGTTTATTAGCATTTGCTCTTGCCTTTTCCGCTTTTGATGGTAGCGTTCTTTAGAGTCCAGTCAATCAAAGTATGGAGTGGAGTGATATTGTCTACTTCAGATTATACTTCTTCAGTCTTTCCTGTATATCAAAGTACAATAAATCTCTTGCCAAAAAGTTTCTGATAATGATGTGTAACACGTTTAGTGCAGGGAGAGGGATGCAGGCAGGGCAGAAGAATATTTTTGGATGCACTTGAAAGCTTGCAGAAAATCCCCCAAACCATTTTATTTTATCTTAAACTTAGATATAGAACAGGCTGCTGGATGTCTAAGTCAGCAGTCCCCATAAGGTGGAATTTACAAAGACTCTGATATCTGCCAACTTCTATTTCTCTTTCAGGATAATTAATAGACCAAGCTATAGCGAACATAAACTGTCACTGGCAAGTATAAGGGGTCCCATGTTTCCTCAGATAAATATGGAAGGTCATAGCTCTGGAGAATGTTCCATGTGAGAATAAACATTTTTAAATGAGCCTGAAACTTTGAGAAATCAGTACGGAGACTGAAGAAGGGGCAGCATGGCAGCAGCTTTTCTCTGTGTTAGTAATTAATCTTGCCGCAGGCACTCTGTGCCAGCCAGAGTTTTCCCAGCATGTTCTGCAAGAAATGGAGGAGGTCTACACTGCAGTTCCTAAAGTGACAAATAGTCCCTAAAATGTCAGGCATGGATGCGTATAATGGTCTTTATTGCACAAGAAAATAATATGATTTTTCTTTTTCTTCAAACCCTTGAAGAAAAATTTTTGAATCTTGTTTCTGTGATCAATGATAAAGGTGTTTTCACTTTGGTTTTTTTGGAGAGTGTGATAGAGTATCTGAAAAGAATTCCAATGTTATATGATTAATAACCATGGGTAAAGTTAATGAGTAGCATCTGTTCTTCTAGAAGAACAACTTAATAGAGCTGTCCACTCTTGAAGATGAAGGATGTTTGCATATGAGTGGCAATAGTAGTTGTTGTGGGCTAAAACAGCTATTAGTTTCTTAAAAGGGGATTCTGCTTCAGTGAAGCTAGCAAGGTTCACTAATTAAGAGTAGGTTCTGTCATACCCCTATCCTAATTTATCAATACATCAGTTTGACACTTTGGATTCTGTCTAGATGCATACAAAATGAACGAGCAGAGCTTGCTAGAAGTGGATCAGCTTGGATATTTGACATGTATGATCACTTCAAATTTTACATATGGTTTCCCTGACAGTTGAGTGAAATACTTCCCCGTTCTGTTATAGCAACATCATGAGCAGAGTTTATTTAAAAGCTTCTTGAGTTGCAATTTAAGGTTATACTTTGCTTTACTTTAGTTCAGGCAGTCTGCTGACTAGGAAGAAGAGTGATATTGATAGCAACCCTGAGATGCTGCGTGAGGGTGACCAGGGCGAGGAAAGCAAACATATCCTGCCACTGAGTGGTGATGGAGATGTGCTGCAGCTATTGCTGCAGCTTCATTACTGTAATTAGTAGCTACGCTGAAACAGAGGTAGGTAATGATTATTCCAGATTGAAGAGATGGGTATGGTTGTCCCTGTCTACCGCTTTTCCTTTTGAGATCTCTTCTTTTGGCAGACATAGCGCCTAGCTATTCTAGTTCCTTCTATCTTGCAATTCTTTTTCTCTCCTACCCACATCCAGACGCACTGATTTGATGCTCTTCACATGCCTTTGAAACCTGCAGGAGGAGGAGCAGCCTTGGCTCACGAATTTTCCTTTCACATCACACTGTGGGCATATTCTTTTTTGCATAAGGTGTTGGCACTTGCTTAAACTGCTTTGAAGCCAGTTGCTTCTCTATTCTTTTCCTGTCTCTTTCAGAAGAAAACCTTTGTAGCTTTTCACAAAATACCGGGAAGTAGCAAATGAGTAACATCATCTGAGGCTATAGAGATATGAACAGAATGTATTTGCAGTGTGACTGTTGCAGACAAAGCACCTAACTACAGAAGCAGGCCATTTCTTTAAAGCACTGTGCTGATAGGAAAGTCTTTTTTAATAAATTGGAGATGGCTCTGGAACTGTGACCCTGTCATTCTAGTATCAACTATTGCAAGTATTTAGTGTAACTATTTTTTCTGCTCCGGTGATGTAAGATTCATCTTTGGTGTGAGTGTGACAACAGTGCTCTTTTCTTTACATACTATTCCTGTAGCAACAGCACAAACCTCAAATGCTGTGTTTTGTTAGAGAGACACAGAAGAATAAAAATGTGTGGAAGCTAACTCATGGTATCATCTAGTTCATTCCATCATGGAACAGGAACAATAACCCCTAACCAGTATTAAGTCTACTTATTTTTGAAAACTGCCAACAAAGTGTATTTATAGCCTACATAAATATCATGCTCTAGTGCCCACCTAAAATTATAATTTAAAAGATTTTTTTATAGCAAATGTAAATTTCTTTTGCTGCAAATGAAGTTGCTTAGTTTTTGCTTTACGTTCAGTGTAAATAGACTCAGTGAATGAATAACTGATGAGTTCTTTATGCATCACTCATTTGAGCACTTAGTCTTTTTAAATGGTTTCTAATCTGTCTGTTTTAATGTCTTATTAGAAAACAATCTGAAATTTCTTTACATCTTTCTCTAAAGTATGATGTCCAGTACACCAGAGGAAATCTCCCCAGTGATGAGTTCACTGGACTGTCTATTGCCACTAACATGTACTGTATAATATACTGTATAATAGCACATCCTTCTCTTCTTTTTTTTTTCTTTTTGTCAAGAGCATCAATTTTTTGTTCCTTTCAATTGGTAGCTTATAATGATCCCCCAGACTATTATTTTTCAGTACTGTTACCAAACCTATTTATTCATGCGACATGTTTCCCTTAGTTAAATTGCTTCTTATTGTTTTCATGCTATTTCTCTAACTTACCATGAAAATTCTCTCCCAGAACTCATAACGTCCACCACAATTCATGTTTTGCAAACTACAATTCATTTGTAGCTTTGTTTCATTATATAGATCATTGTTCTAAACATAGAATAATGCCAGACTGAAAATCAGGAAAGCCTTAGAAACTCCTCTTGATGGGTTTTCATAGCCCAGAAGTGAAATCTGAGTGATGCAAAGGTATCCCTTGTGCTCTGAGAACTGTTGGGTGGTGGTGTAACCATGGAAGCTTTATGTTAATCATAGATTAGTTTTTACTATGTACAAACTCATTCTAACAAAATCTTCTACATCTCGGGCAACTTGTTTAAATCCTGCATTTTAGTTCAATGTTCCATTGAAATTTCTAGCTTGAATTTTATAGCTTCTTTCTGAAATAACTCTATATTCACAAATATGCCAAAATATGCATAATCATCTTAATCATATCTGCTAATGAGTTACAAAAATTACTTCATATCCTGGCTAGGTACATCTCACAGTGGAGCTATATTTGTTCAGTGGTGGTTCATAGAGCTAGTCAAAGCTTTTAATAGAGTATGCTCACTTAACTTCATTACTAATATAAATGTAGTGCTTATTTTACAGAAAATCTAAATGAATGGTTCAGTTCAAGCTGAAATTAAAAGGAAGAAAAAGGGGGGAGGGAAGGGTACAAGAAATAATAATGCTGAAACAAAGCACGTAACAAACCGCTGATGAAAGGAGGACTTATTTTTTCCATTATCAGCACTAAAGACAAAAGAGCTAGGAAGCAAGCTTGACTAGCTTTCTGCTTGATTGTAATATGCTGAGAGTTGAGGGAATGCTGTCTGCCTTAGTGAAACAAAAAAGAAATTTACTGAAATTCACTTCAATTTAGTAGAAATTGCTGGCAATAAAACATTGTCATGTGCAATATTCATTTGCAAGAACTAGAGTAAACATGCTGGAAAGCCTGAGCATAGTGATTTCCGTGAAGAGAAAAACTATGGGGGTTTTAAAAGATAGCATTTATACCTTTGTTACAGCTTAGTTTTAGCTGCAGTAGATCACAGAAATCTAAAGGAAACTTTGCATATACGTTATATACCTGAAAAAGGACACCTTCAGAGTGGAATTGAAACTAAACTTGTGAATAGAAAAATATGCAGGATTTTATTGTGCATTTCCTGGAAGGTTGCTAATGCAATCCAGGAGTTGAACAGAGTTGTGAAATCAACTTCATTTTTTTGAGATTTAATCTTTCACCTGGGATACAAGACCATTGCAGGACTTCTATGTTTTGCTAAAGTTATTCAGAGATGCTTTGAACCAGAACTCTGCAATTGTTTTCATTTGAACTACATAGAAAATAGTTTCCTGCAAAATTTTGCTTGAATAACTCAAGGCGTTATTTCATGCATCTGAACATAATTGGAATTTTTAGACTGGATCAAAAAGCAAGAAATACTTGTGCTAATCAGTAAAATGCTTTTATCTTAAATTCCGTACTTCATGATTCAGTTTATCATATCTTCTGGTTAAATATTTATCACATGTTATTATGTATGTTTATAAAACAGTATTTTCACTGAGCACAACAGATATTTATTATTAAAAGCTTATAAGTAAGAAAGAAAAATAAGTTGATAACGACCACCTGAGGAAAATACTCCCAGCCTCTAAACTCTGAAAAAGAGCGCTCAGCGCAGACGCAGGGTTTCAGGCCTTCGTTCGAAGTCTAAAGTGGATGATGGCTCCTGGTGTTTTGGAGTTTATTTGGTTCAGGTTTTCCTTTTGTTTAAAGAAACCGGTTGCGCAGGAAAACTCTGCTTGCAGTTTCTGTCTGTAGTCAAGACGTTTCCATATTGAATGTATACGAATTTTTCACTTTAACAATTAATTCCTGGGTTTGTTTGGATTCATCTACAAAGCAGGCAGCTGGCTTTATTAGTTAGTGCCTTTCTTGACATGAGTAAACAAGTCTTAGTACTAAAATGTTGCCACAAAACATAGACAACGACTCTTAAGTTGGCAGGAAACTTCTTTTTTTTTTTTTTTTTTTTTTAAAGAGAGAAGATTTTTTTTTTTAAACAAAACCTTACTTCAAATGATTCTATCAAAAACCCATTAAACCTGAAGAGGCAAAGCAGCGTATCAGCAACAGCTGTTCTCAGGAAGTCCTCTGTGTGAGGAACTATTATTGGAAATTGAAGGTCAAACAAAACAACTGCGTTCATTTGCTACCACACGTGTCCTGCCCCCCATATAAGTCAAGAAGTTTTTTGTGCTTATTGTGCTACAGAAAGTAAATAAGGTTGCAGTTATATCTAATATCATTATTTGCCATTAGAGTTTAAGAGTTTGTCATGGGTAAGTATAATGAAATGTAATATTTAAAAAAAGTGCGATATTAAGTGTATTATGGTAACCTCAAAAGGCATGGTAAACTTTTTTTTAGCCTTTTGGCTGTGCACAGCAGGAGGGATAATAGGGGTTGGAGAGATCAGTCTGAAGGAAGCAATGAGGCGTTGTTGGCCTGGCAGGCAGCGACCACAGCACAGCAGAAACCTCGGCCAGAGAGATGGAGGTGGGAGGGGAGATGGGACAAGAAAGAAGTTTCAGTGAGGACAGTGAAAATCCCCCTAAAATGAAGGGTAGATGGGAGACCCCACGTAAAGGCTTGATTGACAGTAAACACAGTGGCTCGAGTTGCTGTGGAGTAATTAGAGTTCTCAAGATTGCATGTTGCTTTGATAGTTGGGATGTAGAATGTATAAATAAATTACTTATGAATTGACTTCAGGAAAAAGAAAATAAAAACAAACGACACCCTCTGCAGATAAACTTGCAGCCTGTTAAAGAACAGTGTTGTTTGTGTCAAAGATCTGAAGGTCAGGTCTTTGGACAAACATCAAGAAAAGAGGAGCTCGTCTGTTGAAAAAAGACTTGGACAACAGCTCCTGTGACACAAGAAGTTAATTGCATTAACTGTAATTTCATTGCCAGTACAGAATAGTGTCCTTTCATGTGAAACTGAAATACTCCTGTTTGAAACCCTTCATTGGCTTTGCCTGTATGCACTTACTCTGGTTTGTTCCAGAATTCAGAGCTTATTTGCACTTACAGAGTTCGTCGTCAGTAAAAGGCAGAAGGGTGTTGGTCTTTGCTTTTGTTTTGCGATATAGTGAAACAAATAAACCCTGATAAAAATTTGGCTCACTGTGAAAAAAACCCTTCTGATTTATTTTGCAATGTAAGGAGTATCTTTTCATACTAGTTTTGAGAAGTTATGTTTTCAGTTTGAGATGCATAAACATGTTTCCACTGCAAACATGACCAGGGACTTTGGCTTCTGATGCAATATTTTATTTATAATTTTGTCAATAACACCTCTCTATCTTTTTACAAAAATAAACAGAACCACTTTTACCTGTGAAGAACTTTCCCTGTTTATACACTTAAAATTAAAATGTTCTTGTATCTAATTTATTTTTGGTCATTGATTATATACATATTGTAGGTTCTAAATAAAAATGCCTGGATTTAATTCTCTTGCAACTAAATTTAGTTCTAAGATTCAGCTTCCATGTTTTTCCTTTGTCAGTCCTTCATGTTTCAATATTCTGTTTCTGCCTGTTAAAAGGTGCTTTAAATTGAAAACTGGTAGTCTAAAACTGAGCTCCATTTACTGCTTGTGCATTAATAGTTGAACAAAAGTCGTCATTTGGTATTATGGAAGAGAAAGACACAGATCACTGTGTATTGCAGTAGAATGCTGAAAACGAGCAGTTTCTGGACAGCGTACATCCCTTGTGGATCTGTGTGTTGCCAGTGATTTCTACCATTTCTGTGGTGTGCTTTTACATTACGTGTAAAGATTTTAGAAAGAAAAAAAAAAGACAATCTGGGTAGCTGATATTACAGCAGTCTTCACTTGAAAAAAATGAGCACATTGATTATAGGATTCAGGGCTGGATCTTTTTGAAAGATATAATGGACTGTGTACAGGGAAGAAGGGCTTTCTTCCTTGTGGTTCTGGGTAGTTGTTGCTTGCTTTGCTTCTGTCCTTTGCCTTGCTGGTACCCTGACCCATGTGCCTGTGTATTTCTTCATAGCATAATTAGCATTTACTTCATGTACCACTGCTTTGAATTTTGCCTTTTCTGGCAAATAGACATAGGAATACTGCATGTACTTTGGGACTCTCCACCCTTGACTGGAATGTAAATCTTCCTTGGAGGAAAGACTATTGACTGATGCAGAGGAAATTATGCAGAGGTGATTGCAGTACTGGTACCTTTTGTTCTGTGTCTGAATAACTCATGCAGCAAAACTCAAATATGTTGACTAAATACACAAACAAATTAAAGGGAGTTTAAAATACTGAAGAATAAATGCCCAATTGTTTTTGCCATGCAAAAGAATTGTTCCTCTTGGTGTTAATATATTCAGTTTGATAATAGGTGTAGATAAAGCTTGTTTGTTTACATATTTAGTAAAGTTGACTAATTGGCAGAAAAGATACATAATGTGTGTATTTATATGCATACCTATGTGCATGTATAATATTTATAAACACACAGAGCAGGGACAGACACTTGGATTCCTTTCTTCCGATCTGTTTACTCACTGTCCCGTTTCATGAAAAAAATGTAATGAGGTATGTTGAAAAAAAATCAACAGAGGATGAGAATTAATTCTGCTGCCAACTGTGAACGTGATAGAATTCTGTGTTACAGTAGATCAAATGAAAGGAGTAGTTTGGCCACAATGAGACAAAATCTTCCACAGACTTGCTTACAGACAGATTTGTCTCGTATGTTGAATAGACATTGACTGTTGGAAAGTTTAATACAGACTTGGATATCTCAGCAGTAGTCACCACTCAAACACTGTTTTGTAACCAGTGGTGGAAGCTGTGATGGCTCCAAGTTCATACTCTGTCCATTATTTGCACTTAATAAAATTTTCTAGTGCATAAAATGGAGTAAAATGTTTTTCTGAATGTCTATACTTCACATAAAATGAAAGCAAAAGTGTTTTTTGACTATTAGATGGCTGGAGCGTTCATTAAATAAACACAAAGGCTTTCTTTGTGTCTTCTCAGCTGTGGCAGTTGCAGTTAATTACTAACACTTTCCCCAGAGGTGCACTGGCAAGCGCACTCATTATGCTGGTGCATCAGCATTGGAGTGTACTGAAATGGGTATGTTATCTTACGTGCTAGTAGGAAAAAATGGGAAAAAAGGAAATCAGTGCTAACCAAGTATGCCAAATATGGAAACATAAAATCTTGTAGGGAGGTTAACAGCTGGCTTTCAGATTTCTAAGGGGATACCATTATAGAAAACGTTAAAAAGTAATTTCAAAACTGATTATGATTTTAGTGGTGAGTATGAAAACTGATTTAAGAGCAGTGCTGGACACTTAGGGTGCAGAAATATTAACGAGTTTGCAGTAAATAGGAAATGCTACTTTAGAATTGTTCAGATGTGGAACAACCTCTTTCAAACATAAGCAGTTTAATGGTCAATACCCTAAATAAGGAAACTTAAAAATATTTTAAAGACACAACAAATTATTTGGTTTCAGCTATCACAGTCTAGTCAGGACTCCGCCCCACCAAAGATGTGTTGTAGTTGGTTCTGCTGGGAAGGAAGCCTCTGTGGAGCTCTTCTAGGTCTTCTCTTTTGTTCCTGATACCTGGACAGTTCGATTAGTGTCCAGATTCACCACCTTGAAGTCTGTTCCACAAGGAAATGAATGATGACCATGTCACAAACATCTTGCGATTAAGCTGCTATTAATGGAGATTCCTAATGATATCCGCTAGCATCGCCTCTTTTCTCTTTCTCTCGCTGTGCAGTTGCACGCTCCGCAGAGTCTTACCAAGGACAAGCAGTCCCCAGTGGCTTTTTAAAATATTTTGTGATAATGCTGAGGACATTCCACCCAAAACAGAAAAGGGACGTCAATTTCTTTTGACCAATATGAATAAGACATCACATTGTTTCATGAAACTGGTCTGAGAAAAAGCCATTCCCAAGGGTAAGAATGTATATATGGAAACAAACTCATAGCGGATTGATGGATTATTATTTTTTGGGTGTGTGTTTTCTGAATAGCTAGAAAGCACCTATTGTATTGGAAAAATACATTTATGATTGTCTTTAACGACTTTATCTGAACAGCTCTTGGAAATGGTACTTATAGATTATAGATACAGCAAAGAACTCTTGTGTTAGTTAATATCATATTATTTAAACAAGTTCTGTGTGCAGTTTTTCCTCTAGCTTTCCAGAAGAGCAGTTTGAGGAGCCAGTCTGCGTTGATGTTAATAAAGATATAGTTGAGAATAAAAAATAAATGTGTACATTTCAGCTTGAATGAGCTGCTAATACTTAAAATGCTTTGACAGAGAAGTTGCAAACTTTGAACTTGTAACTGTATTCACTTGCTGGTGAATAATTTGCTGTTGAAATATTGTGTTATGAAATTTGGTATATTAATTAAAGTGAACTAAGATGACTACTTCTTTGCTTATAATATTCTGGAATTTGTAAAAGGAGTAAACTCATCTTAAAACTGAATACCAGCTTTTTCTTTAGTCTGGTATAATGACACAGCATTTTGTTACTTAATGTTTAATAGTTAATTATTAATGTTGTTTAAAGTTCAGAAGTGTATTCTAGGTGCATCTGATCTGAAAGTAAAAGTTAAAAAGCAATATTTAAAACACATGGTTGCCTCCATAGAAGGCAACCCTCCCTCCCTTCAAGGGAAAGTCAACAAGAGAGTCACAATATTTTAACATGTTCTTGTTTTGCATTAAATTCATCCCCTGCAGTGTAATTATAAACCAGAACGGAAGAAAGCGCCACTATTCTTAGTGGTGCAAAGCACATGTCTTGTATGTGTCTCCTTATTTAACAGATCTCAGTGACATTTATTTTAAAAAATGGTGAATTCGGAGTCATAGTGAGTTAAGGATAAATAAAGTGGAGAAAAAGTTAAATACAGCCAAACTACTGCCATGCAAAACAATAAGATTGTTTAATGCTTGAGTAATTTTATTATTGCATAAATACAAAAAGTCTAATCCCAATGAGTTGAGAAAGGCAAAAAAGACGTTTTATAAAAATAACTGTTAGGTCTGAGGCAGGGCCCATATCAATATTCAAATGGGTCACTGCAGGCTATAATAAAGTTCTCCAGTCATATGTTAAGGTAGCCATCAGTTTACTTGCGTATTGTGAAAGATTTTATATATAGCATATGGTTTTATATTGGGGATGTAATACTCCAATTACCATGTCATTATACCAAAGCTGTATTTTGCTATAATTACTGATAATTAATCTATTTGAGAATTTAATTTCTTGGTTATGAAAAATCAGCAAAATCTGTAATTAAAGTAGCTGGAGACAGATTCTTATCATAGTGGCAGTCGAATAATGGTAACTCAATAGAAGTATAGAAGGGTATTTAAAATAGAGAAACTTTATAATCAACTTGACACGTGCAAGCAGGCTGAGTGGATTTTCTGTACTGTACATGGAGTTGATCTCCTGGTTATATAAAGAATTAATCATTATGCATTGAAAAACAAAGATAGTGGGTTTGCATTTCTTTGTACTGTGCTTGCAGCACCTGTGCTTTCTAACAGTGGAAGTACTCATGTCCTGTCTTGTGAGACCAGAAACTTCTCCATTGTGGTATGACTGAAAAGTGTGCTCTTTCTCCTCCTGTCTGGCGGCTCATTGAAGTTTACTAAGACAGAAAAGTGTCCGCTGTCTTCAGGTCCTGACTTCAGGTCCTCATGGTAAACTCTGAATTGCAGCTCTCTAATGTTGAGGTGTGCGGGTATAACTCCAAACTGCTTGTTTCTCTGCGTTTTAAGTCCATTTCTTGCTGACTTGGTATTCCCTGGTATAAGGCTTCCCTGCTCTGGGAACTAGACTACATCAGTATCTGCCAGGCATGGCTACTCTGTAGACAGGAGGCTGTGTTAGCAATTACAAGGAATACAGTCATCAACAGTGAGTGATGGGCAGAGGCAGTACTGCATGCATTTTCACCTTAGCAGGAGAGATCAGAAATGCTGATTGCGACGCTGTCAAAACATGGTTATACACAGTAGTCATGGGTATGGATGCTTGTGTGGCCTCTGTATATTATACATAGTGATAACCTCCCTGTTTTCAACTTTTGATTTGACCTTGAAAATAGTTGTTGTTATTCAGGGGACCCAGAAGGAGATTGTTACCATGGAACAGACCCCGGGATGCCTGCGTGCTGACACACAAATTTATCAGTTGCATGTTGTTGTGCAGAGTTCATTGCCTCTGTTCAGTGGTTTCACTAAGAAATCCCTTGCATTTGACTGCTGGAACTAGTGAAGTATTCAGCACGGTCTGAATTATTCAGCATGACATTTTACAATAAAAATTAATCTTTATAGGATTCGTCTTCCGCTACTGCTCTAGGCTCGTGGATATTGTGTAGTTTAAAATGTTATAAGGCCTTGATAGTGAGCTCTGTAATGTAGGCGAGATGAACATATTACTGTCAGATAGACATTTTTAAGTTTAGAAAATAATTTAAAAAGATAGCATTTCAATAGATATTTCATCTGATATTTGCAATGGTAATATTTTGACACTGTTTCTAACAGTAAGTAGCAGCACAGAGTTTGTTTTCCCCAATTGACTTAATCCATTTGAAAATAACTACAAGGTACGTTATTCACTAGGAATAAGGTTATCTCTATATAAAACAAACAGGGGTTTGCTGCACTTCCTACAAAGTTGAAGGTGGTTATCCTATGTTGAATACAATCTGTCATCCAAACTGTTTTTAATGCATACAATTTTGGTGGGCTACTGCACAGACTTTAATCTTTGTCCAGCTCTTCCTAGCTGCCCCTGGGGCCAACTTTTTTGCCTTCGGAGTTA
The DNA here is from genome assembly GCF_028500815.1 of Rissa tridactyla. NCBI lineage: Eukaryota > Metazoa > Chordata > Aves > Charadriiformes > Laridae > Rissa > Rissa tridactyla. The sequence continues at coordinate 29,481,153 of NC_071473.1, forward strand.
TAGATTATAAAACCACAAGTGCCCTCAATCCAAGTTTTGTTTCTCATCTAGGTACTCTGATCAAATAATCTCTAAACCTTCTTTCTGGCAATTTAACATACAGTGTAAGCTTTCAGAGGCTCTCATGATTTTAAAAAAAAAAAAAAAAGAAAAAGCTTTTGTAATAAAGGATGTTCCAGCCCTATAACTACTAGTTCTGTTTCTGAACTCTCCAAAATACTGGAGTATTCTAGCAGTGGTCAATCTGCTACTGAATATTAAGGTGCTACCTATATTTCCATTGATACTGTCAACGCTTCTGTTCATAAGTCTAAAAATTTCATGAGTCCTTCTGGTCAGATTTTTGCACATTATTGGTGGTCCATCCTCACTAGAGGTGTTGCTGAGTTCAGAAAGGCCAACCGCTCATACCGCAACCACTTCCATAAGGAAGAAAAGATGGGTTATAGTTGTAGGCAACTCCCTTCTGAGGAGAACAGAGGGTCCAATGTGCCGGACAGACCCTCCTCTTAAGGAAGTCTGCTGCCTCCCTGGCACCTGGATTAAGGACATCACTAGGAAACTTCCTAGCCTGGTACAGCCCTTGAACTATTACTGCTCTTCCATGTGGGTGGCAGTGAAGCTGCAACATGTAGTCCAAGGGTACTACATGGGCAACAAACAGGAGGAGCTGGAAGCCACCGTGTTGCTTCCAGCCAAAAAAGCTATGACCTAGTTGCCATTGCTGAAACTTGGTATGATGAATCCCATGACTGGAGTGTGGCTCTCAGTGGCTACAGGCTGTTCAGAAGGGACAGGCAAGAAAGAAGGGGCAGAGGTGTTGCCCTCTACATCAAGAAATGGATAGAGTGTGAAGAGCTGTCTCTGAAGAATAGCCACAGGTAGGTTGAAAGCTTATGAGTAACAATTAGAGACTGAGGCAACAAGGGAGCCTTGTGGTTGGTGTGTACTACAGGCTGCCTGATCAAGGGGAGCCTGTTGACGAAGCCTTCTTACTCTAGCTACAGGAGACATTGTGCTTGCAGGCTCTTGTCTTGCTGGCGACTTCAACCATCCAGACATCTGCTGGAAAAGTAGCATGGTGAGCTGTAGGCAATCCAGGAGACTCCTGGAATGCATTGAACATAACTTCTTAAGCCAATTAATAGACAGCCCTACCAGAGGGGATACGATACTGGACCTGTTGGTGACCAACACAAGTGACCACATCAGAAGTTCCGTCAGTGGAACTTCTGTAAGGCTTTTGACATGGTCCCCCCACAATATCCTTCTCTCTAAATTGGAGAGATATGGATTTGACGAGTGGACTGTTCAGGGGATGAGGAAGTGGTTGGATGGCCACATCCAGAGGGTAGCGGTCAACAGCTCAATATACAGATGGAGATCGGTGACAAGAGGTGTCCCTCAGGGGTCTGTACTGGGACCAGTACTGCTCAATATCTTCATCAGTGACATTGACAGTTGGATTGAGTGCACTCTCAGCATGTTTGCAGATGACACCGAGCTGAGTGGTGTGGTTGACTTGCCTGAGGGACGGGATGAGGAGGTGGTGGAGTCTCCGTCTCTGGAGACATTCAAAACCTGCCTAGGAGCATTCCTGTGCAATTTGCTCTAGGAGAACCTGTTTTGGCGGAGGGTTGGACTAGATGATCTCCAGAGGTTCCTTCCAACTGCTATCATTCTGTGATGCCATCCAGAGGGACCTGGACAAGCTCGAGAAGTGGGCCTGTGTGAACCTCTTGAGGTTCAACAAGGTGCTGAACAAGCTCCTGCACCTGGGTCGGGGCAACCCCTGGTATCAGTACAGGTTGGGGGATGAAGGGATTGAGAGAAGCCCTGCCAAGAAGGACTTGGGGGTACTGGTGGATGAAAAGCTGGACATGAGCCAACAATGTGTGCTTGAAGCCCAGAATGCCAACTGCATCCGGGGCCGCATCAAAAGAAGCGTGGCCAGCAGGCTGAAGGAGGTGATTCTGCTCCTCTATTCTGCTCTGGTGGGACCCCACCTGGAGTACTGTGTCCAGCTCTGGGGCCCTGAACATAAGATGGACATTGACCTGTTGGAGCGAGTCCAGAGGAGGGCCATGAAGATGATCAGAGGGCTGGAGCACCTCTGCTATGAGGACAGGCTGAGAGAGTTGTGGTTGTTCAGCCTGGAGAAGAGAAGACTCCGGGGACACCTTGTTGTAGCCTTTCATAACTTAAAGGGGGCTTGTAAAAAAGATGGGGACAAACATTTTAGCAGGGCCTGTTGCGATAAGACAAGGGGTAGTGGTTTTAAACTGGAAGAGGGTAGATTCAGGTTAGATACAAGGAAGTCATTCTTTACTGAGAGGATGGTGAAACACTGGAATAGGTTGCCCAGAGAGGTGGTAGGTTCCGCATCCCTGGAAACCTTCAAGGTCTGGTTGGATGGGGCTCTGAGCATCCTGATCTAGTTCAAGATGTCCCTGCTCATTGCAAGAGGGTTCAACTAGATGATCCTTAAAGGTCCCTTCCAACCCAAACTATTCTATTCTATTAAATAATTAAATACCACAACTTAGAGAATGTTATGTGTTATAGCCTGATTGGTAAGCGTATTTAGTAGCCATTTCTAACTACAAACAAAGGTGTCTCTTGATCTTCCCTGTGTGCTTATTTAGAAGAACAAGACACCTTAATGCTTGTGAATAATGAGAAATGGTGAGAATGACTTACATTCGGGATTCATGTACCCACAGTTTTATCAATATTAGGTTTTATAGACAAGACAGGAAAAAAAATGAATGTTATACTCTTTAAATTGTCTTGTGGGGAGGCACACCTTTCTACTACCCATTTAATACTGTGGAGGCACGTCTCGTTTTTATATCTGAAGTGAATTTCAAAATGCACCAATTATTCTCATGCTATGATTCGATCTATTTTGCTTCCTATTTCTTATCTGTGAAATCTCTGAGATTACTGGCAATGTCCCTAAAATAATTCTAAAAAGTATTGAATACAAGAGAGAAAATTCATCCAAGCACCATGTTGGTAGACCAAATTCAGAGACATGGTTTTTTGTTGGGTTTTTTTTTGTGTGTGTCCCTTGGGGTCTTATAATACCCTAATAAGGTTTTTATAACAAAACCAATTTGAATAACATTTATTTTTATCTGTAAACTGGTACTGCAACTTGACAAACAGCAGAAACAGACTGAAAATGAATAAAATATGTATACTGGAGTTTACAGTTTACCTTGTAGACTAAAACGTGTGTGGAGTAAAGCTTTGGTCTCTTTGGTCTAGGAACAGATATTTTAACTATGTGACTATTTTAAGGGAGGGGGGTGGAACAGAAGAAAATTTTCCCTCTTCGCCTGTGGCTGCTATGCAGTGACATTATTTTCTATTATTTCAGTGAAAATTACACACATTGCAGGGATCTTTGAGGGCTGGTTTGTTGTTCCTGAAAAGTAGGTACTGCTGCTAGCAACATTTTTTTATGTCTTACTTTTGTCTCTGCTGTTCAACGTTCATGGTGATGTTCACATTATTATGCTACTTTTGTTCGAGTTTTTTTCTGAAAGATGGTTCAAGATTTCTGAAAAATTCTTATTCTAAGTTTTTAACTTCTTTAAATATGTGACTTTTAATAGTAGATTACAGTTGTGCCTGAACAATTTTGCTACGAAAATCAGAATAAGAATGTGTTTTAGGAACCCTGAGAAGAGCTACATGCAAATATTGGGGAAAGAGGAGAGGGCTATGATCTGAAGCAACTTTTGCTCGATGTCATTCTATTTCAGTCCTAGCGAGTACGTGGGTTGTCATTTGCTTCCTTGAATGCCAGAGCCTCCTGTCACAGATGTGTCAGTCCACATTGCATTGAACAGCTCTAATGAAGCAATACTGCAATAATGGCCATACAAGAAATAGTTTTAGGACACTGCTCTGAAATGTTATTTGATTGTGTATGAAATTTGAATTGCTAGTGATTTAATTAAAAGCAACTGCATTTTTTTAAGCGATAATGTTTTTTGTAATTGGTGTTGATACTGGGTAACATGATGTGACTTTTCCCTGTTGTAAGCAGGCTTCAGTTCTTCATTTTGCTTTGTTTCCCTGTTCCAGATTACAGAGTTAAACTTGCATAATAAGAAAACAGTCTAAAGCCTGGGGTCCTTCATGCCTTTTCTGGATAGCTTTCTTCATTAATGTGAATTGAGTGGTGCTGTCAAAGAAGAGAAGGCTCAGTTTTGTTTTTTTTTTTTTTCTTTAAATTGGATGTCCTTGAGATGTATTACAGTCGAAATACTGTTATGTTTCATCCCTAAATAAAAGTTTGTGCTCTTGAAACTAATAACAAGATTCCTACTGATGGCTAGAATCTTTTCATAGGAAATGAGAGAGGAACGAGAAAGTGTATTAGCAGATCATAGGATGATTGAGAGAGACAAATTTATTATCTATTCAGCAGGGTATTTCACAAAGAAAGAAGTACAATTGTACAAAGAATTGGTGAGAATTTGTCTTGGGATACTGTGCCTGTCTCTCATTGCTCAAGATCAAGCAATGAAAATTCAAAGAAGATTGAGTGTAAAGTGCTATTCCTTTGAGGTTAAGAGGGAATACACAGCAGGGAGGATGAGGGAATGGGAAATGTCAGAGGGAGGGAGGCTTAGGGTGTTGATACATCACTGAAGTATGAATAGTGTTGTGCCTCTTAATGAAAATTAAAAGTGGGAACCTCCTGCAAAAAATACTGTTACATGAGATCCACACAGCGTGCATGCAATTTGAATATTATAACTATGGAAATGGATTTCCTAGATGTAAAAACTTGAGCCAGAACTCATTATTATTATTCACATGAAATTTTCTGCTTGTGAACCTGTGAAGTGACTTCAGCTTTTGCAGATGTTTTTATACTGTTATATATTTGCATAATGTTTTGAATAAGTAGCCTTTAACCTATTTGTTTGATCATGAGCTGTTTGATTTGCTCACTTGCTATTCATTGTTTTACGGTATGTAATTGATTACTTAAGTAACATGCTATGGCCTTTTAGTCGATTGAAAACTTAGAGATAATGGCTTGAATAGCATTGAACATAGTCAATAATGAAAATTAATATATTCACTGAATATTTGAGTATAGTCAATAACCAGTATTCATATATATAGCTTTGTGGTTTGGAAAATATTTTTGTGATTTAGATTAAGAATTGTTTTATTCTCATCGCTAATACAAGTAGAATATCCCTTTGAGCTTTTTTAATACACAAATGTTTTCCATCTGGGTTAATCAAAAGAAATTCTGAAGCTCTTGAACATTTTCAAAGAGGCCTCAAAGTGTTAAGTTTCTATAAACTCTGCGAAAATCCATGGCCTGCAAGTGGAAGGGTGCCATAACTAAATACTGCTGGATGCCACTAAAGGAACTACAGTTGTAATTGGGTTCCTCAGCTGTTCCTGAGACACAGCAACTAGCTCCCCTAAAGGTTATTGCAGAAACGTGCAGCTCTGAACAGACCTTGATCCGTGAGACTGCTCAGCCTTTCAGATGGGTAGGAAATTTTGGAGGGAGCGAGCGAAGGGACATTATGAGCAAAGGCAGTATGGCTGCAAGGGGTCGCATATAAATAGCCGTCAAAAGTTAGGACATGCGTTTTCAGTAAGAGGGTTAATTTTTTCTGCTAAGATATGACTTTGGAACTCCTACGTGCCAGGTAGCACAAAAAAACACGTTCTGAGGATTTAATCCCTGCCCGAAGGATTTTATATTTTCAATGTGAGAATAGAAACACAGCATTATAGATACATTGAGTATGTGAGGGAAGTATTTACAAAGTTACAATTAATGCAGTAAGAGATTTAAATGCAAAGCATAAATGACGTGAACAGAGTAGAACTGTAAACAAGGTCAGGCTACAAAACAATGCAAATGTATTAATTCCCAGAGGAAACGAAGAAAACTTGCTGCTCTCCCGTATCTATTATTTCAAGGAAATTATTTCTGTCTAGAATTGAATCAGATTAATAGAGCTGTGTTTCTTAACAGGAGGTTATGAATCAGAATACAGTAAATGTACCTGTAGAGAAGAATTATTCCACTATAACTAAATATAACATCATCCAGATATCTGTGTAGGTATATAAAGATACCAGCCTTCTTTCTTACTGTCCAGTGTTAGGCCATCTACTCATAGTCTCCTGTTATACTTATTTTGCATTGTATTATTGTCTTTTATAGATTATCTTCCATTCTCAACGGCATTTTTTTTTTAGCATTACCAAAAACCAATGACATCTGTCCTAGAGATGCCTCTGCTAAACTGAGCAGAGCTGATTTCCCAGAGGAATTTGGGAAGGACAAGAATACTTTCTGCAGATGGGGTGTTTTCTGGTTTTGTAACGACTTTCACATACAACGTGTTTTAGTTTTAAAGTAATGCCTAGGCAGCCCAAAGTCTGTAGGAGGCATTGTGTAAAGGTTTATCCAGACCAGAAGGAGTAGAAACAATAAAGAAAAGTAAAATAAATACCCCAGAATCAGATGCTAAGACAACAATAGAATTCAGATATCCCTATCTCCTGCACAGAGCTATGTTAAAGGTATCTGAATGTTATGTCCTGTGTGAGGGTAATGATTGTTTAAAAATAAAAATATTTCTATTTTTTAATGGTCTTAAAGATTATTAATTGTAGTTTTCCCTATAAATACATTTAAACTTTCTTTTCTCTAACCATAGTCTTTTCATGAGCTTCCTAGTAAATAGTTTTAAACAAGATGGCTTTTTTTGATATAGAATATATATTTTCTAAATTCCGTGTATTTTAACTGTAATTATACCTGCAAATCATTTATGTGGCTGACGGAGGAATGAAATAAAACTGTTGTGGTACTGTGAGCCTTTAAACGCAGTCCAGATCAGTTTTGTTTAGGGCGTTTGGCGGAGCTTATTTCTTTCTAACCTCTTTGCTGTTTTCTGACTATGAAATACGGCAGTGTGTGTTTTTCAGAGTACTCCAGGCTGATGGAACATGCTGAGGCCTGTGCTGCACTAGCTATTAGTTTGTGTTAAACCATCATGGTTCAGGATCTGCCTGTCAGAAGATACTGTAAAAGAGTATATAAATAACTGCCTCTATATACCTAAAAAAAAAGCTGGGGGGAGAGAGGTGGAGCGGGTGGGAGAAACTTCTGCTTATATTACTGGCATTGATAATCAATGGTGAATGCCTCTCATCAGTAAGCCAGAAGTATTACGAGGCATATATTAAACATCCTGAGTTTGGGGCAAATCTCCAGCTGCATGTAAACAAACCATAATACAATTACAGCATATGTATCATCTGTGAAAATAGTACTGAATGCAAGATAAACTAATTCAAGTACATTTCCCATTTTGGGAGGAAGCAAAGATTTCTTTCCCAGTTAAAGAGAGGGTAGAAGCTTATTACAGTTGGTTATTCGGGCATATACACAGTAGCGGTGGAGGTATCTCATGACAATATTGACCATGGCTGCTCGTCTTGAATTCTGCGGATCGACACGCTTCACATTTAGAGTAGTCTGTCAAACTGACAGCAGCTGAAACTTAAACGCATGACGTGGTTACGTATATGAGAAGTTGATTTGTATCAAAGATTCTGATCTAACCTTTTTCGATCAGGGAACTGTTTATTCATATCATCTTGACACATCTACTGAAGTCAACAAATTCAGGAACTTCAATGCCATAGGAACAATCAGAAGACAGTCGTGGGCTCTCAACTGCAGGCTGCATCATTTACATTCACTAGACACGTTTTTCCAAATTAACCTAATACCATCAGACTTGGCATGCATAGTCCCTTCTGTTCAAAAGGAAAAGCATAACGTAGGGCACTACTCGTTGTGTGGATAAGTAGTAATGGGAAATTGATGGTAGTTGTTACTCTGGTAGTTGCAACTTCTATGCTCCCATAGTGTTAAAATTGAGCTCCAAGAAAATTAGGAGCTGGAGAAAAGAGAAGCCAGAAGTGAACAATACTGTTCTATATTTTAAAGGAACAGGGTCTCTTCCTGTTGTATGGGCGTTGACAGATTACTAGCCAAAAGCTCATCACAATTTCAGGGACTGATCCTGTGGTTCCCTGTGTTGTTGGGGTCAGTCTGTCAGCTCAGTCTCCTTAGAGTTGTTTCACAGGGGAAATAAAGTATTGTAACAGGTCCTGTTGAAAACCAGCAGACACACAGCTCTCTGAATTACTTTTGTTATCAAATCCCTTTTTCAATGCAGTTTGTCATCAACTGATGTTGTGGGTTTGGGAATATTGTTAGGGAACTAAGCAAGAAAACAAGTTTCACTGCGTAATCCAAAGTCAATGTATTTTAGCGCATAGGCTCCAGGCAATAATCATCATATTTTAGATTACTTTTATGAAAATTATCAATGCTCCGAATTTAACATTAACAAATGCTCTGAATTTAACTAAATAACAAAGTGCAAGAACTTTGGTGATACAGACATGCATAAATAAATGTGTAAGCTGACAGATTGTGCTGGAGTGTTGTTCATGGAGTTAATGTCAGAGCGAGCATTTATTCGTCTGCCAGAAACCTTAAACTCAGAGAAGTGCTTGTGTGTTATGGTAAATTTCTAGTAATTACTTTGACTCATTCTTGGGCTTCTCTGAGCCTGCTTCTTTGATGCATTAATTTGCAGGGGAAAATGGCCTTACAATGAATGAGATGCAGAAACGTGATTTGGTAAAATAAGGAATCATTTGTTGAATATCATTCTCAGCAGCCCATCGTTGATCTCCATACCTTTTAGATGTGGTGCAAGGGCAACCAATAAAATTTGTTTCTAATCTTTGTTTTGTTTTAACTTATTTAAAGCAAAATAAAAGAAACTGAGGGATAAAAGGAAATTTGCCCAGAGATTATGTGAAACAAATCAACTCATTCGGAATAGATCCAAGGTGTCTGTTTGCTGCAAGGTGTTGAGCAACAAACTTTGCTTTGTTTGTATACAAATCAGAAAAATATACGTTGGAAGCAAACTGTTTAGCAGATGTCCAGAAGCTCGTAAAGGCTTTCAACATGATCTGGTCCAAAAGAAAATTAAGTACTTTTGTGTTTCTGAGTTACTATATAGCTAAGAAATTTTTTCAGTTGCATGTGGATGCCTAAATTGGGGTGTTATCATTCCAGACCTTGCTGTCCTAATCAGGTGTTATTCTCAGAAGCAGTGTTTGCAGGGAGAGACTATGAGAAGGTTGGACATGCCTGTCCTCAGTGTTGGCCTGTGTTTTCTTCCAGGAAGAAAAGTTCTGAGAATATCGACATCAAATTAGCAGGAGCTTCTGTAGCTGAGATGCAGAAAAAGTAGAGAGAATAATTTTATTGGCCTGCTGTGAATAGAACCCTCTTTTCTGTTTGGGTGCATGTTTCTGTTACAAAAGCTACCCTTGTAACTGTACTGAAGTCTGAGCTATAGAACATTTGTTAAACCTTTTAAAATGCATGAACCGCTGTGCAGGTATGGGGTGGATGTCTGCTACAGAGATGGTTGATAGTGGACTGATAGACCTTGCTATTATTCATCGTTTGATGGGAATTTTTGTGCCACTGAAGACTACGCTTTTCTGCATTTAAGCTATTTATCAGCTAGTTTTACACTGGTTATTAGGTTATTTTTTAAAATATTTTGTTGGACGCTTTAACCACATTAAACATATACAAATATGTTTCAGACTCAAGGCAAGAAGTATTCTGAATTAAACCTGGCCTTTCAGTTCTTGTCATTCATCCTTTTGTATTTGACTTTCTAATGAAGCTAAAAGTGTTGAAACTACCTTTCCCTACAGTGTAGCTGATGGATAGAAAACTTCATAAACTCTGTTGAAGTCATCAGGAAAGTAACTGCAACTCAGCAGTGATATGCCTGAATGTCTAATCTCTGCTTTATCAATCTTTCAATCTCCTTTTTCCTCTATTTTCTTTTTTCCACCTGCTGACAAAATATCTGAGAAACATAAATGTGTTCTCAAGTTAAGCAGTTTTCCACAACTTCTTGAATTTGATCTGTTTTCTGTGATATAAGCCCAGCAGAAGTGTGTTAATACACTATTGCAGAAATCCAGAGAGAAAATGAAAAGGACATACACATAGTTTTCGTCAGTTTAGAAGTGCTAGCTTTTTAAGAAGTTCTGAAGCTTGAAAATTAAAAAAATAAATGAATCAAAATAAGCCATAACTAGTAAGCGGGTTTTAAACAAAATGTACTAAATGAGAGTTGAAATCTACCAGTTGCAGAATAAAATAGATAATGAGCAGCTATGGGATTATCTGACTTGAAAATAACTGTAAACTTGCTGTATTTTTCAGCACTTCAGAGAAAGTTGTTTAATTACCTATTGATAATGACAGTGAATATTGCATTTAGCGAATGCTTTAATGTTATAAAAGTAAGTATGCACATGTATCTCTGGTTTAAAAGAAAATATTTTCATTGCTTTATTTTTCAAGCATTGGTGGTTTTGTCCGTTAACTAAACAGTAGACTCTGCCCATGCTCTGATTTTTCCAGTTATTAGTTGGCATATTCCCATAATAGCTCAGTCATTGAAGTGCTCTGTTGCATGATTTCTGGTTGATAAGACCTCAAGTAAAGTCTGGTTTTATGTATTTTGAGTGCAATGCAATTTCCTCACCTGTGTCTGTAAATGCCCACTCTGACATTTTAAGTCGGCAATGTTTTCAAAGGGAGATTCAAACCTTTTAGGAAAGTTTAAAATCAGAGGTATAGATCCACATTTCAGTACATTTCTAACACGTTATATTTTGGAATGATTGTTTATTGTTGTATTGTGGAGTTCATGAAGCACTGTGAATTTTAACACATTTTTAATGTGAATGCAGTGGGTTTTGCAAGGATTTTTTTCTTCAATATATGTAAGGATCTATATTGTTGGTGGCTTGATAAAAAAAAAAAGTGAGAGGGAAGAGTAGTTGGACTACTTTAAGGGCTTTTTCCATTTCCTAAAATGTTGTGTTTACAGTCTTGGATATTATTTTTTATATTTAGTTAATAATATGAATGATGTGAAAGCAGCTTTTAGTTCTCTTGTGTTCCACATTTGCTCCCTAACATGAAGTCCCGAAGGAGAAGATAAGGGCATGAGGTGAAAAGCCCAAGATTGTACTGGGTTGGCTCAGATGTGGAATGCCAATTGCCTGGACTGTAGAGTAAGCATTAAATAAATGAAAAGGATTATCTTAGCAGTCACTGGGAAGGGAGGAGCTCTTCAGAATAGAATTAAATGGCTCAGGAGTGAACGAATTAATTTGTGGTGGTACCACTGTCACCTAAATCAAATACCTCTAGCCTCCAAAACAATAGGATTTGATATTCAATGTTTTTCTTTTTCTATGAGAATGCAAATTTAAAAATGCCTTTAAGACTTAAAATTCATTAATTACCAAGTGACAGAAGCAAATTCTAGTATTGTACAACGTTAGTGTAGACTTTGAAAGATCCTTGTTTCTATAATAAAAAAGAAAAATTCTCATAGATATTTTCTGTTCTAATGCTGTTCTAACTTCAGCATTTTTAAAAACATCTAAGTCAAGGTATTTATATAATAAAATGGCATACATTTTGCAATCTTTTTCCCTTTCCTTTTTTTTCTTTCTTTTTTGTAATTTTTTCAGCTTCAGTTTACACGCTATTAATATCTAGTGACACAGTTCTTTCGGATGTATAGTGTGAAACCTATATTCTGCTCAGTTACTCAAAGCGATGAGAATAATTTTAACAATTGCTCAAATGAATAAGACTTGCAGAAGAGACAGCTTTCTAATCCTGAATTAAGATCAAGCAATGTTTTTCTAATGTTTATTTAAATTTAATTACATACAAATAAGGCTTACACTAGCAAATCCCCAAACAGAGAAAAGTGATAGACTATTTCTTTTTCCTCTGCATGTGGATTGTAGCATCTCAAACATTTACTCTTTCATTAACTTTGGAAAATTCAAATTTGGATTTGAATACTACAGAGAAGGACAGGTGAGGAGGACTTGAGGGTTCTCAGGTGAGGAGAATAAGAGGGACCCCCACACATTCATGAGTGTACCTTATCATGAGTACATGGACGCGCAACTGTAAATGCAGCATTCACCAGTCACGTCTCATGCCCTTGATAAGCTGATGCTCTTCCAGACTCCAGAAAGCTATACCTATGGCTGTATTATGCTACAGACTTTAAAAAGCCTTTAATTTACGAATTGACAAATGGAAATTTTTATTATCAGGCAATAAGTTCTGAGAAACTAACATACGCTCTTAGGCATGATTTAAATTTCATGTTGCTGACACACCTGTGCTTAAGTGTTGTAACTCAATATGCAAAATAATTATATTTGTGACAGAAACTCTGCAAATCTTTTTCTTCACACTTTTCTATTTGACTGCTTGAGTGATGGTCCTGATTTCTTGAAGGTAAAAACATGGTGAATGTGTATACACTTTTGACTTTTTGTTACTATAAAAAAAAGAAGGCATCAAAAATGAATTTTATTCTAACAGTACTACACACAAGATAGATTTATGTTCTACATATACTGGGAGTATTATTGATACTTTTAATGTGACAAATGCTACAAAATCTTTCCAAAAGATATAATTGCTAATATGTATGCAGGCTATAGAAATACTAGTTATTAAAAGTCTGCCAAATTATTATTTAATACAGATTTTACTGTTTGTAACAGGGAACTGAAGAAAAGAGAGATTGTAAACACTGAAGGGCAAAGTATTTTGATAACTAGGAAGGCTAAAATGTAGTGCTCTTTTCCTATATTTTGTTACACTGCTCATACATTTAGACTACAACCTGTGATGTGCATCAGTTAAAGACCAAATTTTAATCTGATCAAGCCATCCATTTACCGGTACTTAAGGGATATAGACTTTCATGCAGATTTCTCCATGATTAGCAAAAAACCCCAAACCAATAAAACATTAAGGAACAAAATTAAGAGACGGTTTTTTGTGTGTGTGCTTTCTTATTTGTTTGGTTTTCCCCTTCTTTAATAACTGCCTTTATTTTTATAGGAATGGAGAAATACAGCTCTGGGAGATGCTCTCCACAGAAAACAGCTATTCACTTGAAGTGTGCACTGGGCACAGATTTAAGCAACAAAGACTTTATGAAGAAACTGGACACAAACGCCAGAATGGGAGCATCCCAAGGTACTCCAAGACTGAAGCCTACATGTGAGTCATATTGAATTATTTCAAAACCCAAAATGCATCAGTTATAATCTACACCTGATACAGAATAGCAAGGAGAAAAGCGAGATCTCTATGGAGTCACAAAGTTTTTGCAAAAGCTTGGCAGTTATGATGGGGGTGTGGGATGGAAATGGCAAAATTCAGTCAGATTTCCTGAAAGTCCTTTTGTTAGGAAGTCCAGGCTTCCATGATCCACAGCCTCAGTGTAACTGTGATGTGTGCTGTCTTTGAGGTTTGCACCGTGAAGTTAATGTGACAGATTCTGGCAAAGCTCGTACAGATAACCTCAAGGCTGGAGCTCCAAATCTTCAAGTAGTTGCAGCCCTTGTTTGTCTGAGGAGTGGGTTTCAAAGTTTTAGTTGAGCTGAGACCTTTAATTTGTTTGTAGTGTTCTTTTTGCTCCAAGTAGGATGTAATTTTTTTTTTGTTTTTCATTTTCAAAAGCTCTACTCTAAATACTCCTTTAAATACTGCTGCAAAATGAGGACAGCACAGTTTCAGTAGTGAATGACTGTAATAGTATAATAAGGGGGAACAAATAGGTGAAACTGTGCAAAGTGAAGGAAGTGAAGAAAAATAGCTGCCATGGGGAGGAGTTCTTGGAAGAAAAACATTCTTTTCTAAAGAGTTATCTCTGGCTCATTGTAGATAACCTTTACTTTGACAATCTGAAAAGGATCTTTATGCCCCATAGGAAGCACTGTACTTTGAAAGCTTTTCTGAGCTCAGAGGATGCTGAGATGCTGTCAATACACAAGTAAATATATTGTATTTATTTACATTGAAATGGAGAGGGAGGGCAGAAAGCCCTTATCAAGGGATTTAAGCAGGACCAAGGAAGCTCATTCTCAGCAATGAATATAAATAAAAAGATTGTGTGCTCCTTAGTAACATCACCTAAGGAAGCAGTGACGACTTGATTTTAATTTTCCATCATTCCTATAGAAAAAGCTCATTAAAAATGCCAATGCAACAGACATGGTAAAAAGCTGGAAATCTCACCACCTGACAACTAATTTATCTGCTATTGATTTATATGCATTGCACATTTGAGCTACGGACTTCAGTTGCTTATGCTGTCACCATGCAGTCTATAGTGGATAACAAACACTCCTATAAAAAGTCTTTTGAGTTTATAGGTCCTAGTAATAAATAATTTTGTTGGACTGATAATAGACCATTATGATCAGCATAGGTTAGCTTACCAGCTCTCACTCCTTGGAAAAGGCTCTGATTATATAATTCTTTCTGTACATTGGAATATTGAACTGCAAATTGGTGTTCAAAATCCACCTCATTCAGGACCCTACTTCTCTGGGACTTCATCTTCCGCCTAGATCTCTTCTAGTTCTCTGGCAAGGGCAAATGTCATAACTTTTTGCTGCTAACTGGGATAATGACCTATATGGAAGTTAACAGAGCTATCCAACTTTCAAGGTTGTGAAACACTTGGCTTCAGTTGGCTTCTTTAGCAGCGGGTTTCCTTGTTTAGTGTTTTGTAGAGCTCTGTATCTGTTTTGTTAAAACTTGAGAAAAAATAGTTGCTGAAGCTGTTTAGGGAATCAGAGGTGGCTATGGCAAATATGAAGAACAGGTTAAAATTGGTATATGTTCATCACTTAAACTCAATTCTCATTTAATTTAGAGGACTTTCTCCTTAAGTCTTAAGATCTACCACCCTGAATTCTATTTAATAATGAATGCACAGGTTGTAAGTCAGAAAAGCTGATTATGTCTTTAATGAGAAAGACTAAGTTTAGGGAGTTTAAAAGAGCTTATAGCTTTTGTGTTAACCATTTTCGTTAGCCATTGAAATGACACATTCTGAACAATAGCACAAGTTTTGTTTTGGAATTGCCATGACCCAGTTTGGAGGAGTAAAAAAAAAAAAGAAAGGTATAATGAAATGAAAACTATAGTGACTTTTTAGGTAGGAAAAAAATGCTAAAGCTATTCTTTGACAAATCGGCAGAATGGCTGATCTGAATGCTGTACTTGGATTTCTGCATATTCATATGACTATGGTTTGTACCTCATGATAATGTAATCGGTGCTAAGTAGGTTAAGAAAGGAGACAGCTGCTGCTATGTGCAGCTCTGATCTGAAATCACAAATGTGTCACCTTACCAACACACATATAGTTTTTTACTCCAAAAGTCTGGCTCACAATTCAGTGATTCTACTTGAGATATAAGATAGTACTCATTATAATCAAGGTAAAGACTTGAAATCTCCAGCTGACTTACTAAGAAAAATTAAAAGATTGGACTGAGTTCTAGGCTCGATAATACTCAAATGCTGCAAGCTGGCTGCTTTTCAAAACAATTTGCATGCTCTGCTTAGACATAACCTGGTAGAAGGCCTCTCATCTGCATATTACTTTCTAAAACATGATGACTAGGTTACATCATGTTCTGTGGTGAGAGATCTATGAGATGCTGCAAATGCAAATATTTAACTTTTTTTTAAATTATCATGAGACTGCTGTGTATAAGTGATTCTGCATTTCAGCTCTTGAGATCTCAGTGTACAGGTATCATAACCAAATTAATTGAACTGTTTGTTTTTGGAGATTATTCGGATGGAAAAAGGTTTTCATTTGATGTGTATAGATAAACAGACGAGTATGGATTATCCTGTGAATCCTAGTTGTTTTATCCTTATAAAAATTAAAAACTGGATTTCAGTAAGCACGGTTTGTTTTTATAGGTATTTAATTAGTTTAGAAAAACTAGTAAATTGGAAATAAACTACTTTCTCCTCTCCTTGTAGCAGTGGTGAATATTCCACAAACATAAAGACTAATAAAGTTCTGATGCTGGTGCCAAATATGTTTGAGCCGAGCATAGCTCGAATTCATGAGAGCTTTCTGAGCTGCTCGACATGTTCCTTTTCATATCCATTTGACATTTTTCTGACTTTGTTCTTATGTGCAAGTATTCTGTGCAGTCTTTAAAAGCAGCGGTTTTGCAATGTTGGAAAAGTAAACCTTATGTTTGTGAAGTTACAATTAAAAAAAGTTCATGTGTTCTGTTCTGCAATAGAAACTCACAGGTACAAGGCCATACAGTTGAAAATGAAAGTGCTGTTGAAGGGGTAGCACTATAAAATAATATATTGTTTTCCACATTATCTCTGTAGCAGAAAATACATTTATGCATCTGCTGGTACTCAAGTTAAATATCTTCTGGTTCTCTTTAACTCCACTCTTCCCCTAATCCTTTTTTTTTTTTTTTAAGGAGCAACCTAACAAAGTTGTTTATAAGTTCTTTACTCAGAAGACTAATTTATTCTTTTAATATTAGATTCTCCTGTTCGTGCAGGATCAGTACAAGGCGTAGGCACAATATGAGCTGTGAAATCTTGCCCTCTGAAGCTGTTGGGAATTTTGCAAGTGAAGAATGGTATCAGGTTTTCAACCAAAGCATTTGGACAAACTTAAATCATGCCTAGGTCTTGTGCAGCTTCTCTACACAAAGCTAATTTTCTCCCAGAGGACCAAATAGTAAACTAATGTGACAGGTAGTGCTTTACAGCAGATGAGACTGGAACTCAGCAGCACAGAATTCTAAATGGTTATTTTAATTAATTTCTTGAATTGTTTTACCTATGGAGATGCCACAGAAAATCCCTCTTAAAAAGCAGGCAGGAGGTCACAAATTTATGTACATGTAAATTGGAAGAAATGCTTTATTATCTTTTAACAAGAATTGGTTTTTAAAATTTTATAAATATATCAACCTTGCCATAGCTCTCATGCTTACTGCATGAGAGCTAACATTGAGTTTATAGCAGTGTTGCTAGTATGTACCATACTTTATACCAGTTGAACTTCAAAATTACTTTAACGTGGTCTGTATTTAAGGTATTTTCCCTTTATTTTTCTGCTTTAACCTGGGGCTTTTATTTATTTATTTATTTTTCAATGGGAATTTGAGAAGAGATCTTTAAGTTAACTTTGTTTTTTTACATTATCCCCAAATGAGTCTAAATGGTGTCATGAACAATATTAATAATTTTCAGCTATGATGAGTTTTGCAGACAGATATTGAGAAAAGAGCATCTTCAGTTACATTTGGGAAGTTCAATACATGCATGTAATAACCATTATTATTAAGCTATTTAACATAACGCATGAGTCTTTGAATAATGTTGCTATGGATAGTATGTATCTTGGAATGATTTGGCTCCAAACTGGTAGACTTCTGCTTAGACTGTGAAAGAATTTCATTTAATTTACTGCTTGGCTCTAAATGAGGGCTTCTTGCTGTAAATCATCTGTCTAGACCCAATGCATCTGAAATTTTCCTCCACTAAACTGAATCCCCCAGGCTTCCTTGCATGTGTCTCCATAACCCCTTTGGTCTGACACAGTTTGCAATATCATAATAGCTGGAATTATCACTTTTACTCTTGGAAGAAGTGCTACATTGTGTATTAGAGACAGCCCTAAATAAATCCATGGCATCATTCCAACAAAATATGTGAGAGGGGGCTACTTCAATTAAGTGCTTGGGTTCAGTGCAACCAATTAGGACACTTCTCTAGCTGGACACACTTGGTCTGTAAATGTTGCTTAAAACCAGCTTTCATACAATTCTTAAAAGGCTGTTTCAGTGACTCTTCCAAGATTTTATCATTGTAATGTTCTTATGACATTTGTCTTCTGGAGCAATGGCTACATGCACTGAAGCCCTGTTGGCTGGGAACTGGCTGGGCATCACCTGCTGATGGGAAGCAGAGAATAAATCTTTTGTTTACCTTTGCTTCCGTGCACAGTGTTTGCTTTTGCTTTATTAAACTGCCTTTATCTTGACCCACAAGGGGTTTTTTCCATCTTATTTTCTCTTCCCCACACCCCGTCTTGCTGAAGATGGGAGTGATAGAGTGGCTTGGAGGGCACCTGGAATCCGGCCAAGGTCAACCCACCACACCTTCTCTCTGATGTGAACTTCTTCCCACTAAAAGTCCCATTCACTCAACTACCCGCCCCACAACTTCTTGACAGTAGAATCTTGTGGGGTTCTGTTCATCTTTTTAGAGCCCTACCCTTATCTTTTTAGGATTCATCTATTAGAAGCTTTTTTTTGATCAATAGAGAAAATCAGTAACTGTAGGCTCCTAAGACTATAGGGTTCTAGCTGTTCTTTACAGGTCGTCAGATATAGAAACAGATGAAAACAGTAAGAAACAAAACTAACAGCTTATAAGTTGCACTTTTAATTAATGGTTTAAAAACAAAGCTACTGGAGTGAGTAATTTACATTTAGATATTAGATTAGACTTAAAAAATCAATAGGAAGTTTTTCTCTTTCTGTATTAAAGATTGATTATTTTCCTCTGGTACTTGCAAAGAGGCAAAGTTTTAGTAAAAATCTTAACTGAGAAGAATGAGAAATAACGCAGATCTGAATCGTAATACCGCAGTTCAAAACTACATCCTCATTCGTGTAATATTGGAACAGTTTTTAACTTCTGATTAATTTGTGGAGTTTCTATGTTCCGTTCAATCCAAACTCAGCATAACTGAAAAATGAATGAAGAATGCAAGAAAAAAAATATTAAGGAAGAGGTTTTTGTATACAGCATAGTGTAAAAAAACCTTACGTTTGTAGAACCCTATGACACCTTGATGATTATTTAGAATGAAGAATGTTTGGGGAAAAAAGAAGTTCAGTTGATTGATAATGAACCTCACAGTACAGAGATTTAGTCTGGCAAACTCTGCTCTCCATTGTTTATTTTATGTAGTGTCAGAACTTTCTGGAATTATCTTCTTGATTTCTGAACTAGTTTAATATAAGTATTTCCTGTTATTGATTTCTATTCTTGATTTGAAGGATGAGTGAAAATAATTTGGAAGAGCTTTTGATTAATTACTGTCTAGTTATGCTATGCACTTTGTATAAATAGACTGTCTTGTTCCTCTAGCTCTTGAGATTTGAAAAATGCCAGTGAAATAGTATTGAATTAAACTTAATTATTAAATAATGTAATGTAGTCAGCAAAATTCCATGCCGAATGGTTGAGCTGTGGTAGTTAATTTGTTTGCCTGTGCCGTGGTTTAGCCTCAGACGGCAACAAAGAACCACGTGTCGCTCGCTCGTGCCTTCCAAACACAGGAAGAATCGTAAGAAAAGGCAAGACTCTTGGGTTGAGACAAAGGCAGTTTAATAGAACAGCAAAGGGAACAGGCAAACAACAACAACAACAACACGGATAGGGGAATATACAAACGCGATTACGGAACCGCCGCTCCCCCTCGCCGCTCGCCGGCCGGACCCGGGCCGCCCCAGCCCGCTTTTAAGCAGCAACTTCCTGCCCCCTCCCCCGGCAGCTCAGGGTGGGCGTGGCTCACATGGCATGGAATACCAGGAAAAGTTAACCCTATCCCCACCGGAACCAGGACATTATCCACCCCTTATTCCATACCATCTATGCCATGCCCAGCAGGTTCCAATGAATTGCCACCACTTTCCCCTGTTATATATATATATATACACACATATAATACCCTTAGTTTATGGGTCATCCCTCCAAAGTGTCCGTTGAGTTCTTTTAATCCACGGCTTTGGGCTCCATCTGTTAGAACAGTCTCTCAGGGCAGGTGAGATGCTGGGTGGTGCTGGTCTGTTGCATGCTGTATTTTTCGGAGCTTGTGACTGGTGCACCTGGTGTGGCTCATGCACGCAGTCTGTAGGCTGAAGATGTAGATCTTGAGGAAACTGCTGGGCGCCGGCTGCTGAGATCAGTTCTTATCCCATCACCCCTGTGCCTTACTTGTAGTACAACTGATAGCAATTATAGCAATGAGGACATACAGTGACAGTGTTACTTAGCAATTAACAGCACACAATCTGATTCATTGGCTATTCTCGCCCAAAATCAGATCTCCATGAGGTACACATCGGACTTCCCCATCCTTCCGCATCACCCACCAAGTGCACCCAGGTCCTTGGGCAAAAGCAATCCCACGGATGGGTTTGCCTTTGCCTGAGGCAGGACTAACCCAGACTGTCTTCCCTAGCATATTCTTCATGTGCACTACGGGGACTTTATCCCCTTCTACAGTACGTGGAAGTTTTGATTGGGCAGGGCCAGCCCGATTGTTAGATCCCCTGGTGTTAACTAGCCAGGTAGCTTTTGCTAAATGCGTATCCCAGTGTTTGAAAGTCCCACCACCCATTGCTCTCAGTGTAGTTTTTAACAGTCCATTGTATCGTTCTATCTTCCCAGAGGCTGGGGCGTGATAGGGGATGTGATACACCCACTCGATACCATGCTCTTTGGCCCAGGTGTCTATGAGGCTGTTTCGGAAATGAGTCCCATTGTCCGACTCAATTCTCTCTGGGGTACCATGTCGCCACAGGACTTGCTTTTCAAGGCCCAGGATAGTGTTCCGGGCAGTGGCATGGGGCACAGGGTATGTTTCCAGCCATCCAGTGGTTGCTTCCACCATTGTGAGCACGTAGCGCTTGCCTTGACGGGTTTGTGGCAGCGTGATATAATCAATCTGCCAGGCCTCCCCATATTTGTATTTCAGCCATCGCCCTCCATACCAAAGAGGCTTCAAACGCTTGGCTTGTTTGATCGCAGCGCATGTCTCACATTCATGGATGACCTGTGCAATAGTGTCCATGGTCAAGTCCACCCCTCGGTCACGAGCCCATCTATATGTCGCATCTCTCCCTTGATGGCCTGAGGAGTCATGGGCCCACCGAGCTATGAATAGTTCACCCTTATGTTGCCAGTCCAGATCCACCTGAGCCACTTCAATCCTTGCGGCCCGATCCACCTGCTGGTTGTTCTGATGTTCCTCCGTGGCCCGATTCTTCGGTACGTGGGCATCTACATGGCGTACTTTCACAACCAGATTCTCTATCCGGGCAGCAATATCTTGCCATAGGTCAGCAGCCCAGATGGGTTTGCCTCTGCGCTGCCAGTTGCCCTGCTTCCACTGCTGTAACCATCCCCACAGAGCATTTGCCACCATCCATGAGTCAGTGTAGAGATAAAGTACTGGCCATTTTTCTCGCTCAGCAATGTCCAAAGCCAGCTGAATAGCCTTCACCTCTGCAAACTGGCTCGATTCACCCTGTCCCTCACTGGCTTCTGCAACCCGTCGTGTAGGACTCCACACAGCAGCCTTCCACTTTCGATGCTTTCCCACAAGACGGCAGGACCCATCAGTGAACAGGGCATATTTCTTCTCATTTTCTGGCAGTTTATTATATGGTGGGGCCTCTTCTGCACGCGTCACCTCCTCCTCTGGTGACATTCCGAAATCCTTGCCTTCTGGCCAGTCCATGATCACTTCCAGAATTCCCGGGCGACTGGGGTTTCCCATTCGAGTTCGCTGCGTGATCAGTGCAATCCACTTACTCCATGTAGCATCGGTTGCATGATGTGTGGTGGGGACCCTTTCTTTGAACATCCAACCCAGCACCGGCAGTCGAGGTGCTAAGAGGAGCTGTGCTTCTGTACCAACCACTTCCGAAGCAGCTCGAACCCCTTCATATGCTGCCAATATCTCTTTTTCTGTTGGAGTGTAGCGGGCTTCGGATCCTCTGTATCCACGACTCCAAAACCCTAGGGGTCGACCTCGAGTCTCCCCTGGTGCTTTCTGCCAGAGGCTCCAGGTAGGGCCGTTCTCCCCGGCTGCAGTGTAGAGCACATTTTTAACATCTTGTCCTGCCCGGACTGGCCCCAGGGCCACTGCATGGACTATTTCCTGTTTGATTTGTTCAAAAGCTTGTCGTTGCTCAGGACCCCATTTAAAATCATTCTTCTTCCAGGTTACTTGATACAGAGGGCTTACAATTTGACTGTAATCTGGGATATGCATTCTCCAAAAACCCACAATACCTAAGAAAGCCTGTGTTTCCTTTTTACTAGTTGGTGGAGACATAGCTGCTATTTTGTTGATCACATCCATTGGAATCTGACGGCGTCCATCTTGCCATTTTATTCCTAAAAACTGGATCTCCTGTGCAGGTCCCTTGACCTTACTTCGCTTTATAGCAAAACCAGCGTTCAGAAGGATTTGGACTATTTTACTCCCTTTCTCAAAAACTTCTTCTGCTGTGTTTCCCCATACAATGATGTCATCAATGTACTGCAGATGTTCTGGAGCTTCACCCTGTTCCAGTGCAGTCTGGATCAGTCCATGGCAAATGGTGGGGCTGTGTTTCCACCCCTGGGGCAGTCGATTCCAGGTGTATTGGATGCCCCTCCAAGTGAAAGCAAACTGTGGCCTGCACTCTGCTGCCAAAGGGATTGAGAAAAATGCATTCGCTATATCAATCGTGGCATACCACTTGGCTGCCTTGGACTCCAGTTCGTACTGGAGTTCTAGCATGTCCGGCACAGCAGCACTCAGCGGTGGCGTGACTTCATTCAGACCACGATAGTCTACAGTTAGCCTCCACTCTCCATTAGATTTTCGCACCGGCCATATGGGACTGTTAAAGGGTGAACGAGTCTTGCTGATCACTCCTTGAACCTCTAGTTGACGAATCAGCTCATGGATGGGAATCAGAGAGTCTCGGTTAGTGCGATACTGCCGCCGATGCACCGTTGTGGTAGCAATCGGCACCTGTTGTTCTTTGACCCTCAACAACCCCACAACAGAAGAATCCTCTGAGAGACCAGGCAAGGCAGACAACTGTTTAACTTCCTCTGTCTCCAAAGCAGCTATGCCAAAGGCCCAGCGGTACCCTTTTGGGTCCTTAAAATACCCTCTCCTGAGGTAATCTATACCAAGGATGCATGGAGCCTCTGGGCCAGTCACAATGGGATGCTTTTGCCACTCATTCCCAGTTAGGCTCACTTCTGCCTCCAGTACAGTCAACTCTTGGGATCCCCCTGTCACCCCAGAAATACAAATGGGTTCTGCCCCTCTATAGCTTGATGGTATTAAAGTACACTGCGCACCCGTGTCCACTAGAGCCTTATACTCCTGTGGGTCTGATGTGCCAGGCCATCGAATCCACACCGTCCAATAAACCCGGTTATCCCTTTCCTCCACCTGGCCGGAGGCAGGGCCCCCCTAATACTGGTCATAGTATCCATTACTCACTTCTTGCATAAATGACTTGGAAGTTCCTTCAAGAGGATCAGAAGCAAGATCAAGCCTTCTGCTTTGTCTGGGGAACGGCCCACTGGAAACTGGGGCGGCACTTTTCCTGGAGGGATCCCCTTTTGTGGTTGTCCTTCCTTGCAACTCCTGTACCCGTGTCCGCAGGATCGAAGTAGGTTGTCCGTCCCACTTCCTCATGTCCTCTCCGTGGTCCCGCAGGTAGAACCACAGGGTGCCTCGTGGTGTGTACCCTCTGTACTCTCTCTCTTGAGTGGGGAAATGCCTGCTTCTAATAGCTGAGATGCTGGCCCGTGCAGGTGGGGAGTAGGACATATTCTCTTCAAGTTGCTGGACCTTCCGCGACAGTTTCTCCACAGCTGAGACAAGGGGGGAAGAGAGACTTTCTTCATATCGCCGGAGCCGGCCAGCTACCTCATCCACCGTTGGTCCCTCTTCACCTTTCCATTCCATTACTGCCAGGGAGTTGGCATATGACGATGGTGCGCTCCGTACAAACTTCCGCCACATGGGCCTTGTGCATCGCACCTCATCAGGGTCTGTGGGTAAGTCTGCATTGTCCAAGTCATAATAAATCATCTCCCGCACGGCTAATTCTCTCAGGTACTGGATACCTCTTTCCATGGTAGTCCACTTGCTTGGCTGACATACAACATCCTCGCTGAAGGGGTACCTCTCCCTCACGCCTAACAGGAGTCGTTTCCAGAGGCTGAGGGCTTGGGTCTTTTTCCCGATCGCCTTGTCAATGCCGCCTTCCCTAGACAGGGATCCCAGCTGCCTGGCCTCCCTACCCTCTAATTCCAGGCTACTGGCCCCATTATCCCAGCACCGGAGCAGCCAGGTGACAATGTGCTCGCCTGAAAGTCGGCTAAAATCTTTTCGCATATCCCGCAGCTCACTCAAGGATAGGGATCGAGTAATTATCTCTGGTTCTGCCTCTTCCTCCTGCTCTCGTGATGGCCCTGGTTCATCATCATCTCTTACTAAGCAAACTGATTTCTTTGTGTACTTCTTCTTCTGTATGGGGGCAACTGATACTGGCATGGGTTGGTTCCCTGGTTCAGTGGCAGTGGCTACCACGGGGGTTGCAGTAGTCGCAGTGTCTGTCGCAAGGATTGCAGTAGCCGCAGTGTCCGTCGCAAGGATTGCAGCAGCCGCAGGGGCCGCCGCAGGGGCTGCAGCAGGGGCCGCCGCAGGGGCTGCAGCAGGGGCTGCAGCAGCCGCAGGTCTGGTTTCCATCTCTTCCCCTTGAGGGTGCTGCATAATTCTGAGCAGTGCCTGGTAGATACTGGCCAGGGCCCAGCACAGCGCGGTGAGTTGTGCCTCTCTAGAATAGCCACAGCATTTTCCCTTCAAATATTCTACCACTTTATCAGGGTCCTGTAATTGTTCAGGGGTGAAGTCCCAGACCATTGGAGGTGAGTAGTTCTCTAGGTACCTGCCCATGCTCTCCCACATGCCATGCCACCCCTGACTATCCAGCCTCGGAGCAGATCTCCGGGTGGTAGTCTTAAATAGTCGCTTAACCCTAAACAAGACCTGGAACGTATTCAGGAGACATAGCACTACGAACACGCTAGTTTGAGTATCCCAAGGATATTCAAAATTCTCAAAAGCTGTCATACCTGACCCGAAGGAGAAAAGGGAAGCAAAAGGGCTGGGGAAATTATTAACAAATTCTGAGAGACGGTGTCCAATGTACGGACAGGACAGCAAAACCGCATAAACACCCCAAAATAGCCGTCTGAACAGTGATGTTATCATATCATAAACAGATATCGCACAGGACAGCAGAATGATAATCCTCATCCCTGTTCCAGACATGGTAAACAGCATCGCAGGGAGTACATAAGCCATATAGGAATTTATGTAACACAGCCATGAGAACAAACCAAGCAACATGATGACCAGTGACTACTTACCTAATAAAATAAATGCATACAAAAAAAAAAAAAAAACCAAAACCGTTTTTTCCACGTTCTAGTTGGATTCTGTCGTTATCTCAACCCTTCGAGCCCCACGTTGGGCGCCAAAAAGGACTGCCGTGGTTTAGCCTCAGACGGCAACAAAGAACCACGTGTCGCTCGCTCGTGCCTTCCAAACACAGGAAGAATCGTAAGAAAAGGCAAGACTCTTGGGTTGAGACAAAGGCAGTTTAATAGAACAGCAAAGGGAACAGGCAAACAACAACAACAACAACACGGATAGGGGAATATACAAACGCGATTACGGAACCGCCGCTCCCCCTCGCCGCTCGCCGGCCGGACCCGGGCCGCCCCAGCCCGCTTTTAAGCAGCAACTTCCTGCCCCCTCCCCCGGCAGCTCAGGGTGGGCGTGGCTCACATGGCATGGAATACCAGGAAAAGTTAACCCTATCCCCACCGGAACCAGGACAGCCTGTAACTCATATTTCCTATAACTATTTTAAAACAATCTATAGTGACGATTCAGGAATCAGTAATGATAGGAACACATTATTTTGAAAGGCTTGATATTGAAATGTAAAACTAGGATTTTCAGGTGTAGTAATTCAGCTCAGCTCTAATGACAGTAAAAAATTTTCTGCTTCTGGTAAAGGTTTAACGTGTATGCTTAAGGCTGATACCTTTTGGATGCGAGTGTGTGTTTCCTACTGGAATCAATAAGATATTACAGCACACTGGAAAGCAGAATTAGTCATGGGAATATTTGGTTTAGGGATAGAATTTTTGGTGTTATTTAATCTGCTCTAGTAGAAATGAAAATGTACTCTACACCTTGCATAGCATGGGATAGGCTGGTAGGATCTTCTGCAAGAAGAGGTGAGTGTGTCATGGAGGCAACAAAGTCCAGGGTGCTTCTAAACTGGTCCCAGAGTAATTGCTGTGATGCGTAGCCTTGTGTGAACGTTATCATGTTGTGAGTTTCAGAATGAGCACTGCATGAATTACAGAAGGAATTTTTCCTTGCATTTACAGAGAAGATTGTGCAGGTCAGTTACGCAAGCTATTAATTTATCATCGTAAGATCTGAGGCAGTGCTGGCTGCACTTGAAGACAAGATACAAAACTTAGCAGCCCAATAAGTTGATACATATGGTTATAAAACGGTCTTTTATTCTCTTAATCTGTTGTCTTTGTTCTGCAAACCAGTCTGTTTAGCCAGGCCTCTGTGTGGAACATGGTGGCTGAAGTCTGTTTTGGGAATCATGTATACTATGTTTTGATAGATCACTGAATATGTAAATAGTGTGGAGGGTGTTTAATGATTGGATTTCTTTTTTAACTCTTCCATAGCTAATGCTGTGGCAGATTCAATTTATCTTGTTTCTACTGCATGGGGATTGCAACTATGAGAAATCTTCTGTGTTACTAGAACTGATTTGTTATAAGCAATATGGATAGTTGTCTTATTTTGTTTTCTTTGCATGAGACAACTTCTGACAGCAACTTCTGTGTGTGATCTTTATTTATTTATTTTTTAGAGGACCGAATCTAATAATAGCAAACAAATGCATTCAAAAAGGAAGCAGTTAAATAGCAATACAGTAGCTCAAATTCTTTTTCCCCATCAAATTTATACAAAGTAGTGAGGCATTTATGTTGTTATCCACTGGCTACTGTTTGGAGTATATCAACTTCTTGATTCTTAGGCATTGCTGATTCTTTAACCAAAGTAAAAAAATACAAAATATGAGAGAGATGAGGTTCTGAGATTAGTACTTCATACGTTATTTTATACAATCTTGTAAGTCCAGTGGTCTACTCTTCTGTAGTTTTACATCATAATATATAGAAAAGCTTGCAATATGGAATCCAGTATGGAATTCAGCACAGCAAAATGAAAGCAGCGTGGATTTCAGCGCACGTTATGTCAGTATTCCAAACACACTAAATCTTCTCAGCATGCGGGGATTAGGATACCAATTGTAATGAGATCCACTTGAGTGGAACTGCTAAAACGAAAACCAAAGCCTGTGAGATTTTAATTATGGAAACTGGCAAACTGTGAGATCAGAAATAAGCAAATGTGACTCCCCAGTATGCATGGAATGGTTTAGAAAAACATACTCTGGAAATACGTCAATATTCTGTGTCTTATTTAAAAATAGCTTCTTTGAATCTGGAGATTTTACATATGGAAGCACTGGACCAATGCATATGGAGACAGTGCACCTGAAGTATTAGTTCTGTTACTTTATGTGAAGGTAGAATGTTCTCTTGGGCTTCTGAGCATTCCCAAAGATACATGGTAGCATGAGTCTGATTAAATATGATGACTCTGATTGCATCAGTCTTTGATAGTGCTTCATTTTTTGAGGCAGAGAGGCCAGATTAGACAGCTACTTGACAAGGGAAGCCAGAAATGAAACAATCATCTCATCTCCATTACTGGAATTCATATAAACTTTTGTGGGCCAAAACCAGTTTGGTCCAAAGCACCAGAGCCAGTTCTGGCTCTTACAGATGAATGTTACTTGGTGGCTGCCGGTCCATTCCAGCTTGTTCAGATAGGTGTTAAGTATTTACATGCCACCTGTGGGCCATCTTATTCCTCTCAATAGTTGCAGGCTGGCTGCTGTTATCTTCATGGGGTACACAATTGTATACAACTGTGGCAGGCAGTCACCGCTAAATACTTTGCTGCTTCCCCTAAATCAAGCCACCTGAAGGTATGTTTGGGTCCATGGCAAACGGAACAAAATCACGGCTAGACCTTCATTTTGCAAAACTGTATTTCCAAAATGCAGGAAGAGGGAAGACCGTCTTTTTGAATGCTGTCACTAGGTGACGCCTACCTGCAAGGACTCAGAGCAATGAAACCTTGTCTACATCTGTCCAGCTCTTAACTGAACTGGGAAAAGAAGCAAAGCACGGTAATCGTTACAATGGAGGCTTACCTGAAAGCTCTGGCCTACATCTATCCTGCTGTAATGTCTTATATCAACGTGGCACAGAAGCACAGGTGAACTCGTAACAACTTTGCATCCTTTGTAACATATTTTGGGCAGGAATTCAAAATGCAGTAGTAACCGGACTTCTGGCTGTGTGTAGACAGGCAGAAAATCAGAGACTAGTCCGGGGCTAATGTGACTGAAAAGGCCATGGGCATGTGCCAGACACGTAAACTAGAACGCCCAAACACAGGAGTCTGACACGGCAGACGTCTGAGCTGGTGATGGAAGCGTCATGCAGAGGCCTGGGCCTCCAGCCAAGAGCCAGAGATTCAGGGTGGGTCAGGGGTGTCTGGTCCCCACTACCATGGGTCAGTGGTACGCTGGTTTAAACTGGACTGGGGGGGCAGGAGCCTTCATGGGTATGACTATAATGTATGCGTGTCATAGAACAGAAAGCTTAGTCTAGAAATCACTGTCTACTCCCACACTTTACTTGGTTAATAATGACAATAATAACAGAGTAATAGCATCAGTACAGTACTAATTGTTACACTAATACTTGTGATTTGACTCTGTGGAGTTGCTTGCTGTGTACGTTTCTTAAGAAGATACACTTTCAATATAACCATATGCTGTTCGTATTTTTTCTCTCAAAAGTGATGATATGAGCAGGATAGTTGGCCAGATGATCGTCAAAAGTCCCTTTCAGCATGAATTTTTTTTGCACAATTTTTCTTTGAATATATGTTCACTCACTTTTACTAGTATGGTACATGTATATTATTGCTTTCTAAACAATAGACATCATGGAAGGAGTTTGCTTTGTAAAGATCTTTGAGAGAAAAGGACATTAATTGAAATGACCATGAAATGGATTTAGAAGTGGATCAATTTTTGCTATGTGTTTTTTGCATACTTTTTAGTGCAGCTAGCGTGAGAACTGCGGTTGCTTCTAGTAATTATCAAGGGCCCATGCCTAAGCTTTGTTAGAGTCACTTTGAGAGACTCCCTTTGACCTCAAAGACTCAAACTCCTGGGGAACAAAAAACCTCAGAAACCTCAGTCTTCAGTTTTATACTCATTAGCCAAGAGTGAATCCTCCCAAAGCAATTTATGAAAGATAATGAAACAACTTAATTTGCCATCAGGATGCTTTAATTTGCATTCTTCTCAGTTGCGTTCAGTCTCAATAAAATTGGATCATTATTTATCTCTAATTTTAATTCTTAAGCTAAATTGTTTACCAGAAGGAATTTTTACTGTCTCCAACAGCAACAATCTATTAAGCACAGCGTAAACACTGAAAATAAATCAAAAGCAAATTGAGGCTCTCGCTGACTTATTGAACTTGTAGTTTCTTCATATAGCTCTTCTCATGCAAGGCAAAAAGACTCAAGTGTTTGCAATTAATTGTATGCCACTGAAATAATTTAACCTCCTATAAACTCTAAAGTGGGGAGACACTGTACATGGAGAACTCCTACCTCATAGAACTGTGAGACTTGACTCATTGAGATGGGTTGTACGTAATAATCTAAAAAGGGCTTAAGAAGAGAGGAGAGCAGAGGTGGCTCAGTAACATGGACTGAGGGGAAAAATGAATTTTTGTGATGGCACAGTGGATTCTAAGAGGGGTACAGAAGGTGGTAGGGCAGGTCCTCTCCTCTTCCTGTGCTTGTCCTCTCTCCTAGGCAACCGCCTGCTTTGTCCAAGTCTAAGTCCAGCCCTGTCTGTGCTTGCATCTTAGTGCTACTCTGTCTTCATTGCCTTTTGGCAGTTTTGTGCCTGCTAAATTCTTGTCACTGTATATTTGACTAGGTAGAACTCTAGCTGGCAAGGAATATATAGGCTGCTTTCTCAATCTATTGCTACTATGAGATACTAAACTTACTCAAAATGCAGGGAACTGCCCGGCTGAGAAAAATTTTTTTTGATATGCAACAGCAACTGTACAGCTTTTCTCCACTGATAGTGGTATAGTACAAGGCAAAAAGGGGTTGTGGTACCTGATTCTAGCATGTAAATACTGTTTTAATGTAAATCACTGATCTATGCCTATTGAGCACGATACAGATGTGTTTATAGAGAAATGTATCTAGTAGCACAATCACACAATTAAAGTAAGTTAGAGGATTAAATACTAGTGGTTGCAGAGTTCAAAATGTAGAATCCTTGCTTTTAAGAAAGCATTAAAAAAACCAAAACAACACAAACCCCCTCTCTTTTTCAGTTAAACGAAAGGAATAAATTGGTTAACATTCTGAAAGCTGTGAATATGAGAGGAAGAGTAGGGTGCTTTACATATCTGCAGTAGATTTACTATTCATAAAGATGGGATTCTTAGACTACAGCAGCAGAGGAATCACTGCGTTGGGATTATACATATTAAATACCAACCTCAAGGTAAAAGGCAGGGTGATGAAACACTAAAGACTGCAGAGCTAGTAGTAACTGGGCTGCATTTCTGTACTTGATCGTACAAGACAATTCTGTTGCTCCAAAACAAAGCGTGTTTAGGAAAAAAGAGATGAAGGAGGGGGATAAAGTTTGGAATGTACTGGGGTTGGAAGACTATTTCTGAAAGTGTGTATTGCCTTTTATATGATTGACAGGTTAGACTGCGGGAGCCATAATGTGATGTGATACTGCTATTTTAGTTACATTGAATTATTCTTTTAGGAAGACAGGTGCAGTGAATAAATGTAGATAAATGGTAAGTGATGTTTTATGATAGTAAACTTTATACGTTCTGCATAACTACCTTATTTCCATTAGTCAAGTAATAAACTGTACTTTTGCACAGTATTATCCCCAAGGAAAAATAAACAGATTTATCTATGGCAGATTAGTATTCAAACATACTGGTGATCCATGTGCCTACAAACCTGCATAAATTAAAATAAACGTTCAGCTGTTACTGTATTAAATGTTATTAAAATAAAAGGTAGATTGACTATTAGAAAAAATATTAGAAATAGATTTGACAGATAATCTGCAAGTTTTATAATAAAATCTCACTTAAAAACACCTATTCTGTACACTTGCATTGTCTTCCTCATCTGTCTTTCTCACTATTCATCCTCCTCTAGACATGAGGTATTTGAAGAAAACAGCAAAATACTAGAAAACTGAAACTGCTTCAAGTCTGGAGAAAATGTTAACATTGAAACCATAACTCCATTCTCTATACAGCATTTTGTATTTGACAGGTGGACCAAGAAATGGCAAAGAACTCCAGAAGGCTTTTAAACAGCCCCAGGCACACTGTAATTTAGAGCACAATTTCAGCATGACCTATTTATTGTTCTTGCTCTGGATAGGCAAATCAAGTAAAGTTTTTGAGTTGTAGATATTTGTCCCTTTGGAACCCCTTTTCTCTAAAGTCACAAAAAAGTGGTACAGTCAATGAAGGAGTACAGAGAGGTGATCCTAATGAATGAATAATTTTAAGCAGAACTTGAGCAAGACGAAAGAAACAGGTTCTTATGCTGATTATGAAGCAGGGAATTGATTATGCTTCTATTGCTTCAGTTCAAGTGTTAGGTACAGTATTTGTGATAAATGTTTGGTTATAAATTCCTTTGCGTAATCCTCACTTAAAAATTGATCAGAATTTGGGTCCAATTTTGCAAGTGGTGATTCTAAGAGAGGTGATTGCCCAGAAAGTCAGAGGTTCATTGATACTAATTTCTGAGAATTAATGTATTCCAGAAGAACTAAGAATGAGAATGGTTGAATTGACTCTTACAGGGAAGGGAATTTCAGTAGAAGAATATAAAAACAAATTATTTAATCCCAGTAGCAGGTAAACCAGAATATAGTCTAAGAGCATATTTTTGATCAAGCTAGTGCTCTCCAAAAAATACGGTCAGCTTGTTCATCCATTTAAAAATAGAAAACTTGAAATATTAGGACAGGTCCTTGGTTGCAACTTAGAAGGGTGAGTTCTTCTCCCCAGGCTAGATGAAGGTATTAAGAATTCTGTTGGAGTTGTCACAGACCTCTTAACTGTTTGCAGAGATATTTGTACCTAGCTCTGAAACCCTTTTCTTCTAGCTTGAACTTTCCACCAAATTGTGGAGAATTGTGAAGAAACTTTTGCATAGGATTATTCAGGAGGCTTCAGGGGATACTCTGAACAAAGACTGAATAACTGACTATTTCAACGTATTTTTAAATCCTGTGGTTTCTGAGGTCCGTCTGTAAGCAAATCATTAAAAATGTTATTTGCTTTTTCCATCAGTGAGAACTTCCTCATTTAAACCTGCAACCTTTATATTTTAATCATTGGCTTTTAGATGTAAAGACACTCGAGTTTCATGGTATTTTCAGTCACGCTTTTTCCACTTTGCATTTAGTTATATACAGCAGAAGTCATCAGCTTGCACATGCTCTGCAGATATGTATATCAGTAGTCTTTGGCTTTTGAGCTTTTAATGTGAGTTGGGAAATGAGAAAAAAAATCTGAAGATTACTGTTCAACAAATGTTTGAGATGCTTAGTTTTTCAGAATGTTACCCTAATATTTAACTTTTCATTTCTGTACTTGAACCAAAATCATTTGTTTACTGTTCAGTATTCAGGTCACTCCTAAAGATTAGTGTAATGTAGGTGCAAGTGTATAGGCAGTGAAGAACATGTGTAGTTGTACACACAGACAGAGACTGGTCCTCTGTACACCTTGGCAGATAGTATGCGTATCAGTAGGTATTCCATGCAACATGAGCTTTGTTAAAAGAATGTGAAATTCCGCAGAGAGTAGTTACTGTTAAGTAATTACATCCATTAGCATGAAGGACACTTGGCTTTATCTCATTCTCATCTCTTTTCTTGGAGAGGCGAAATGATTATCTCATAACTACCTGACTTGCATTGTCATATCTTATTACTTGACCAATTTAACAACATGCAGGGCAAATATACTACAAAGCCAAAGCTCTCAATATTAATTAGTCAGAAGTACAGAAGAGAACATTTTAAGGCTGAAAGAATTTGTGTCTCAGAAGGGAAGCACCATTTTACAGAAATGGGCTATTTCTTATTTAGGAAACATTTGTAAAATCTGTGCATTGCATAAAGAAATATTGACTTTTCACTGACTTTGTGCTGGCATTTGTATTTCCTCTAGCTCCTTAAAATCTCTAATAATCATTTCTATGGCAAGATCCATTTTTATACTTCACTGCAACTGCCTCTGGTAATGATTAGGTACTTTCATTGTAGTGATATGCACAGCAGAAGATATTACTGTGTTCAGCCACAGAAAATGAGTGTGTGCAAGTACACTAACATGCATTTTTTTACCTATGTTCATGATCATCTTTCCTAAGATACCTAAACAAAGTACCAAAGTAAGAGCACAGTGCCTAGAGAATTTTTGTTGTTCAAAGGAAAATGTTATTTCTAGTTAGTGATCCAGGTCATGTAACATTCATCTTTGTTTCAAGAATTTTCTACATAGTATTTCTTGAATCTCTTATTATTATGCATCTTTTTCAGGATTTGACTTTCACATGAAACAGAAATATCTATCTATGAGTAATCTTATCAAAATAATTTGATTTGAAATAAAGAACTTACTGAAATTTTTTTAAATGGTGGCTAAACTGAACTCTTTTCTAAGATCCTAAACTGAGGTTCTTTTGATTTGAGTGAATCATGTACCTTTTTTTGGCATGGGTTTTGAGTAAGATTGTTATTCATATGTCTTATATGGATATTCTCTATCCTGATTCCATTCCATATCCTCTTATATGTTGCCTGTTGCCAAGAACAGACCTCAACCTTAGCTTCTGGAAGAAAGATATTCCCATATTTCAGGTTGCTAAGCACAGATTTGTATGAGAAAGATGACAGTTATTGTGGCAGTTCAGGCCTCAACTGGTTATGATGCTTAAGCAGGTAATTAACAGGAAACAGATGTTTGAGTCACTTGTTGAACAGAGAATGTCAATGAGCAGTAGATGACATTCTTCACTTTATAGAATCCGGAATAGTTTCATAAAGTAGGGATTCAATCGTGTAATTTTTTTTGCCCTAAAACTCCTTTTGACTCTGGAGCTATCAGTTTGATCGTGTACCTATTTACAGAGACTGCAGAGACATGTTCTACATTTAAGGTTCACACCACTTTAAATGCCCTGTCTATTTAGCTGCAGTTATAGTCTCTCTGTGTTCTCTTTTATCTCTTCACTGTGTGTCCTTTGCAGAAGGACTGATGGACACTCTCAAGACGGTTTATAGTTTTTTAATTAGGGAAGGAGATTGTGGACTTAAAATTTCTGAACTGTTCAATTTCCTGGATGACTGCTGAGACAACTGGCCTTTTGTATAAGAGATGCAGCATTCCTAAATCAGTAGAAGTGAAAGATATAAATTTCCTGAAAGTTAAGAAACCACTGGTAAGGCGCTCTTGCTATTCACTTGTGAGTATATCTCGCAGTATAGCAACACATGTAAATTTCATTATCGAGACTTCAAAATAAAGGAGGGCGTTCATAATTAAACACAGCCTTGTATGAACTGCCACAGATTCTGCTGAAATAGGGATGAATGCTCCTAATGAGCGTTGTTTCTAGTTTAATATAAGCAAAATATATTGGAAACTATAATAGAGACACCATGTATCTCAACAATTTATCAGCAGATCTAGACTTTGATATGAGGCTTCTACATGGCAACTAAACTGTCAGACAACCTAAAGGCCAAATAATTGTCCCGCTTTGCAAAGATAACTGACATAGTTAATTACTTGTAGAGGGGAAAAAAACCCTCAAACAACGAAAACCTTCAAGAACTTTTTGGTGACTGCAAACTTTAAGGTACTTTTGAAAGCAAAGGAATAAAATAAGCAAGTTAATTTAGGTACCCTACCTGTCAATGGGAATATCGTACAGGGATTACTCTGATGAATTGAAAAGTTATCAGCTACCTCTGTTGGTTTCAGCGTGATCTGGTTATCAAAAATGTTATCCTTTTAACATGCAACTGATATTTTGATATGAACGTGTAAATTTGCATCATTAAATCAGCAGAAGCGTAGACATTTATAAACATTTTGCAAACATGTTTAAGATTTCCGAGATCAAGGAATTTACAGTGAACATAATTTTTAAGAGAACGTGATTTACCCTTTAATTTATGCTGTGAAAAGATTATAATTAAGCCAGAATGTGTGCCATGGCAGGCATGCTACTGGCCATCCAAAGATCGTGTGAAGGGGACCAAGTGTCTTTTTTACATTTCTGAGAGGGGAAGTTTAGGAAATGTAATGCATCACTGGATTTAAGGGATTTAATGTCAGAGGATCATATGACTGTCTATGTGCTATCTGACAGAACAGGAAAGATTTAGACATAAGATTAGAGAGATCAGTCAAATTATTACTTTAAAGCACCAAAAAAGTCTAATTGTGATTCAAGCAAAATTCTGTGGTTATGTTTTACTTCTCTGATCTTCATAAAATGCACTAGTTCATAATCTCAGTACAAATTGATTAATTTAGAACTACTGAGCTTAATAGGCTACACCAATATTTATCAATAAAATGTCCGGGATTCACTTCCCAGTTAAACAGCTAGATATCCATGCTATTACAAAATGACAGGTATTTTATGCAAGCTGTGAATGATCTAATTTCATGCATCATGTAAAAGGTACACACTTCTTTAATCATCCTGAACACCAGCATCCAAGATGTTAGTGTATATTTAATAACTTCAGAAGCATTTTAGTCTTGTGCTATTGTTTTCTTTGATGATTACTAGTGTAGCACCATATGAGTAAACATACCTTTGGAAATATGTAATATTTTCTGTGAAAGATAATTTAAAAATATTCTTACAAGTCTGCATGTATGCTAGATAATAGAATCAGTACGTGGTATTAGATGGAGGGTTGTT
Source organism: Rissa tridactyla (assembly GCF_028500815.1). Lineage (NCBI taxonomy): Eukaryota > Metazoa > Chordata > Aves > Charadriiformes > Laridae > Rissa > Rissa tridactyla. Next base: position 29,517,281 of record NC_071473.1, read on the forward strand.
TCTCCATTGCATTTAATTGTAATACCTATAATCGTACTGTATCTGGCTATATGTATCTAGCTATACGCTGACTTCCAGTTCTGAGATATGTTTATAAAATTTGCTAAATGATTATGACACTGCTGGGGTATTGATGTGAGTTGTTTCAGAGTTGAAGGACAGGTCACAGTTTTTTCCAATGTCTTCAGTAGTATCAGGTCTTAGATCCAGACTTGGAAGTTCTCATACTCACTGAGGCAAAGTACTGCCATGAATTCCCATAGGATGACTTGTCCATGCAGGTAAAGGCTTTAAAGCTTCAGTTTCTAGAAAGGTGAATTATTGAACCCAACTCTAAACGACTGAAGTAATCGCTCCCAGGAAAAAAAAAATCCAATTGATCTAGACTTTTATTTTACTTAACCAAAATAGGTTTTTATCAACAACTATTCCATGTGAAAGCCAATGTTTTAAAATTCATGTGGAAGTCAACTGACTACAGTATGAGTATTAAGAGTAGTAATCCTTATTTCCGGAAGGAGATTGTAGGTTTAGGTTGTAAATGGTATGGTTCCTGTGGCTTTAAGGTTTGTCAAGACAGTTAAAGTATTGAGGGTGGGGGGTAGGCTGAAATTAATGAAATCCTACACTGTTAAATTAATTGCAGAATTACTAGTGATTATGAGAGGCCAGGAAATCACTATATATAACCAAGCGCTGGTTAAAAGGGGTGGGGGGAAAAAAGTGACCTCTCGTGGCTTTAGCTTTTTGCTGCAGAATTGTATTCTTCAAATAGAGTAAATCCAGAATACACGGTATTGATAGTGTCACCAAAAATATTGCTGTACGATTTAAATAACAATACCAAAGTTGCAGCAGGAGTGGCATTTTTTCAAAGTTGCTCACAACAGTTGCTTTTGTAATTGTTGCATGATTTTCTATTCAGAGGGCTGTAAATAGATGCTTCACTGTGGCTCTAATTAAAAATCAAATTTCTGTTATTAAATTATGCACTGCCCTGTGTCTGTGCACATATGTATATTTAATGTGTTTATACTCATTTCGTACCATATTTTACAGTTTTTCCCATGTCTCATGAAGCCCATTGTTCCCTTATCCTTTACTTGTCCACTTTACCTGGGGAAGTGAATAAATGGGTGACCAGCACATATTTATAGATACAGCATGTATGTGCTGTCTACAGGGACCTAGCCAAGACCCCTTAAGTGCTCAGCTGCACAGAAATGCTGGTGAAATGACAATATAAGTATAGAAAGGTACTGTGCTTTGCTCTGTCTTATTCTGCAGGCATATCTGGGAGATCAATAGGGAAGTCTTTTTCCATCAGCTGGATTTTTCGTTGGTATTAGGACTCAATGTACTTCTCTCTTCTAGTGTAATGGGGTTTCAGCGTCGTGCAGAATTCAGCCTTGCTCTAACATAATGGCAGATGGTATAAAAAGACACAGTTGATTCCTTGGATCTCTTTAACCTTGATAACATCTTTAAATCTTTTGGTTAGGTAGTACCAGACTGTTTTCCATATTTTTTGTGGATTAATTAATTGCATTTAATTTCTAGAAATCAGAGTATTGAACAGATACCTTTCTATACATATAAACACACACAGAGAGGGGGTGTCTGATATTTTGGGTTTCAATTGATTTATTTTGAGCAAAAAAACTTCCTTAAACAAGTCAAAATATATTAACAGATCAGTACCACATTGGGCAATGATGCTTTCTGTATTTCAATATTCTTATGTTTCTGGATCAGACCTTTTAGGGAAGGGCTGGTTTTGTGTTAAAGAAAACTAATTGATTTACAGTATCAAACAAGTGTCACCTGACAGCATATCAAGTTGTGAACTGGAGCAGAAGCAAATACGTACAACGAAGAATGACTCTGTTTTCATAGAAAGAAGTTGCAATGACTGCAAGCTGTGCCAAACCAAACATCCCCAGTCACTGATAGTAACCTGACAAGAAGCCATGCAACTGTGTGTTGTGAAACTGAAACCTCAAGCTCAGGAAATCTTATTTAGCATGGTAAATAAATGACTATTTCTGTTCTTATTACCATTATCTTCTTGACTGCCTTGGGAGATAGTGCAGACGTGATTATCTCTTGCTACTTTTGAGGAAACCCTTTTGAGGGCATTACTTTAGATGCAAGTATAACATTGTAATCTGCAGAAATATGCTAGTGTATGATCAGAATAATTGTAGTTTTATTTGCTTTTCAGTTTATTGGTTTAATAGTTTTATTACTCACTGGCTGACTAGCTATTTTATGTTACTGGAAGTGATTTCAATAAGTAATTATATTAGCAGGGTTAAACATCTTATTCAGATAGCTCTTCATCTGAAAGATAGTGGAATTATTTAATGTATTACATTAAGTTATTCATTTTTTTGTACCTTTGTTTATTATCTGTATACTATGGTAACTTTCAGTCTCTTCTGGAACGATACACCACAGTAGTTGCACTGATTCCTGTCCCAAGGATACAAAGGGGGCTATTGTCTGTTTTTATAGTCCTGTTAGTTTTCCAGAGCACCCTATCTTATCAGACACAAATACTTACAATAATCCGACACTCCTGATTCCCTGGTCTCATTATTGCAACTCTATAATAAACAGGTTTTGTTTGTACTCTAATAAAATGTAGCTCATCTGAATAAATACACATCACAGTGGATCAACTCTCTGTTAAATACAGTCGGTACAAATGTTGTGGTCTGATATCAAAGATCTTTAATCTGTAGAATTGCTTTTAGATACCTGTGACTTCATTTTCTCTTTAAAGCAAAAGCAGCAGGGTTTTTTTTAAAGGTTTTGTGTTTGCACTTCTTTAATGATCAGTAGTTGACTAACAGTGAATCTTGTTTAATTCTGGGAATTTTCAACACGTGCACGTATTTTCCTGGTATCTCACACTTGGACTAGATGACCTTTAAAGGTCCCTTCCAACCCAACAGATTCTATGATTCTATGGTAACAAGAGATACCTGGTACCTAACTCCAGCTCACACAAGTTCTTATGGCAAATTGGTAACCAACCCATCGGGCCAAAACTGTGGTCTCCTGCAGTTAGCATAAGGCATAGTTAGCATAAAGCTGGTGGCCTCCTGCTAGCTCAAAACAAGCTAAAAATGGAAATCTGCTTTTTGTGCTTCTGATATTGGGGGTGCAAGAGGCTCCAGCAGAATGAAATGTTGATGTTCTGAAGTAAAGTCTCCGAGGAGTATTGTGGCAAAAAGGGATAGTCTCAGGCTTAAATGTGAAAACGGATGATGAGTACGAGAGCCTGTAGAGGTAATTTTATATCTCTAGAAGACACCAGTTAGATTTTTAATGGAGCAATATGTCTAGTTCTGTTGTGCTTGAGGAAAGGTACAGAAAAAAATTGATCAGTCCAAAAAAGTACCCTCTGGATTTATTTTCTAGCTAGTTAGAGTGCCTTAGGTGAGGCTTACCTTTTGGACACAATCTATCTTTTCTTTTTTTCATCATCAGAGTAAGAGGTAGGAAAAATACTGTGTAAGTAAGTCTAAAAGAAAATGGCACAGTTGTCAGTACTTGAAGTAAAACAAGAAGTCATACATAAGGCTTCTCTGTATCTGTTTTCAATAATACGAATGTCGATTAACCATCGAAACAGTTCACTAAAGGACACTTGTCTTCTTTTGGCTAAAGTTTAAACTACTCATCTCTGGAGGATTACTGTCCTTTAGGAACAAGTTGTTGAATACAAGTAAACAAATTAAATATAGTAGTTTTTCATATACAGTAGGTTAGACTTTTACCTACTTTTTTTGATTACTTTTGTAATTACTTTTTGATCAGTACTGTTAAATTAGAATGTAATTACTTAATGCAGTGGATGTAAATTGTTAAAGAAGACATGTCTAACAGGATAAAATATTCTGAAAAAGCTTTTAAAGGCTCCAAATACTGTATTTCTGACAGAGGGAATGTTTAGCCAAAGGAAGAAGTTAAATATATAACCAAATAATGAAATGGGAGGAACACTTTAGAAATTCTATGTGAAATATCATTAAGATATTACTAGACATTGTAAGCAGTGATCTATTGTGGCCTTAAGACTGTTGGGATAGATTGAAAAGCTGTATCCGTTGGTAAAACAGAGGCAAGGTAGATGTTAATTGCAGATAATGGGCAAAAAGCAAAATAAAACAGATTCTGGATTTTGAATAAAATGTTTAAAACCCATGGAGAAAAGCAGTAATTGAAACAAAACCCATTTCCAACTTACACATTTGAATAGTGGAATAAAATTATGCTAATCTAACATATCTGCCTTATTGTGCTTTTCTGTTCATTATGCTGCATGCATAAGTATGAGATGGTTATTATCCCTTTGATAATAGTCCTTACTTATCTGCTTCAAATTGGTCTGCTCTTTCTGAGCACTGGAAATGCTGTCTTTTGAAGGATCTTGTTTACCAAATGAGCTTACTCTGCCTGTTATATTGTATTTTAATTTAGTTTTGTTTACATCATGTAAAATGTATTGCAAATAATATTTACTAAATTGTATTATAGGTTATTTGATGCCTACATATTACTGGGTACCTCCCACATCATCTCTGGAGGATTCCATATCCAGTTCCTAAGAATTATCCTGCCCAATAAAAGTCAGTCATGACCAGCATCCTATCTCTAGTCCATAAGCAGTGCTGGGCACTTAGAGAAAGATTCAGTCGGCCCTTGTAGGGCACCTAATTATGGCCCTGGGAGGTATTTCTTTGGGAACTGTAGCTGGTGATCGTTAGTGCTTTTGTGATTTACGCATTACTTATCACTGTGTCTAGTGTTAATTTTTTGTGGTAATTTTTTTTTTTCCTCCTAAATATTACTATTTCAGAGTAGTCAGCATTTTTCTAACACACGTTAAATACCGATCACACAATGAGACATGGCTTTGTATTGGCAGTGAGGTCCGGAAGCATCACAAAGTATTTACTGTAACATGTTTTATTCTCTGAATTTCAAAATCAGCTCATCAGTCTAATGCTGAGATCTTGTTAAGTTTGACCTTAAAGAGTTATTATGATCATGCCTCAGTGTAACACAGATCTAAAAATGAGGTGTGCAATTCTGTAAACCTTAAGTGATCATCCTATCATTTCTTTCTCCCTCGTGCTTAGTTTTTATATATTACAGTACCTCCTGAAATATTTTCTTTCTAGCACAGTTTCAGCATGAGGGCTACAGAAAGCCTTTTTTTGCCTCCCACATTAAATTAGGCCCAAGAAATTTGGTTAGGGTTCTTACATGGGAGATGGGAATTTGAGCAACCTTGGGCAAAAAGTAGGTAGGCATTTTGGTCTCCCTTACAAAAGTTTATTGCAAAACCTACACTATTGCACAAAAAGTTTGACTTTTTTCCGCTTTTTGAAGAAGGCTGCCTTTGTCTGATCCTCTGAAAAGTAGTAGTATGTGAAGTTTTGTCAACTTTAGGCATAAGCTGGGCACTGAAATGCTTAATGAAACTTTCCAGAACTGAGTTTCTCTGTGCATTTCCAAGATTAAATTTTCAAGCCTGGAGGGATAGTTAAAGTTTAAAGACTTCAAAAATTCAGTATGTACATATTGTAGGTACCATTAGGGTAGACAACCATTTACTGGGGTCAAGGTGTCAGAGGTTCACTTTCTGTTTTTTTAAGGTGTGTCTAGAAGTTTATTTCAATCACTGAAAAGTATATTTTTGAGTGGGTTCTTATGTGAATCAATGGAATGTAAGAGTTTGAATTCAGTACATAATAGGATATTCTGGTAGCTTTTAAGGAAAATGATCCTGTGCATTTCCTAAGTGCATTCTCCCTTTTATATATTTCATTATGGTGAAGCAGAGTTCCAGACAAACCCTACAAAGTCTGGCGTGGCCCAGGCTTCAGTGCTTTGGCACTTCTATTGTGTGTGCTTGTAAAACAGGGCATTGTAAGCACCTATTAAAGGATTCAGAGAACTGGCTTGCTGATGAGGTTTAGGTGACAAATCAGTTGTCAATGAATACTGAAGACAGAGGCTGTCCTAATAGATTGGCACTCACAGAAGCCTGTGTGTGAGACCACGTTTGCAAATTGTATGTTTCTGAATAGTAGGAAAGTGCTCAGCTAAAAGCATGGTGTCCCAGAATGTAAGGGAGTATAGAATTTAGGATTCCTGACTAAGCTTTCTGCCAAAATTTAGGTATGTGAAGTAGTTAGTCCTTGGGTTTTCTAGCTCAGTTTTAGATTTTGCACATCTGAAATCTTCTTAAAATCTACTTTAGGATATCTAAGGATCCACTTTTTGGTTCTCATCCTAAGTACTTCACTAAAGCACAACCATAATTCTTTTCAGAGGCACTAAGGCTTTCTCACAGATGCCGCATGACCATATTTGTTCTTTAAATATCCAATCAAATTCTACCCTGAAAGTGTAGCTGGAAATTTGGCAACAACTCTTGGAGCTATAGTTTATTAAATGAATTCTACAGCTGCAAAGTTTTAGCAATTTTTATTTTGGAACTATATCAAAAGCTTTGCATTGTGTAAATGTGCATAAAAGACTTGTTTAAATTTAATCAGTGATGCATAATCCAGATTTAATCATGGCTGGCTTTCTGCAGTGCCCAAATCCTTTTCTCAGTGGGGGATGAGTGTTGAATCAAATACCATTTAGAGCCTTATTCTGCAAGGTACAGATTAATCTCAGAATGGCCTGAGAATCTTCTTATTTAATCTGATAAGAACGCTGCAAGTATGGAGCACTTACTGCGTTGACCTGGCACACTCTGAAAAACAGTAGACCTAGGTTCCTTCAGAGGTTAGTTGTTTTTTGTTTTAGAAGAACACAGCCTTCGCGTCCACCTGTACTATAACTTTCTACTTGCTACACCTTTTAAGATCTATCAGTGCATTATGGTAAATGCACGGCCACCAGCTTTCAGTTTCATAAGACCTTCTTTTAGCATTTTGCTAATTTTATTTACTTTGTTATACTTCAGATGTATTTGATAGATGAAAAAGACCAGCTTAAAATTTGATGTGGTTTATTGGAAAAATCTTTTAATTGGAAGAAAATTATCAGAATGCAATCATCAAAAAATAACTGATTTCCAGTTATCCACTGTGGGTAGTCCACAGGTTTTCCCAAACCCATTTTGAAGTACTTCAAATTTGACATGTAAATAACTGAGATAACTAAAATAAGGTAAATTGAAATAAACCATCTGTATTTTAGCAGTCTTATTTGTAGGATCGGTTACTATAAATGATCTACTTTTGCTTTTGAACAAGACAGATAATACAGTATTACAGTGCATATTGTAGCCTTTGGGTCAGCTGTAATGGCAGAAATGATTCTCTCGAGCTTTTCTGGTATGTTCAGAAGAAAACCAGGAGACTCATGTTGTTTTATGGTACTTACAAGAAGTCAAGCATGTATTTTCGTAGATTAGAGGTTTTGCCTTGACAATAGGAACAATTTATGTCATCCACATATTTAGGCCACCTGTGAAAACCAAGTGTTTGGAATTGGAACATCATGCCGTGAACATAGAGTAGCATGAGTGTTTTCAAGCATAAAACAGGAGTGTGTGTGCTAATATGCCAGGATGCATTGACTCCAGTGGTTCATGACTTCCTAGTTTAAGCAATAGAAATGGAATAGAAGACGCAAGAATTAAAGTTTTCTCTTACGATAGATGGAAATCTGGAAAATGAAGCCAATCTATCCTCCAAAGTTGTTTTTTTTTTTTTGCCTGAAGATATGTATTTTCAAAATATTCTTGTGTACGTAAAAGTAGCCTGCATGATATAGTCACAGACAGTTATTAATTCTCTGCCTTGGAAAAGTGTTAAGAGCAAATAAAATTTGTCTTTACCTTTTTGTATGCTGTTGTAGTGGCAAAGAAATTTCTTGATTTCTTGGTGACAAAGGAAATAAAATACTAGAAGTAATATCTAAAACTTTCTAGTGGCGTAATTCTTGAGCTTATTTTTGGTATCTTTTGATCAAATTTTGATTCAAAAAACAATCTATGTTCTTTGCTCGTATTAAAGATAGCTTTCTATTGAGTTACATTTAGTTCCGCTTGCTAGGAAAATGCTACGATGATTCATCAGAAGCATTTTTACCTTATCTCAGTAGTTCTGAGGTCAATCTGGTATTAAGGTGGTGTGAGCATCTGCATTCAGTAATGAATGCTTAACGCTAAACTAGAAAAGGAAAATAAAAATATCACAAATACTAAATATTTCATACAAAGCAAACACCGATTGCCAACAGAGATCCATTTAACACATAATCCCCCACCTCTAGTTATAAGCTCCCAGATGGACTTCGTATTATTGATCATAACCTTTTGGACTTAGTGACTCAACCAATTTTCCACCCACCTCCATATCTCACAAGTACATATATATGTGTGTGTGTATATATATATATATACACACACACACTCCATCTTGGCTATAAGGACACTATAGGATACTCTGCAGAAAGCTTTTAAAAAGTTTGACTACATCTGCTGTTCTCTTCCTGTCCACAGAGCCAGTCTGCTCATCAAAGGCAGCGGTTAGTTCGTTATGCATGCTTTGCCCTTGGTCGGGCAAAGTCGGGCTGGTTGTCTCCAGTCATGATTTTATCATAGGCCTGAAAGTGATTTCCTCCTAGACTTGCTCCATAACCCTGCGGGGAGTGAGGTTAGGGTGACTCAGCCTGCAAATCTTGTAAATCCCTTTTGCCCATAAGTGTCGTGATTGGCTTTTTCCAGATGTCAGGAACCTCCCGTTTGCTATGACCTCTCAAAGCTGATAGCGAGTAATCTCACAATGTTGTTTGATTATATTATTTTATTTTTCATGTGCCACTAACAGGCAAAATATGATTCAAAAGAATGCAGAAAGGAGGCTGGTTTTGCTTATTCACATACAACATATCATCACTAGTGCACTGTAGTGAATATGACAGAATGCTCAACAATAATTTTCCAGTTCACCAACTATTGCTTTAAAGAAAAGAAATTCAGCATAAGTACAGCATTAAACTAGAAGACCACTTTTAATTTTAAATTTAAGCTAAAAAAAAAAATTAATGAGCATTAATTAAATCTTTAAAAAAAACACTGTTTCAATAACCTTTTTTCCAACAAACACTATCGGATGCATATATATGCAGAGAGAAAAATAAGTTTATCCTTCACAATTGTGTGTGGACTACATGCAGAGATCACAGGAAATAAATACTTACATTAAATCTTGTTTATTAAAACATTTTTACTTGATTACTTCCTCATTTCTGTTCCTCTTTTTCTCATATAATGACTGAAAGTACATTTTTACTCAGTAAACCTGACTTTTAATAGTATTGGTGGCTTGCTGTACCTAAAGAATATTAAATGAGCAGTCTGTAAGAAATGTAATGAAACCATGTATTTATTAAAAGTCTTACTAGTGTTAGAGAACAGAATTTGCTTCTAGTCCTTTCCAATTTTAGTTTTCAGTCTTTTTAATATGCAAGCTCTTGCTTGTTAGCAAGCATACCAGCCAAGTATGATGGTTTCCATCACCGTTTATAGATTTGATTTTTCAAAGGTAGCATCCAACAAGTCTCATCTCCATGTGTATCCATTAGATCTGCACTAGTGTTTGATAAATAACTACACCATGTGAAAGAGGTAGGCAGGTGGTTTAGTCATCCATGAATCATAAACCTGAACATATACCCCAACATATGCACCATGCTCTTTCCTGATTTTTCTCCCAATCTTTTCCCAAAGATCATGGTTACTTAGAGCAAACATGTTGATATAAATCAAAACAATCCTATTTTATAGAACCTGTTAATTAGAAATACTCTGTGTGTAGACACGTTATTCTGATAGGAAGGTCTGTTGGCACCTCGTTCACTAAATAGGCCTATCTCACAGCCTGAACTGTTATTGCTGCTAGTGTGTGCCTAATCACAGAATTGCCTAGGTTGGAAAGGACCTTCAGATCATCTAGTCCAACCATCAACCTAACTCTGACACAAACCATCACTAAACCATATCGCTAAGCACTGTGTCTACCTGTCTTTAATTCAAACTCAATTGATATAAATTGGAGGGGTTTTCTGTTGTCTATACAAACAAGATGCTGGGGCACACTTCTTAGTGGGTGCGGAAGGTGTAGTTCCTGTGTGGCATTTCCAATGTTCAAGGGAAAGTTGCAACTGGGATTTAACAAATTATTCGGACTCTGAAATATCTGTGGGGTAGTCTTGTTTTACTGTCGCTTTAGCTTGAAGTGCAGGACTATATACACCTAATCTTCTGATTAAGTGTGAAAATCAATTAGAAACTAAAAAGATATTCCTCATTGCTTTCTTTTGTAGATAAATTTATTATTTTCTGGTTTATTAGTACTTGAGCAGTGAACCGCGTTAATATCCAGCCAGATTAGATTTATGAGTTAATACTGCATTGAGATGAAGTGGATAATATATACCTTGTCACGTGATTGTTTCAAGCTGTCTGCAGCCTTAGGCAGACATCCTATATGTGCCATGTTTAAAAGGTTAGCTCTGTATCTGAAATAATGTTTTGAGCCTCAGGCTCAAATTTGACTGTGTTTTGCTTGATATCTGCTATTGCAAGGATAGAAAGCAGCTATAAACCTGTCTAACCAACCTGTTAATCCCAGTTTATAGCTCTTCTGCAGGTCTAGAATGATGTGAAGTAGTGGGAGTAAGAGAAAAAATCTGGCCCTCAGTTTTGTTTGTTATAGGAAGTTCATATTTTTGAAGCACAATTATGTAGAAATTTGAAAAATAATCTGCAATTATGTGGCAATTTACATGCTTGCATAGTAAAATTATACAGAAGGCACTGCTTGCACTTTCCTTTGAAAATATTCAGCAGGTGCACAATCCACTCTCCTTTTACACCCAGGTGCAGAGATCCATTCCGGTGTCATAAACCCTTGAAAACTGTAACCCATAGGGTAGTTCTTGTAATCTTTTCTAGTTTAAATCATTAAATATCAATAACAAGGATGGACTGAGGAAAGGAAGTATGTTAATTAAAAAGAAAAGTATATATTTGCATGACTAAAATATTGGGTTCATTTTTCAGAAACAAATTTAGTTTGTAAGGGGAAGTGTCTATACTGACTTAAAAGCATACTCCAGTGAGGTTTATTCTAAAAAATAGTAACACGCCAATCTATTATAGCTATGTGCTAGGATGATAAAGAGCTGCTTTATCTGAGTAAAGAATGCTTTTTCAGTTCATTATGACAGAATTTTTGATAGAATGCAACTTCTGAAATCCCTCTAATTAAATCTATTTTTAGTTCTTATTTTTCATATTGCCAAGAGGAGATTCTAAAATGGAATAATTTACTATGATGTTGAATAAAAACAAAGGGGAAAAACAAGTCAGCATTGAAGGTCAGTGTCTTATTCCTCACTTTGTGAGGAACATAGTTTAATATTCTGATCCTTTTTATGTCATGGATATGGTGTTTCTCGTTACCAATAGAAATAGCAGAAAACTTAATCATTAAACCATAATTTATTCTTGAGGGGTTCTGGGAGATTAGTTCTTCATTCTTGCAGGTATAATGGCAAAATAAATGTGACATCTTGCATCGGAAGTGCATGAGAATGTTTTTGCAGGCAGTGCATTGTGTTTTTAAGTGTGTGCAGTTCCTTTCAACCAACCTTAAACTCTTTCAAGCTATCAAAATACATTTTGATTGATGTATTGACCCATTACTAGGTAATTCTATTTTTCCACCTGAATGTTGAGACTCATTAATCACTTATGCTCAGTGAAGTCAATAGGATTGTAAAATGGAATTTTGAAAGAGAGTTTAAGGAATTATGTATTCTAACAAAACTAGGCTTGGAAAAGTCTTGGAGGCCTCACTTTTACTTGGAAAATTCTAAGGTGAAAGTGGGATCTGACTTGTCTAATTCCAACTAGGGTCTCTCTACAGTCAATCGAAAATGGTGATGATTCATCCCGTGTATCTTGGATTCCTATTTTAGCCTACAATTGCATCAAATTAATTCTCCATTTCATGAATAGTTGCTGCATATATACTAATAATGTAAGTTCTTTCAGGGACACATGGCTTATATTCAAGGTGCTGTACTTTTAATGCAGGTATATGCATAGCTGAAGAATTTTTGGTTGTAGATTCTTTATATAAGAGTAGTAAAATTACATATAAGATATAACCTGTCTTATAAGCAGTATCTATATTTCTACCATTAAGGATATAGATTATTTCAAAATGCTTATCTAACTTTATTGTAATTCTTCTTATCCTCAGGAGCTGTTGAAAACTTATCTAGAACTCATAAAAGTTATTATAAGGAAAAAAATAACACCTCGATTTGTTTCTACTACAAGGAAGAAATAATATTAACTAGAATGCGGTTTTGATAATCATCACTTGAAGGTGACAAAATGCTGTAGCAGTGAAAGATTGGTTTGGCCTACTACCCATTGGAGAGGAATATTTCTAGGTGGTTTAAGCCGATATCCATTGTTCACTAAGATGAAAACCTCGATTGGGGATGATGGGTACTTTCACAAATACAATTAAATATAGATCGAGCTTTTGAAATTTTTACTTCACACTTTTTCTGGACAGGGATGGTGGTGGTATATTACTTTACCCTGAATGTGTGCTACTGTATATTGAGTTTCAATGTACAGACTGTGGGAATCTTATTCTTATGTTAACAGCATACAATACAATTATTTTTTTTTTATTGGAAATAATGTGAATGTAATATTCACTTCCAAGGGAATTTTACTGTTATTTGGCATCAATTAACTTGATATAGAAATCATTTGTTACAATTCCCATGTAAAGCAGAAATATTTATCTTAAGTGGCAAATTATGCTTAGCTCTTTTGATTTTTATGTTGATGTAATTTTATTCCACTGTAACTAATTTAACATTAATTAATGTCCAGATTAGCATTTCAATGCTAATACATCAACATTGGGAATTGCTAGGATTTTCCTTCTAGGCAATTTAGTTGGCACATGTAGTTGGGAACCAGGGACCACTCTCTTTCTCATTGGAAAGCTGATGGAACTGCCTTTCTGTCATACTCTGTGGTCTTGAATAACATAGTGGATGGGTTTCTCCGTGAGTCCATTGATTTGCTTTAGAATAGGAGTGAAAGCATCCAGGTGTTACTCCAGCCTCATCACTGCAAGACCTGTATTCTCTAGAACTGTCCTGAGCAATGAGACTACCTTCTCTGTAGTGTAGGGATCTCACTCTTCTTTGAATGCATAAACTTAATTCAGGAAAATGTTATTGAAAGTCTACCCCAGTTGTGCATCTTCAAGCAGTGGAATTACTATCAATGACTTTGCAGAAACAAACTGGAAATAGTGCTTATATGGTCATAACTACACAAGAAAGTAATTCACGTTTTCTTACAATATGCCAGTTCTGGTCTTCTAAAAAATTATTTTCATTTTGTATTTTCTTTCATTATAATGCAAGTGCAGGCCACTGCAGAAGGAAAGACCTGGGATGTTCACCCAGGGACTCTTGTGTCAGAACAGAAGATATTATATTTATTGGTAAAATAGTTAAAACTGAGTCTCCACATAGGCCCTTTGTTCCAAAGCTGCTTGAACGAGCTGTGGTGCCCAATTATCTTTGTCCTGATTGTGAATCAGCCCTTTGTCTTGACTGTGAATAGCCTGTGAACATGCTGCTGTTTTAGAGGCTGTGTTTGCTATTCAATGGATGTTTTATGCAGACAAGTTTTTTTGCCTCCAGATTGTTCGCCACTTGTCCAAGGAATGACTTAGGCTATAGATCAATTCCCCTGGAAATTTACTTCTCAGTGATTCAATGGATAAGTATGAAAAAAGAACAATATGCAAGCTTACATATTGTTTATTCATAATACAGACCCATGGGTAAGATTACTTCTAAAAGGTCCGAATTTATGAAATAAAAATTACTTTCTGTACTTACATATGTAGCTGTCTGAAATAACGTAAAGCCTGAGGCTAAATTATCAGAAAGGGGTGTGACGGAAAGGGACTCATTGTCTGAAGGAGGAGATATTTCCTGTTAGTTTCAAATGATCACTTTAGGACTATTTCTCATTTTTCATAAAATTTAGTCATTTAGAGTCTCCCTCTAATATGCACCAACAGACTTCTATTATTCTTCCATTTTTCAGAGCCATTCAATTTGTAAGCCTTTCTTTCTATCAGTAATATTCCCAGGGTGTTCAGTTATTCATCAGCTACTGGGTAGCGCATCTTTCTATTGTTATTAGAAGGTTGCTCATCTGACTACAGTCCAGAGAAACCAGCTGAGAACTTGGAGGCAATTACAAAGAGTTAACGTCAGCTGAAGCAGAGACAACTCAGTTGTGCAGAATTCCTTTTGTATCACTATATAAACTATGAGAGAGTTCACTGGAGGCAGGTAACAGTAGTAAAAATTGGTGGAAATGAAATGGGAGTCAGGCCCTGTATGTCTGAGGAAGTAGTAGAAAATTAGAGTGTCCCAGCAAGGCAAGTTACAGCAGTTTGGAAGTTACAGAGCAAACAATGTGCCTGGACAAAAAGAAGAATTTTATGAAGAATAGTGTAGAGCATACGAGAGCATAAAAGAGGAAAACTACCTTTGTGGAATAAAGATTAACCATTGAAAAATATTCAGAAGAGAAAGGCACATGAGGGATGGTTGTCACTCATAGCTTGGTTTAAACCCAGAAGTTAATATTGTTACTTCATTCTGAAAGTGGTTCTACTGAGTAGAAAAAGCCACCATCTTAAATCACGCATGTTTCACCAAAGCAGGATCCCAGCACTTGACTCAAATGGGAGTTTTACATTCATCTCTAATGTTTTCTGGTACTCTTTCTAAATAATCAGAGCAATTTTTAAAAATGTGCTCTTAAACATTACTTTAAATTTCATCCTCATTACTCCAATGATGGCAAATTTTGAAATGGACACAGAGACACAGAATTTGCCATGTAGCAAATTTTGAAATTAGTTAAACTGTTGCTTTGTTTATATTAGGTATTTCATTGCAATATGATAAGTACGTTGAGGCAGTTATTGCTGAGACTATGCATCTCTTTATTGTGTGTGATTCAAGGGTTTATTCTGATCACTTGGTCCCTTGATCCAGTGTCACATTATGAACATATGGTTTGAAGATTTCTGAAGGGAAAAGAGTACCAGGTGCACAGTGGATGACTTTGTGCTAGTCAGCCATGTGCTGGGGTGCTTTCAAAGAAAAGCTGTTGGTTTAGTTCCCTTCAAAAGGAATCCAATTGCAATCCAATTGCAAAAGTGCTGTGAAAGCTGAATGGGTGTTATGTGGAGACATTCAGGGGATCTTTATCTCCTATGTACAGGAGACAGTTTCAGAACTACAGTACGTCTTCAACTCCCTAAGATAGGCCCAAACTGCGTATTTATTCTTCATATAATGTAAGGCTGTTAGACCAGCAGTCAGCTGTGTGTTAGCATGTTCATTGGGAGCACAACAAAGCACCTAAAGGCTGAAGAACAGGTCAAGTTGGTGACAAGCACCCTTGTGCTTTGCCCTACTTACCAGGAGCTCACACTTCCTTTGTCTCTTAGTGGCGCTAAGTAGAGAAGGCTGTGCCCCACCAGGTACTACTGCTGATCACTTCCTTGATGGCTGAACTGCTGCACACATATAATTTCTTATGAAGTCATAAGTACTGGTATACAGTGGCTGAGGAAGGAATCCAGCTTTTGGAGTTATGTGCACCCCGTGAGTTTGCTCTACTGTGATACAACTCATGCTACTTGAAGTGTGAATTATTCATTGTGATTCTCAGTCCTCCTGTCAGGTACTGCACAAGCATTGAAGGAGACAGTCCTCCCAGCCTGGAGGATACAAAAATGATTTCCATGAAATTTTAAAACCAACCAGTGGCAAAACTGAAAAATAAATTCAAGACTATGCCGTTTCTGATTGCTGCCTTAATCAATAGCAGTTCCATCCAGACTTTCCCTACGGTGCTATATTTCATCTAGTGCTGTTATAAAGCTGATACATAAAGACTTTTTGACTACTAGATGTTTCGTCAGCCTCTGCAGCAACAGAGCTATGGTATGCATCCGTGGGACTGTTCTGCCTTGAAAGGAGTGTTGTGTCCTGTGTTAATGATATCTTTTGCAGTTGCTAGACATTTTGAGGATGAAGTAGCTTTGTCTTTGTTCAATGTATTATATTGTATTTAAGAAGTAAACAGCCCATGCAAGCTATCATTCTGTGATAACTTGAAAGCTACGACCTGCAGCAAGGTAAATTGTATAGCTAACCAAATGCCAGACTTGCTAAATGGGCCTTTATTTACCTTGAAATGAAATCCGTTTGAAACACAGGCTATTTTAGGTAACAGGCATTTAGCCTTCTGTGTGCTTTGTTTGATCTTTTTGTACGAAATAGTGTTGCACTTTACTGGGAGAGATGAGACAGTAAGCGAGACATAACTTGTGTGATATTGCAAATAGAAAATACAAAAAAAACCAGCTTAGATTTTTAAAATAAAACGAATTTAACAGAACACATTTAAATGTGAAATAATCTCCTACTGAAATAAGTAGGACAAGCCAGCAAACGCTAGGGAATTCAACATGAAAGTTTGATTTGGATCACATGGATAATTCATGCTTCACATTCCTTCTTCTGGTTCAGGATAAAAGTTATGCTAAGATTCTAATCAGGACTACTATAAATTATCAAATTCTGTTACCTGCTACTAGAAACTAGAACTGTGTCCAGTTCTGGGTTCCCCGGTTGAAAAAGGACAGGGAACTGCTGGAGAGGGTACAGCAAAGGGCTACCAAGATGATTAGGGGACTGGAACACCTCTCTTATGAAGAAAGGCTGAGGGATTTGAGTCTTTTCAGTATGGAAAAAAGATGACTGAGGGGGGATCTTATCAACCCTTATAAATACTTAAAGGGTGGGTGTCAGGAGCATGGGGCCAGGCTCTTCTCAGTGGTGCCCAGCAACAGGACAAGAGGTAATGGGCACAAACTTGACCATAGGAAGTTCCATCTCAACGTGAGGAAGAACTTCTTTCCTGTGAGGGTGGCAGAGCCCTGGCACAGGCTGCCCAGAGAGGTGGTGGAGTCTCCATCTCTGGAGACATTCCAAACCCGCCTGAACGTGTTCCTGTGCCACCTGCTCTGGGTGACCCTACTCTGGCAGGGGGGTTGGACTAGACGATCTCCAGAGGTCCCTTCCAACCCTACCATTCTGTGATTCTGTGTGAAATAGCTTTGTGTTTCTCTGCACCTTATTCTTTATCTGTAACTATTTTTCTACAGGATGTTTTCTAAACTGCTAAAAACTTCTCTGTGCTCACCAGCTATTTGTTGTTATTGGTGTTTTTTTTTTTTTAAAAAAAGATTCCTTTCATTGTTCTCACTCCTTAAAAATGCCAGTTTAGTGAATGATTTTCATCTGACTTGTCTGTCCTCATTTAGGCTTTCCCATCTTCCTTAGGGTTCGGTCCAAAGTGCTTTGAAGTCAAGGGGAACTGCCCCATTTTCCTCACAGGTATAATTCACTTCATGTGAGTGTTTTCCATCTTCTTCACAGCCGTGATTTGTTTTAAAAAGAAAAAGGCTTTGGCTTTTATACATTGTTATATATGAACAAGTGGCACTGAGGTGTGACACAAAGAATATATTGGTATGAGTTTGAATGACTAGTTAATTATCCTAAATAAGGTCCTGTAAAACTTTTATTCTGACCACTGCAAGGGGATGTTCTGTACATGAAAAATATTTTGTAGCAAAGTATTTCAGAAATATTTTAGACAATTGTAAACTATTTTTGCTGGTGTGATTTTTCATAGACCTTTAACCTGTAGAGTTAGGCAATTTCTTACCAGCAGTTGAGTTGCATAGACCAGAGAGACAGGAACCATAACAGTTAAAAAGGACAAGAAAAGAGATCTGTGGTCATCTTTGTGTTAAAAAGAAGCTCTAACCATGTCCAGTAGCTCTAGCACATCTTGAAACATGAGCATCTGTGGTATTGTCGATTCATATGCTGCACAAATCATAGAATCATAGAACGTGTTGGATTGGAACGTACCTTAAAGATCATCTAGTCCAACTCCCCTGCCGTAAGCAGGGACATCTTTAACTAGTTCAGATTGCTCAGAGCCTCATCAAGCCTGGCCTTGAATGTCTCCAGGGATGGGGCCTCCACCACCTCTCTGGGCAACCTGTTCCAGTGTCTCACCACCCTCATTGTAAAGAACTTCTTCCTAATGTCTCATCTAAACCTACCCTGCTCTTGTTTAAGACCATTGCCCCTCGTCCTATTGCTACATGACCTTGCAAACAGCCCCTCCCCTGCTTTCCTGTAGGCCCCCTTCAGGTACTGGAAGGCTGCTGTAAGGTCTCCCCGGAGCCTTCTCTTCTCCAGGCTGAACAACCCCAACTCTCTCAGCCTGTCTTCATAGCACAGGTGCTCCAGCCCTTTGATATTCTTCGTAGCCCTCCTCTGGACCCACTCCAACAGGTCCATGTCCTTCTTGTGTTGAGGGCTCCAGAGCTGGACACAGTATTCCAGGTGGGGTCTCACGAGAGCAGAGTAGAGGGGGAGAATCACCTCTCTGGATCTGCTGGCCACTGTTCTTTTGATGCAGCCCAGGATGCGATTGGCCGCCTGGGCTGCAAGCGCCTATTGTTGGCTCATGTCCAGCTTTTCATCCACCAGTACCCCCAATTTCCTTTCTGCAGGGCTGCTCTCTATCATGTGATCCCCCAGCCTGTATTGATAATGAGGATTGTTCCAACCCCAGTGTAGGTCCACAACTACCATTTTAGACAACCGGACAACTTATTTCCCAGATGACATTACATCTGCAGATATCATAGAATCATAGAATGGTTTGAGTTGGAAGGGACCTTAAAGATCATCTAGTTCCAACCCCCCTGCCACGGGCAGGGACACCTTCCACTAGACCAGGTTGCTTAAAGCCCCATTCAATCTGGCCTTGTACACTTCCACAGATGGGGCATCCACAGCCTCTCTGCGCAATTTATTCCAGTGTCTCACCACCCTCACAGTAAAGAATTTCTTCCTTATAGATAATGTAAATCTACCATCTTTCAGTTTAAAACCATTACTCCTCATCCTATCACTACATTTCCTGATGAAGAGTCCCTCCCCATCTTTCCTGTATGTCCCCTTTAAGTGCTGGAAGGCTGCTATAATGTCTCCTCGGAACCTTCTCTTCTCCAGGCTGAAGAATCCCAACTCTCTCAGCCTGTCTTTATAGGAGAGTTATTCTAGCCCTCTGATCAGGTCCATGTCCTTCTTATGTTGAGGGCCCCAGAACTGGATGCAGTATTCCAGGTGGGGTATCACAAGAGTGGAGCAGAGAGGGAGAATCACCTCCCTCACCCTGCTGGCCACACTTCTTTTGATGCAGCCCAGGATGCGGTTGGCTTTCTGGGATGCAAGTGTACGTTACCAGCTCATGTTGAGCTTCTCATCCACTAGCACCCCCAAGTCCTTCTCCTCAGGGCTGCTCTCAGTCCATTCTCTGCCCAGCCTGTATTTGTGCTTGGGATTGCCCTGACCCACGTGCAGGATCTTGCACTTGGCCTTGTTGAACTTCATGAGGTCTGCACAGGTCCACCTCTCAAGCCTGCCCAGGTCCCTCTCAATCATATCCCTTCCCTCCAGCATGTCGACTGCACCACACATCTTGGTGTCGTCTGCAAACTTGCTGAGGGTGCACTCAATCCCACTGGCCATGTTGCCAACAAAGACGTTAAAAAACACTGGTCTCACTTCTGACCCCTGAGGAAAGCCACTCAGTTCTCCTTCCTCATAGTTTCAGCTTTGTATATGTTGGCCTAGTTACCAACTAGTATGTTGAGTTGATGCAGTTCCTGCCCTCATATTCTGCTTCAAATACATTCAGTCCTTGAGACAAAATTCATTGTGTATCTTTACAGCACATAATTCACATATAACATCTTCACAAAATGCTCAAACTTAGGCGGAAGTTTCTTGATGTGTTGAAAAGTAAAATAAATTCAGTAGAATGGATTTTTTCCCCGTTCTCTAAGCGAGAAAAAGTTAAGTGATTCAAAGTCGTCCTAACTTTAGGATCAATCCAAGCAACATACAGCACATGAAGTAAAAAGAAGACTTATCTATAAAAACACCTGGAAAATGAAAATTTGGTTTAGTAAGTATTATCATTTTGAATAAATTCCTATTGTGCAGCATGATTTAAAAGGTATTCATTATCTTCCTTTTCACAGTTCTTTAGAGTAAAGTTTGTTCTATAGCTGTGCACTATTAACCTAGCTCCTCTTTGTTTATTCCTTTCAATTATGCTTTATGCTGTAGAAGAAATAAATTTTCAGGGTTGCTGATAAATTTTTTAATAGACAATATGGGATTTCTGTTAGTGCTTATAAAATGGTTTTATAACCTTTACAGTGTCCAGGTTAACATAGCTTTTTCAGCAACATCAATTTTTTGAAAACTTTCCTGTAATTTTAATACATACCTCTTTCTTACCTTATTTAATAAAGAGATCTTTGGAAAATGTCATTCAAGTTCTAGGATTTCCATAGAAATTTTATTTTGCTGGCATCTGTGAGTTGGTTTTGCAGTCAAAACCTATAAGGTAAAAAGCCCAAAATATAAAACATTTCTTTGAACAGCACCTAGCAGTAAAAGATCAGAATTTATGTTATCTGCATGTAGGTGTCCGGAGTATTGTGCATTGGATGGCTCAGTTTCCAAAGTAGTGTCTATCTCTTATACTTGAAACATTATGTATTGATTATAGGATTAAGTTAAAGACAGTTTATATTTAATTTCCTGAGATAAGAAGGGAGTGGTAATTTTCTCTGATGAAGTTAATCACTGTCAAGGTTACACAAAAAGACTTAAGCCAAGGAAGAGCTGAGCTTTATGGAGAAGACCTGCTTCTGAAGACAGTTGCTTCAGTACGGTTGGACCCCGGAGAACTGTATGCTAGAGTGAAACTGTTGAAACAGGCTGGACAACTTGGGAGGCGGGCTTTAAACTGAAGGACTTGGGGGGTGGGGTCCAGGGTGGCAATGCTCATGCCATGCCATGCCATGCCATCCAACTGGGGAATAAGCCAACTCAACCAGAGCTTAGCTGACTCCCAAGATGAGAATCAGAAGGCCAACCACCTGAAGAATGTGTATGGCTATAATGGATTCTCTTGCACTCCTCCAGGGAAACCTGCAGGACCTTAACCTCTCTGAAATGCCTATGCACCAACACACACAGCATGGGGAATAAACAGGAAGAACTAGAAATCTGTATGTGGTCACAGGACCATGATCTCATTGCAGCTACAGAGACATGGTGGGATAGCTCTCATGACTGGAACACTGTCATGGATATCTGTGTACTTTTTAGGAAAGACAGGCTAGCAGGGCATGGTGGTGGGAGTTGTTCTCTATGTGAGAGAGCAGCTGGAATGTATCGAGCCACCTTGGGGTGGATGAAGAACAAGTCGAAAGCTTATGGGTAAGACTTAAGGGGCAGGCTAATATGAGTGACACTGTTGTGGGTGTTTACTACATGCCACCTGGTCAGGAAGAGGAAGTTGATGAGGCTCTCTAACAGACAGCTGAAAAGGCCTCACAATCACAGGCCCTGGTTCTCATGGCGGACTTCAATCACCGTGACATTTGCTGGAAAGGCAACACAGCCAGGCATGCACAGTCCAGGAGGTTTCTGCAGAGCGTTCATGATAACTTTTTGACGCAGGTGGTGGAGGAGCCAACAAGGAGAGGTATGCTGTTGGACCTTGTATTAAGAAACAAAGAAGGACTGACTGGGGATGTGACGGTTGGGGGTAGCTTTGTCTGTGGTGACCATGAGATGGTGGCGTTCAGGATCCTGCATGGAAGAAGCAGGGCAATAAGTAGGATTACAACCCTGGACTTCAGAAGAGCTAGCTTTGGCCTCTTCAAAGACATACTTGG
Source organism: Rissa tridactyla (assembly GCF_028500815.1). Classification (NCBI taxonomy): domain Eukaryota; kingdom Metazoa; phylum Chordata; class Aves; order Charadriiformes; family Laridae; genus Rissa; species Rissa tridactyla. Next base: position 29,539,315 of record NC_071473.1, read on the forward strand.
AGGAATCACATGGGTCAGAGCTTTAGAAGGTAGCGGAGGGTCTAAAAGAGCTGGTTAATATTCAGGCACCCCTTCCTCCAAACTCAAGACTGGTTCATCCCTATGAGTAAGAAAACAAGTGAAGGAGGAAGGAGACCTACATGGATGAGCAAGTAGCTTCTGGAAAACTTCAAATGGAAGAAGGAAGTTTGCAGAATGTGGAAAAAGGGACTGGCCACTCGGGAGGAATATAGGAATGTTGTCAAAATATGCAGAGATGCCATGAGGAAGGCTAAGGCCTGCTTGAAAATTAAACCTGCCAAGGGATGCCAAGGACAATAAGAAGGGCTTCTTCATGTACGTCAGTAGCAAAGGAAGACTGGGGAAAATGTCGTCCCGCTGCCAAATGAAGTGGGTGCCCTGGTGACAGCAGATACAGAGAAGGTGGAGTTACTGAATGCCTTCTTTGCTACAGTCTTTACTGCTAAGGGCAGCCCTCAGAAATCCCAGGCCCTGGAGATAAGAGAGAGAGCCTGGAGAAAGGAAGACTTTCCCTTGGTTGAGGACAATCGTGTTAGAGATCATTCAGGCAAACTCGACATCCACAAATCCATGGGTGCTGATGGGATGCACCCACGAGTGCCGAGGGAGCTGGCAGATGTTATTGTGAAGGCATTCTCCATTGTCTTTGAAAGGTCATGGAGAACAGGAGAGGTGCCTGAGGACTGGAGGAAAGCCAGCGTCACTCCAGTCTTCAAAAAGGGCAAGAAGGAGGACCTGGGAAAATACTCAGCCTTCTCTCCATCTCTGGAAAGGTGATGGAACAGCTCATTCTGGATGTCATCTCTAAGCTTGTGGAGGAAAAGAATGTTATCAGGAACAGTCAACATGGATTCACCAAGCGGAAATCATGCTTGACCAGTCTGATTGCCTTCTATGATGGTATGACTGGCTAGGTAGATAGGGGGAGAGCAGCGGATGTTGTCTACCTTGATTTCATCAAGGCTTTTGACGCTGCCTCCCATAACATCCTCATATGTAAGCTTAGGAAGTGTGGGTTAGATGAGCGGCCAGTGAGGTGGATAAAGAACGGGCTGAATGGCAGAGCTCAGAGGGTTGTGATCAGGCGTGCAGAGTCTAGTTGGAGGCCTGTAGCTAGCGGTGTTCCCCAGTGATCAGTACTGGGCCCATTCTTGTTCAACGTATTCATCAATGACCCAGATGAGGAGACAGAGCATACCCTCAGCAAGTTTGCTGATGACACAAAACTGGGAGGAGCGGCTGACACACCAGAAAGCTTGCCACCATTCACCTGGACAGGCTAGAGAGCTGGGTGGAGAGGAACCTAATGAAGTTCAACAAGGGCAAATGTAGGGTGCTGCACCTAGGGAGGAATAATCCCATGCACCAGTACAGGTTAAGGGTTGACCTGCTGAAAGGAAGCTCTGCAGAGAGGCACCTGGGAGTCCTGGTGTTCAATAAGTTGACCATGAGCCAGCAATGTGTCCTTGTGGCCAAGAAGGCCAATGGTATTCTGGGGTGCATTAAAAAGAGTGTGGTCAGCAGGTCGAGGGAAGTCATCCTCCCCCCTCTACTCTGCCCTGGTGAGGTGACATCTGGAGTACTGGGTCCACTTCTGGGCTCCCCAGTTCAAGAAGACAAGGAACTACTGAAGAGAGTCCAGCAGAGGGATATGAATATGATCAAGGGACTGGAGCACCTCCCTTATAAGGAAAGGCCCTGGGAGACCTGGGTCTGTTTAGCCTGGAGAAGAGAAGACTGAGGGGGATCTTATCAATGCTTATAAATATCTAAAGGAGGGACGTCAAGAGGATGGGGCCAGACTCTTTTCAGTGGTGCTCAGTGACAGGGCAAGGGGCAGCAGGCACAAACTAGAACACAGGAAATTTCGCCTGAACATAAGGAAAAACTTTTTTACTCTGAGAGTGGCAGAGCACTGGAACAGGCTGCCCAGACAGACCATGGATTCTCCTTCTCTGGAGATATTCAAAACCCGCCTGGACATGACCCTGTGCAACCTGCTCTGGGTGAACCTGCTTTAGCAGGGGTTTGGACTAGATGATCTCCAGAGGTCACTTCCAACCCCTACCATTCTTTGAAACAAAATGAAACATAGTTTACTTTCTACTGTGCTACTTGGATTACCTACTTGTTAAAAGCCGTTTCTGAAATGCACAATCAAACTAAGTGAAAGCATCAGGCACTATCCAATCTTAGAGTACACCTGAAAAATAACATAGTATGTGTATTGTATACTGTATATCAGGTTTGTTTAATGCTATAATCAAGCCAACAACAAGGTCTATGAAGATCTATGAAAAGACGCGTAGCTGAGGAAGCAGGACTAGAACTCACAACGAACAAGCATATATTCTTGACCAGTTTGCAAATCTTCCTTTCTGTTGGCTTCTGCTTTAGTAAACTCATTCGAAGAAAGCTCTCACTGCTGTAAAATACAAATACTCATTTTGATGTTGATAATAATGTGGGCAATTATCTGTCAGTTTTAGTATTCTCTATTGCAGCCTTGATCCCAATTTACTCCCCCATTATTCTCTTCAGGCTGGCCGTCTTTGAAATGTCCTTTTAATTTTTTTTTTGATAAGTCATCATGTCTTTCTGATTTCATTTACAGAGAAATGTCAATTTGATAGGGGATTGAAGGAGGTAGTGCTATAAATGTAGAGGTCTCTCTTTAAAGCTATTTACTATCAAAAAGCTATCACTTACCTTCAGTAACATCATGGGTTCTTGCATACTAAAAGCGAGTCCTTTAAATATTATTCATATCATTCGATAGCATCTTCACATGGAATCATAGAATTGTGGGGCTTGGAAGGGACCTCTGGAGATCATCTAGTCCAACCCCCTGCCAGAGCAGGGTCACCCAGAGCAGGTGGCACAGGAACGCGTCCAGGTGGGTTGGGAATGTCTCCAGAGACGGAGACTCCACCACCTCTCTGGGCAGCCTGTGCCAGTGCTCTGTCACTCTCACACAACTGATATGATACTGACAACTGATTTTTGAGAAGTGAAATAATGGTTTTGCTGTAAGCACTAATGACGAAACAAACTGTTAAATTTCTGATTCTGCTAATCACTTAAAAATTAGCAAATGAAAACTCTCTCACCCTGGCCCTATCTTTGTGTCTTCCCTGACCCAAATAGACTGGCCTTTCAAAGAGATATCTGCAATCATATCACACAAAACATTGCAGAAAAAAACCCCAAAACTGCAGCATTTTCAAGACTAAGAGAAAAGGCTATATGATACTTTATTCTGCACTTGCTGCTCATTCAGGTTGCTTTTTTATTTAATTCATTGTATTAGACTTTTTCTATATATTGTCTGGTATATGTTGTCATACTAAGGATAATACAGATGCTCAGTCAAGTGATTTTGATTATTATTTCCCATAAACATCCTGGAAACATATACTGATTTCACTTCTCTCGATATGTAAGTCATTACATAAAGAGTGGAAAAATTATCTCTGCTAGTACAGAGCTTGATGCTTAATTCTTCTCCTATTCAGATCTGGGGAAGTCTTCAGCTGGAGATGGATTGGCCTTAAAATGCTACTAAGTTTCATGGGTAAAACGCTGAGATGTTTCACTGTTAAAATGTAATTTTATAGTTAGACTAGCTTCTCTTTAGATTTCATTGTGAAATATTTTGCCATTCAGTGGATAGACTTTATCACCTTCCCATAGTTTAAGTCAGAAACAGATATTAAAGCCTATTTTCTCATGTACCACCCACTGGGAAACCCACTGAACAGTGTGAGCATATGGTTCTAGTTTTAAGCATTTTTTCTTGTTATTTAGGAGTCCAGTCCCTAGAAAACTCTGGAATATTTTCCACTCATTGAACATGCCACTTCTCTCAGTAAAGCCTTTTTAAAATTCTCAGGCTTGCCAAGATGTGCATCTGAAGTATCATACGTCTTTATGGAGGCACATCAAAATGAATATGGATGATTTCAAACTACAGCGTGCACTAGGAGCCGTATTTTCTTCAGATATATTTTCTAATCCAATAACTTTATGAGCAGTACAATGTCCATAAGCATTGACGGAGTCAAGCACCAACCCTGTAGAGCTAGAAAACTGGCAATGAAGTTTTATGTAGAATGTCCATTTTATATAACTGCCTACTATCATTTCAGTGGCAAGCTGCCACTGGGTGAAACTGTTTCTGCACTGCAGTTTCATCCTTTCCCAGCTGTATATAGAGTTTTACTGCTTTCCAATCAGTTTTGATTATAGCGTGAGCATTAAAAAAAAAAAAAAAAAAGTATTTTCTCATATACCTTTCCTTTTTTGCAGAAAAGGAGCTTCTTAGAGCTAGATGTTCAGCAAGGGCAAAAACTGTATTTCAGATATTTGCCTTAGTGAACCCGTTCTGATGTAATGCTGCTAAAGAATGAGCTCTCCCTCTCACTGCAGTTCGTCTAATGTGACATTTCAGGATGGGGAACAGTCAAAAAATGCCACTGCAATCTGTAATTGGTGTTAGATGTGCAAGGTGTAAGTACTTCTTATGTTAAGTTGTATGATCCAGGATCACCTTTTTCCTTCATTTATTCAGAGTTTAGCACAATATGTCCTGTTCTTGTCCTAGGCACTATGACAATATAACTTCATTTTAGTAGTAAACATGTCATCAAGTGCAGTTTGCAAACTAGTTTGGAGGAAGATTATGGTTAATTACAGGTGTAAGTATTTAGAGTCTTTATTCTTTTTAGGCTGTTATCTAGACAAGTAAATCACATTGAGATTTACTAAATCTGGGCATCCAATTCATGTTGGCAGCTCTGAAAATGACTTAATTTATACGTCTGTAATCACAGACACTTCTGAATGGCAATGCATTTTCTTTCTTCCTGAGTAATTCTCAATAATTTCTAAATTCAAAATATCCTTAAGTTATCTAGTCCTTCTATTGCTTGATTATCTGCTGTATTTATAATTGGACAAGCATAATCATAACTAAACGTAATTCCTCACTGGGGAAGTAGGTAATGAAAACAAGATTGGTCACAAAGCTGATCAGCCAGAGAGGACTGCTGCCAGAGCAGCAAATCTGGGGCTTAGCATTACAGAGTTCGTTCTGGTTCTCATCATTCTGTGTAGGGTTGAATGACAGGTGGTGGTACCTATGGTTTGAAATTAGAACCTTCTGTGTTTTCTATCCCCTGTAAATTTGCATTTGTGTTACTTTGCTTATCATTTTTCCAAAATACAGGTATAGTTTGGGGGAAAACATGAAATATATACTATATTCTTAGTTGCTCTAAGTTTCCATGACACTTTATAAAAATATGAAATTGATTTATATTTCATCTCTAATTTATACCTAGTTGGAATCTCTTCTTCAGAAATAAGCTAGGTTTCCAAATTAAGGTTGAAAAAACCCCATTCCTCTCAAATAGACATATTGCACCGTCTTATGGTTTGTGGCATTGCAGATTTTTGCGAGGTACAGAATGAACTGGTTGCTTTTGGGTTTCACTGTAAATGGGGGTGCTCAGCTTCTAGAAAGTGTTCATTTATTTCTTTTGAATCAGGCTCTTGATTGCTGACACTTTCTCCCATGGAAGTTAAGACAATTCCTTTCCTAAATGAAAAGATTCCTCTTCTTTCATGCTTAGCAGTGATCACCTACCACTTAAGGCAAATGAACAGTGGCTTTCACTTGAGTCTTGATCAGTTTGGAAAAATTCTCTTGTCTCTGTTTTTAGAACTGTAGATTATTCCCCCTGTTCCCCAGTTAAGTAGTAGTTCACTGAACTACAGTGTCTTCTGTAGGCAAACCAACTATTTCAGTTGGTTTGTATTGTAATTGAAGATTTACCTTTTATATTTGAACAGTGATCTGTAGGTTTTTAGATGTCTAAGAGCTGTGGGGACCAAATGTGAGATTCCTGAGGAACATCTGCAGTATATATGCGGAGCAATCTTGTATACTGTGCACAGCAAATAGAGATTTAATGTATACATGATATTGTTGGATGCATCCTGCATTGTGCACTTTGCTATGAATAAACTGTGAGTGAAGGCTTATTTGCATACTAAGGATCTACCGTTTTTTGGCAGTATTAACCAGCATTTAATATTAAAATTCCTAATAGGTTTGAGGGTATGGCACTGGCTACAGAGAGGAATTCGAAGCAATTCCTCTTTAGTTATATTATTTCTGGATCAGTTGACCTCTTTCATATTTCCATGTAAGAATTTACAAAAGAAAAATCTGAGGTACTAATTCTTAATTGGTCTTGTTTTAAAATAGAAAAATGAGTGATTCTGTCTTCAGCCAGGGTATGTTACATACTCCAAATATTTTGTAGGTGATAAAGCTTCGTGAATACATGATCTCTGCAAGAAAAATGTGTGGTAGTTAGGTAGCGTCTGTGGAAAACACTAAGTGACCAATGTCTGTATATTTTTACTATATTATAGCATTGCCATTCCCACGCATTTCAAATATATAAACTGTTTCTCAATACTGAACATGACGTTTTTTAAAAGGAAAATAGTATTTCTTTTTTTTCTTCTACTAACTCATGCATAACACATTGCACAGAGGAGATATTCTTTTTAATGAGAGGGAATCATTGGAAGCTGGGCCTAACACTATCAAATAAAACTTCAGATATCACCAGAATGGCACTAAAATTGCGAAACCTAACAACCTTGACCTAACTGTTATGTTTGGAAAATTATGGGTATAGTGATGAAATTACCTCATAACTAATTATTGTTTATGATTTTCCTGAAGGAACTGATAAGTTCAGAGTTTAATTTTTTCCCCCTCAATTATAAAATGCCCAAGAGTATTTTAAAATTAGAAACCCTAAAATTAGAGTTCTAAACAGAACAGATAAATTGAATATTGCGGAACGGAGTTACGGATTGGTACTTCATGGAGATTTTCCACATAGTTTGATAGAATCATTTAATCATAGAATAACTAAGGTTGGAAGGTCTCTGTGGCACTCATCTGGTCCAACTTTAAAACTGAATCAGGTTAGCAAGGCTCTGTTTATCCGCGTTCTGAATATCTCCAAGGTTGGTGACTCTACATGTCTCTAAGCAAATATTCATGAGAATAGAGTAAGACTAATGTGAGTGTGACTTCCTAGTTTTATGTAGAAATGCCCAGCCTACCTGATCCTACAGGCAGCTTGCAAAATGTTATTGGAGACCTTTAAGTCCGAGAGTAGTGTTTTGAACCAGATCACATGTGGATATTTATGATTCCCACCACTTCATACTGGGATAGCTGAATAGATGCATACCAGGATAACTCCATAGTCCTAGACTAAAGAGTCACTACTAACTGCCGTTTTTCACAGCTGGTATTTGCTTTACCAAGAATCCAAATCTGTGCCAGCAGAGTTGTCTGATAACAGTACAACCCTGGTGTAGGAGTGTGGCATTTAAACCATTCAAGGGCCGTACAGCCTCAGCTGCCTTGCGGTGAAAACAGTGGCTTCTGAGGAAGGTCAAGGATTAATTTTCAATTTATAGGGTGCTGCTTGAAATCATGAGCTTCAGTGTGGTATGGACTTATCACTGATAGTTATAACAGAAAGTTTTTGCTGTTATTTATACAGGTGGATTGTCACCCAAACTGTTGTCTCCATTTTCAAAAGTTTGAATTTGGCTTTTTGGTCTAGGCCAGGGATCCCAAGGCTACAAGAACAGATTTTTGGCTCTATAATATTTAAATTGAGAAGCTTGTGCATGTTTATGTAATTGTTTAAATAAGGGTCTCATTGCTTTAAATGGAAAGAAAACAGAGGTATGTAGGATAAAGTTTTGGCCTCATTAAAATCAATTGGAATTTTCTATTAATTTGCTTCTGGTTTTTTTTCAAGGAATTTTTATGTAATACTGGAGTAAAACAATCCCGGTGCATAAAATCCAGTCTCTGGGCTTTTACCTTTGGGGTAAAGGAAAGTTTAAAAGACAAAGCCAAGTATAATCAAAGGTAGGACTTCGTTAATATTAAAAAGGAAGGAGGCGTTTACTGAGAAGCAAGGACCATAATAATCAAAAGGCAGGTTCTTTCCAACTCCAGTGAACTTTAGAGCTAGCCTTCTTTCCAACATGGAGATTGCACGTTATGTAAAGACAAGGATTTCAGGAATACACTTTGAATAAAATCCTAAGTTCCCTTTCTCCAAAAAGCATTAAGCACAAGGTATTAAGAAGAAAATACATATTTAAAATGGAAAACCATTTTGCAGAAAGGTATATCTCAAAAGAAAGTCAGTCTATTATGACCTGGAAAAGGATTAGCAATTATTTATAGATCTGAAAGTGTTTGTAATGTTGTTGTTAGAAATGACTTGGTAGAAAGAAAACTCTTTTGAAATATGAATATGAGAAAGACAAAATTAAAATGCAGTTCAGGTATATTTTTGGTTTTGCACCTGTCATATTTTGAGCCACCCTGCAGCTATATATATATAGGGTAAAATAGTTCATGAGAGAATGTTTGTGAATTTTAATGACAGCTTCAGGGTTTTCCTGACCTATCAGCTCTGGAAATAATACTATTGGTTTGTAAAACTTTTCAGTAAAAATCATAGGACAATAATAATGGTGGGCTATCTGTAGAAAGAAAAAATTGATTAAAGACATATGAAATGTTAAGCACTGACCTTGGTAAAACTAAGGCTTTTGGCCCCAGATCAAGAGATTTGCAGTGATTCAAAGCAATAACTGTTGGACAAATACAGTGTATTTTACAGCAGTAATTTGAAAACAGCCTGTGGCAGATTGGTGTAATTTATGCCAAAGTGTATTTTTATTGCATAACTCATTACTCTTTCCAGTGTGAGCCAAGAACATAACCTGTGTAGGTGCTACTGAAAATCCAAGTCATTTCCTATGAATTGCCTTAGGTACATAAAAAGCTTTGAAAATCTAACCCATTAGATGCTATTGTCTTGTGACCAGAAAAACAGTATTTTCTTTTACAGGGTGAGTTGCATATGTGTATGTTAATGACAAAAATTAATGAGAAGGTTGGAGATTCTCTTAGGAGAGAATTCCCTCCCCAGAAAGTTCATGGCAGGCATTTGGGTGATTTCTGAGTTGTGTGGGGTTTTTCTGGTTATTGGTATTATGTTTTTTTTCTATAAAGGAACGAACAGAATAGAGCTTTCCATTTTGAAAGAAAAGATTTGACATGGCAGACAATGATTTTCATGTATTTATTGTTAGGAAAATACCTGACTTCAGAGAAATTACTGATGCCAGAGTATTTTGAAGTCAGTCCTAGACTGCTACTTGTATAAGGTAAAAGTCTGAAATGGATGACCCTGCACTTCTGAATCAGCGGCAAGGTGTCAAATGACTACCACACAATGATGTTGACTCTTTAAAATCCTCATTCATATTCTTTTCTGTGGGATGAGAATTCTCTCAACCAACTTTTGTACTGGGCCTTGTATACCCTTCAGGGCTGTCCTTATTTTGTGTGATCTTGAAAATTAACCGGTACAGTGAAAGGAGAGTTTGGCTCTGAAGCAACTAAAGTTAGTCTTGAATTGAGCTGAATAGTCAGACATTTTCTTTGCCAGTCACTGAAGTTCTCAGCTAGTAGACTGAAAAAAAAGTCTCACGGGCAAGTATATAACTTTTCTTAGTAATCAAAGTGTGAAAAAGGACTTTGCTAATCAGAGATGTAACAAATATCTTCATAATATACTGTGTACTGCTGTCAACAAGCAGCTGCAGCTCATTACATTGGTGTATTCATTAATGCTCTACAGTATGTTTTCAAACAAAATCCAGTCAATTACTGTAGATAGATTTATCGTCAATATCTGAAATATTCAACAAAATATTGTTCTCAGATGAATGAACAGACTTTGATTGACTTAAAAATCTTTATTTCTGTCAGCAGAAAAGAACGATCAGAGGTAGTTTGCTTATGGAATGTTATCTATTTAATTTCTTTTGTTATTAATTATAGAGTGTCTTTGAGAACACCGTGATTTAAAAATTATGTTTGAGGTATTCAATGGGAACAGAATACAACCCTGATTTTATGAGGGCAGTCACTTTTAGGAGTGTAAATTAATGTTTCCATAAAAGTGGGACTTAATATGGCACTTTTAAAAGGACTGATGTATAGTAGAAATCCACCTATGTGTATTTCATTCTAGAATAAGTGGTTTAATTCACACATTCAAAAAAACGTGTGAAGTTAATGGCACAATTTAGAATTGAACCTAGATTCAGGCTAATGTATTACTTAGTGACCCATTGTTTTCTCCAATAGGTGACTAAGTCACATTCTGTTCTGTTTTTAAAAAATTGTTACTGTAATACATTCCAGGCTTTTAACACTTGATCCATATCATGAACCTGTTAGCTTCTTGAACCTTGTTTGCACATTGATCCTGAATTTGAGGATAGAAGAGGTTTGATCATTCACAGCTAGTCAATCTTGTCCCCTTTTACCAGCAGTACTCTTCAACATGCTTTAATGGAGTCTTCTACTTGGAGCATTCGTTGATAGGTGGAATCTTATAGATGTTTGCGTACAATTTGCAAACCTGAAGAAGATGCGGGGAAAGGAACAGAAGACAAAAAGAAAGCTGGCTGTTGGAAGGTGATTAAGGCTGCTCCAGGCAGCATTTTCTTCTTAAATTCACTCTTTTGCCACATTATAAAATGCAGTGAAGGCAACAGAGAATTGGAGAGTTTAAATAAATCTTAAGTTCAAGATCAAGTTTCTTGAAGCCTTAGTTTGTGTACATAACACAGAATTTAAAACATAAATATAGACTTTGATATTCCAGTACTGTATTGGTTTAAATAGGAACAATAAAATCATAGACTAATTGAACTGTTGTTAATCAAACACAGCAATTTGGGGTTTTTCATATTCAAATTACTTTGATTCTTTCTTGTGTTTGAAGTTCACAAATGTTCAGAATCTGCCCCAGATTTAAATAACTATATATATGAACTCTTTTGTATTCCTGAAAAGTGAAATAAATAAGAATTTATTGGCAAATGCTGGTGAAAACAGTGAAGTTAGATGTTTTATATGATTGCATTTTGCTGGTAGATTTGTTCCCGTCTTGTTCCTTAGAGTTGGGTAGGCATCTCCTGTTGCGCAATAGTAGCTCTTCTCTCTGAAGCTCTAATAGCGATAGATTACTTAGTGGTGGAAATAGGTTACTCATCAACGGATTGGTTAGTGTTGGAAAAATTGTAACCATATTCATCAGAGCAGATGTGAATGCCAGAGATAATATTAGTTATGTATCCTGAATGAAGGAGTAATATTAGGGCCAGGCTAAAAGATAACATTCTGGAGGTCTTTTAATAATAAAGTTTGGGGAGGTGTGTGTTAATTGTACAACAGTTGTACACCTGTTATTCAACATACCAGTACAGAACAATTGAAACATAACAATGCAGATTTTTATGATTTCCTCTTTGTGATATTTTGTCTTATTCTTCAGTTATTCGCCTTTCTTTAAATATACTGAAAATGTTATTTCCAGTACTTGGTGTGTTTTCTCCAAAAAATTATGTAGTTACATCCCTCAAAGATTCTTTTTTTTTCCAGTTCACTTTGTTGTCTAGAATCCAGGGAAATATTCTGGGTTGTTAAAACTGAGTTTTCTGATTTTCTTTCTATTATCATTCATCTTTGCAAGGCAGAGAGCTCTCACAGCTGCGGCCTTAAGCTAAGTTGAATGCAGATACTGCCTGTGAAAATCTATTGTAAAGAAGAACATTTTTAAGAACCTGAAGAAATAAACTGGGAAGCCATTGAGCCCTTAATTTTGAAATGCCGTGTTGAATATATTGTTTCCTAACACCAGTTAACAAAACAGTTCGATGGTGCCTGAAACTTGAGGAATGTTTATTCATTTTAGTTCTTCCCCCCTTGGGCCTTCTTATTCTAAGCAGCTTCTCAGTGCAGCAGCAACTGAATTCTGGACAATTCTGAGGTGCAATTTATGTGGGCTTATGTGTTCTTAATGGTAAAGTTCTGTGAGCCTCGTTGTTCTCCTCAGGTGCAGCAAAATCAATTATGTATCACCATGTACAATTCACTGAAGTGGACTGCTTCGATATACTCCTGAAAGTGTATTTTCTCAGTCTCATTTCTTTTTTGTGAAAGGCCTGTCTAGCTGTAGGCATTTTTCATATCTTTTCAATGGAATTGCATTCATTAATGATGCAAGATCAAAAAATCAATGTATCAGTGTACAGCTGGGCCAAATATTGTAAATTATCCATTAAGCTGTACCAATAACCATTTTAACACAGAGAAAATGACATCTTTGAACAAAAATTAATTTTGTCTTTTACCCAGTTTATAACTTTGCATCTTTAATGAATAAACAGGCCATGGTAAAAACTTGAAAAGCCTTTATCCCCAACTATCTGGAGAAGAAAGGTAATATTTTTTGCAGTCTACCTTAATTTGTTGGATAATATCCAACAATGAAAATGGTTTGAACATTTTATTATTAATCTTTTGGTTTGGGAAACCTGTACCTGCCCTTTGATGTTTTTATAGTGTGCGACAAAATGAATCTACAGAATTACTTTTATATTAGTACATTAAGTATGGATGAATCAGATGCTCTATATTGCATTGGCTTGGGGTGAGTGGTCTTAGGGTATTTGCAACTTCCACTGAAAACAGCGACAGTATTTTCATGGACTTTACTGGGAGTTTAGTACAAATATTTAGGCTTAATGTACTTTTAAATATAGTTATCCTGACGTTCGCGTGTCTGGGAGGTTAGCTATTCCTAAAGTGATTTATTTATTGGTAAAAAAGATTATGAAAAGACCTCTGCTTTCTAAGTGATTGACTAAGGTAATCTGTTTCTGAGAAAGGATTTTATATAGCTGTATCTGTTATTGCAAGAATTAGGAGGTTACAAACTCAGCAACTGAACAAGCTTATAATAAATTTCTTAAGTAGAAATCAAAACCTCATGCAACAAATAATATCCAGAGCATCATTATATGGAGCATTTACCAGGCAGGACAAGCTGCTAACCAAAACTGGTCTCAAACACTTTGAGTGCTTTGAAAGTTGTTTAAATAACATTTTCTGTTTATTGTATTATTTTTTGTGGTAAAGGTATGGAGGATTTTGAACTAAAAATTAAGATTAAATATTAAAATGCTTCATTGTGCCATTGTTGTTTTTTTCTATGAAGTGAAAACTTGACCAAATACATTTCAACAAAATATTTTAACTTATATTTGTCTATTTTTAATGTAAAGTAATACCCTTGATTCCCATAAGCTTTTTCTTTCTGATTTTTATGTAGACATTGTAGTCTTTTTCACATAACTCTAAACAAAATGAACTGTTACTCTAATGGAATTAATTTAATGAAAAACCACAGGTTTACCAGAAAAAAAATAAAAACAACAAACAAACCACCCCACAGTTCTTTTTATTAATGACTTATTTAAATTTTTGAAGCAGAACTTAATTCACATGTAACTAAACTAAGAAAAGATGTACTTATTTTGTTAGAAACTGCTGTCAACAAGAACATCCACCTGTAATATTTTCTTCTCCCTGCTGCCTGCCAAAGGGACAGCTAAATAAAATAACTAATTCCTTCTATGAAAAAAAAAGAATACTTAAGAATATTTAATTTACTAATTTCTTTAATTTATTATTTAAAAGGGTAACCTCTATACGTTCATTGAACTTGCTTTAAATAACCATCTTATTTTGGATTAAATGTAGATGTCTTAGCCTATTTGTTATTTTTTTATGTGTCTTCAAGAACTGCACAAAACTTTGTCACTAATTTTCAAGGCTTTTTTTTTTTTGCCATGGAACCGAATAGGATGACATTTCTCTGGAATACTCAATGCCTTTAACTCCTTAGGCTCATTTATTCAGGGAAATTTATTTGGGGCCACTAATCTGAAAGGAGAATGGCATGAATCTGTAGAGACAACAGGAGAGAAAGATGGACATTTTTTCTGTTGTTCTATATTAACTCATACAACTAAGATGGAGTAAAATGAATGAAAGGGGAGTGTTTTATGAAGCTGAAAGCAAAGCCAGTGAAGTCTTTTAAGCAGGTTCCAAGAAAAGTGAAAAAATAACACTGGAAAAAATGGAAACAATAAGACCAAAGATTGCTTTAAAGAAAGTGTGGCTAGGAGATTAAAGCAGAAGAGAAAACCTCTATTTAGAAGACAAAAATTTTCAAGGAAGAGATGAATTTCTGGGACTTAAGTTTCTAAAGTATTGGCTAAAACCAAAAATACATTTTGGTAACTTTAATATATGAAGTTGTATCTGGAAAATACATATTTTAATAGTCTGTAAAAATACCAATGGTTATATTCTGTTAGGTGTCCCAAGATTTTCAGAGGCCCTTGACCAGTTTCAGGAAGCGGAATAAATATAAAGCATTTCTTGTTTCGGAGTCAGGAACTAGCCCCTGTTAAATTTTATGTACATCATCAAAAATATTCCAGCTTTTTAGGGTGTTGAAATCTCACTAGAGAGATGCACGTCCACCTCTTTCCAAGGGTTTTCAAGTCTCCCATCAAAGAAAAGTCAATTTACCTTGATGATCTATTTGGAAAAATTTGTAGAAAAGGTTCATGTAGACTTGCCAGGAGAAGATCTCTTTCCTGAGTAGCTTCTGATCAATGCAAAGCTTTTTTTACTGCTTTTTTTAGGGCAGCCTACCCATCTGGTACGGGGGGTTCTTGAAGGGCACTAGGTTTGGCTAACTGAGCAAGTGAAAGCCTTCTGAAAATGAATAAACAGGGTTTTAAAAGCTCGATGAAACAGCAATACTGAATAGTCCTTTTAGCATTAAATAAGACATGGAAATTCTGTTTTATGTTTACCTCAACATTTTCTAGACAACAATATATACATCTGGAAGATCAGCGGTTATGTGAAAAGAAATACCAAAATGACATTTGCCATTCCATTGATGTCAGTGGGTTCCAAGAGTAAAAGATATTGTGAGAGGAACTGAAGGAAACAAATGGAATTTATTTAAAGTTTCTAAGAAGTATCAGTGACTGAAATATGTTTCACTTTCTTTGTTTTCTAAAGAGTAAGAAGATAAAAATTTACACAGATTTGGTGCAGAAAAATAGTATGTACATCATATTTACAAGACAAAATGACATAGAGAGTTCTGCAAAATCCAAGACCATCAGGGAGTACCTCAGGCCAAATTCTCAAATGAGTGAAAACAAATGACTACAGGGGAGAGAAAAAACATGTCACGCCACTAGATTTGGTTCAGTATAACTCAGCCAGCTTCGGTTGCTCTGTTACAGTATATTTCAGGTCATAAGGTATGGTATTTCTACCATATGTGGTAGAAATAAACAAGGAAAATGTGTGTGGTTTTTTTTTCTTTAGTTTCCCTCACCTCTATTGTTTAATTTTTCAAGTTACTGCAAAGATCAACAAACAGTTTTTTGAATAGGTAACTCCTCACAAATGGGTGTCCAAAACGTGGTGAGGTCAGAAAGTGAAGTTCTTCCTGTATAGAGGATTCTTTTCCTGCTTAATTTTCTCTCGTTGCCAAACTGCTGTGTCACATAGTCCTCATCGTCTCTAATCGCTGCCCTTCCTCTACTGGTGCACCTGGGCCCGGTTCTGCAGTGGAGTTGCACGGTGTAGCTTTTGAAATAACATGACTCTGCAAAGCACCTTGATACCTGCGAGGACTGTTGGCTTTTTCCTTTCCAGCCTCTGTTTTCTGTTGTTCTGAAAACTGCTGTGCCATCAGTGTTTCCTGATCTTTTGTAAAATTAGTATCAACCTCCTGCCTCCATCTCTGTGTGGTTGGAGGATTAATTAACGTTCATTACTCGTGTACCATGGCAATGCCTCTGCCAGCCCAACACTGACCTCTAGTGAATAAAGTCTTACGTTGCAAGTTCAACGTGAATCTCCAGGCTTGGGAGATCAGAGGTTGGAGGAAGAGCGGAAAAAAAGGAAAGCTGCCAACAGTGTATGAAGCACCTAATTCTGACATCAGATTTTTAGAAACCTTTGCGCTTGAATGTATAGTCTTGTCAGCTTAATTTCACCATGTGTGTATAGTTTAGCTTTTTTTGTTGTTGTTGCCTTGAACGGTGTCTGTATTTGCTGTTACCCACTCAACAACTACAATAGAAGCACAAAATGTTTTTTCAGTTAATTAGCGTCTTTTCTGTGAGCATGTTACTGTGTTAGCACGCTTTCACTGCTTGTCTTTTATATTATGTGGACAGCAGGAGACTGAAGCAGCGTTTAAGGCACTTGTTCAGGGTCACATTAGAGCCAAGATCACTCAGTTCTGACTCCTCTCCTCGAAGTCAATCTGTGCTTGTTCCTTTCTGAAAACATAGGGAAGTTTGGGGAGTTGAAATTATAATGCAGACTTCTGTCCAAGGGGGCATGCTAAGAGATCTTAAAATCAATTTCATGTAAACTGATGGCTATTTGTAATAATCTTCAATAATAAATTTTAATTAACATTGAATTGTAATCCTAAAATTCATTTTGCTTACTGAGAGGTTTTACCAGACCCAAAAATGTATCTGTTAAGGCCCAAAATGTACATTAACTTCAAAGCAGTACTGCAGGCCATTTGTAATAACTCTAGATTGCATTTTCACCAAGAAGTGACCCAGTAAATACATACATACATACTTGAATTGCAGCACTTTGTTTTAATCTATCTATATTGTAAAATATGAAGAAATACCTGTAGATAAACAGAGTGCACAGATGCACTCCTTCACTAGATGCATGCCTCATTGTAAGGCCTCTTTTCTGAGTTTCTAAATAGCCCTAGACCAGGCAGCAAGAAGAGCAAAACAGAGATGCTTATTATACATCAGAAGTTGTTTATTAATTTTCCTATCAAAGAAAAAAGCCTGAGAACTTATTAACAGCCATTCTGAGGGGGCTTTGTTGTAACACTGTTTCCATCACTGTGGTGGAAAACATTTTTGCAGGCTAGAATAGTTTCCTTCTGATTATTCAAAAATGTATTTTGACTATGGTAAACTTTGTTTAGAAAGTCCTTTGCATACATAATACTTTATGTTGTCTTTGCTATGGCTGTGGATATATATTCTGTTTTTCTGATCTGTGTAAAACAGATAAAAGCTGAAGTGATAGCAAATGCTTCTATTAAATTAATTTATTTTTCCTTTTAGAATGTGAATGCCAGCTGGTCACTGTATTTCTAAACAGACTGTTTAAGTCAACAGAAAAGGAAGACAAATTGTCCTAGAGATGACAATGTCAAAACCATCAAAACCAAAGTAAAACACTTGTCCTGTTCTGATTAATGCTGTATTCAGAACAGAACACTACTGGTCCATTTAAATCACATCAATGGCCTATCTGACCATCTCAGTCTGTAAATAACATGTCCATAACATTAATTGGAATTTGAAGTCATTAACCGAAGGAAAAATACCTTCAGTCCCTACATTGAACTTAACCTTCACCCATATTCCAGATTTAGTCCGGATTCACCTGACCTATAGTCATTTTTCCTGAGTGCCTCCCTTGTCAAGTCATAGAAATGTACTGGTCACAAACTGGAATGGGCAAAGATGTCTTCAAGGAAGATCCTGGTTTTAAGACTTTTTTAAGCTTCCAAGACAACTAATTGAGCCTTCATTGTTTTTTTCCATCTGGTCCTAACTAACCACTGAGAGACTACCTTTGGGAATGAGCTCCACGTGTCGTTGTAGCACCTGCATTAATTGGCATTCATATGTCCATGTCCTCTCCAAGCAGTTGGGCACTGTATAAACCGATTCAGAAAGTGCATAATGAAATACATTTTAGTGGTCAAAGGCTTAAGGTACTATGCAGTCAAGATTCATCAGGCCTTTCAGGTCTTCCACTGAAATATGCTTTGCTTACCAACCCTTTAGATGTCAGATGTCTTGAAACTTTTTGAAATCGCAAGCAAGAGAGTGTTTCAGTGACAGGCTTTGAGGCATGGTCTCTTCCAGCATTATGTAATCCCTTATGAATAATTTCATTATTTAAGAGTGGGCTGTTACCTGCTGGTTGAGAGAATTACAAGAAGGCAAGAGAGAGAGAGAGGGGCAAGAACTGTGCCATGAGCCTTTCTAGCATATTGTAATGGCTGGACGTAGTGCTCCATACACAGTAATTTGGTGACTCCAGTTTGCAGGCATCTAATTTCCTCTCCACTGTCCTGAGCATAGGTGCATAACAAGGGACCGTGGATTGCAACAATCAGCATGGGTATATATGCTCTTCAGAAGCCAGCATTCCGATAACTTTATTCAGTTTTGTATATACCTCTTAAGTACCAAAACCTATTTTCAAATGTAATGAAGTCATTTAGGCTCATTGGCAATCAGTAGAATTTAGGTTAAGTACCCATGCAATTTTTAAAGTGGGCTTAGTCTTCTAATTTGTAATATCTGTTAACGCACTTTCTACATGCTGTTTTGAAAATAGCTGGCCTTGGCATCTCTGATCTGTCTTGTATTTTGTGTACTTGTGTTATTTGAACTTTCTAATAACATACTAGTGAATTTTAATTTTTATTTTAATTTTATTTCAAGTATCTGATAGGGTCAATTTAAACTAAGTTAAAACGTAAATATAGTAGGTCAAGTCCTTAGCTGTCTTAATTGGCATACCTCCATGCGCATCAGTGGCACTTCGCCAGCTTACACTGCGGGGGCATATCTAGGCAAGGGTAGTGAACTTATCTTTTTGATTGTCCCTTTAATCCTCTTATCTTTCCATTTACAAATTTTATTTGCTAATGGTATTTATATTTTATATGCTTATATAATAGTATTTATCAAAAAAACCACTATAAATAGTCAAACTACTTTTATCTTCTTTGTTTCCAAGAAAAACCCTAATTCAATCTCTGAAGAACTGCCTTCTAGAAACATTAGTTTATGGAAGCATATAAATACAAATCTTGGCAAGTGCTTTTATTTTGTACTACTTACCAAGCAATAAGGTAACAGAAGAATGCCTGTGGTCACCTTTTGGGAAAATACCTTTCTTTAGAACAACACCGCAGGTGTAATAATATACTGCGATTGCATTGTAAAAGTGACCTCAAAAATGCTTTTTTATTTAAGACTCATTTTGGTAGGAGAATCAACCACTTTGATCACACTTCTACTGTTCTTCACTCCTAAATGTACGTGGAAGGTTTGTCGTCAACATGTTTGAAATACGCAGAAACACCAATGTCTCTGCTTTCTAGAAGATTACAGTTTTGTCTGTGTACAAAGGTGGTGTAAGTATCGGATATCTTAATCAGCCAGGCTCCTGCTCGTAAAAAAAAAAAAAAAATAAAAAAAGCTGTGATAGAAAGGGAAGGAAAGGGGAAGGAAATGAATAACAAATTTGACATTTTGAATTTGTTTTCTAATAGACTGTTTTCAGGGAAGCTAAAATAATGATGATTGAGCAGCGGTATTGTACACAGTTTAAATCCTCCAAAAGATGAAAGTCAACATGGGATTCTGAGATAAAAAAGGTGGATTAAATATTTTGAACATAAAATGTAGTAGATAATGAAATATATAAATAGAAACCTTTTCTATGTTGTATAAAGCTAACACATGACATTTTGCTATCCATATAACCTTTAGCTTTTCTGTCAATATTATTGTGCTGCACTGATTTCAGAAAAGGCATTAAACACTGTCAGAATGAAAGGCATGTTTTAATAATAAAGCAATTAATATCCCTTTATGATGTAGGAATATAATAGGTTTTTAATGTATTGAATTAAACACTATCTGCTTCAATAACTATGTTGCTAAACTATGATCTATAATTTATTAAGAGTGGAAGAAAATTTGGTGTGAGGAATGTAAACTAAGCACTACAACAAACATTCATTGCGAAGAGGCACAGATATTCAGCAAATGATGACTGAAGGGTCCAAATATTAGCATCAACCTAAGGTTTTATGTTCATTTTTAAGATGAAAACAAGATGAACTTTTAGATTTTTAAAAAATAATTTATCAAACAGCAACAGCGGAACCCGCATAGTAGTAATTGCACAAGCATTATTTGAGACATTCTGTACAACAAGGCATAGGACTGTCCTGCTTAAAAAAGAACCTGTGATATCATTTCCAAATACAAGGCATGATCTCTGAGTAATTAAACAGAATATTTTCAAGATTTGATCCTTCTGCCTTGTAGCTTTCCTTTTTTTATCTTTATCTTTGCTTCTAATGTGTAATTTACAGGCTGATTTGTAGAAGGATGTCAAATAGTTTTTAAGTTGTAGGCCCAACTTTGCCTAAGCAAATGTTTGTGACTACAACTTCTAATATTCAGAATTATATCACTGTTTATACTTGCAACTGTGTCTTGTGAAGCTTCTCTGATCTTTTTTAAAAGTTTTATTAAAAATGTGATTAACAGCAAGAACAAAATTGATGATGCCTTTTAAGAAATCTTGCTTTTGTGTTCCTGACACCTCGATCAAACTATGCAAGTATAGTAGTCAAGATATTGTTTAAGGGACTGACTGCAATGATTAGAGGAGTCAGAAGTTTTGATAGACATATGTTTGTACAGAACAAACTTCAGCTTTGCTGTAAAACTAACATCATGGCGGTTTGTGTTCATTAAGCTATCATGACGGAACAGAATTCTTGAAAATAAAGGTCCAGACTCTGCAGTGACATAAATCCTATGGGTTGCAGAGTAGCCAGAGCAATTTCTGCCACTTTTTTCCAGCTTGATTTAACAAAAGGTAGGAATAATAAGGCATTACATTTAATAAATACACTTTTTGTATTGTTTTTCAGTATTGAAGAAAATACTTAACAAATGATCAAGCGGATTTTAGTGTTACATGCCAAAAGCAAAGATAAATTCACAAAAAAGGCCCTTATCAGCTGGGTGCGCTGATAGCAATGAGAATCGTGTAAAAAGCAGTGGAAGGAAATCGCTTCAGGGGTTTGCACTAACTTTCAATTAGGGACATTTTTATTACACTGCAGGATAAAGCTACAGTGACTGTTGTTAACTTCAGCTCATTCCTGCTGTTTATTTGAACAGAAAGGATAGCAAACAGAGTTTACAAAGACAGGAGACTAGGTCCTGTTTTTGTCATCTAAGCTGTGTTAGGTGCAAGAATCTGCCAGGGCAGATCATCTTGCAAAATGAACCGATATGATATAACATCTGAGGGTATGTCGGCACTGTAATGTACCAAAGAAAAAACTGAGCTAGTGTTAAATGAATTTCTAACAAGAGATCGTCTAGCTGTGGCAGGATGGTAAATTATTCCCACACAAAGCTGGGCTATTACAAATAGGTTTCTGCTACCAAAACCAACCATTGATTACCTGTACAGTGCACTGCACTACGCAGATGATCAGGAGAACTCAGTTCTACACCTGAGCTTGAGTCAGGACTGCAGTGGTAGAACATCTTGTTCTGCCACTTGCTCCAGGGCAACCTCAAACTCCAGATTTTCTGAGCCAGAGCTTTAGATTCATCTAAAACTTCCTGTACTTGGTCACTAAAGTAAACGTCTTGCTGAAACCTTAGTACCTCCTGAGTTTGTTTTAGCTAGGTTTGAAAAGTATCATTATTTTGATTCAGCTATTTATAACATCGATGCAACTAGCTATCTTGTGAAGCAGTTTAGAAGATTAGTAAAGTACTTGTGAGAGATCCTTTGGTGCTCATTAAATGCCAATTATTCATCCTTGTCATTAACAACCTCTTTGTAGAAACTGACCTCCCTTGCTTCTGAGACTTGGTTCTGAGAGTGTTCTCATCCCACTAGCCATGACTATAATTCATGTACCGATTCAAGTGTGTGAAATTTGTTTTCAAACTAAACTGGCAGCTGGGGTTCAAATCTGCAAAAACAGATGCTGCAAGGGCAAAAAAGCGAAAGCAATTTTCTAGGATCATGTACCACTAGATTGGCTAAAAATTGTTTATCATCGATGAGTTTATTTCAGAAAGTCTATTCTTCTACTTTATAATGAGGGTTGTTTGGGGAATTTTAGTACAAAAAAAGGACATTGGAATTGACTGAACACTGAATATACCTCAGACTGGAATGATAATAAAACAAATCTCCTATATACAATTACAAATATTAAACGTGGAAGATGCACAAGTAATGTTTTCATAAGCCTGTTAGTTACAATGCAAATGGAATATAAACCTGTGTAACAAGCTGTTACACTAATTTATTATACTGTTGTCAAGGTTTAGGCTGGGCTGGCTTCTAAATGAACAACAGATGTTCTCTATTAGCTCCTCATCCTCCCCAGAAGGAAAGGGAGAGAGAGACTTATGGGTTGAAAAAAAAACCCTAAACCGGTTTTAATGAAATATTAACAATAAAAAGAAAAAAATTTTTTCAGTGGTCAGAGACCACTTGGCCAAGCTGGACATTCATAAATCCATGGGCCCTGACGGGATGCACCCGCGAGTGCTGAGAGAGCTGGCAGATGTTATCGCTAGACCACTCTCCATTGTCTTTGCAAGGTCATGGGGAACAGGAGAGGTGCCTGAGGACTGGAGGAAGGCTGACATCACTCCAATCTTCAAAAAAGGCAAGAAGGAGGACCCAGGGAACTACAGGCCGGTTAGTCTCACCTCTGTCCCTGGGAAGGTAATGGAGCGACTCATTCTGGATGTCGTCTCCAAACACATAGAGGAACAGGAAGTTATTGGAAGTGGTCAGCATGGATTTACCAAGGGCAAATCATGCCTGACCAATCTGATAGCTTTCTATGATGTTATAACAGGTTGGCTGGATGAGGGGAGAGCTGTAGATGTCATCTACCTTGACCTTAGCAAGGCTTTTGACACTGTCCCCCATAACATCCTCATTAGGAAGCTGAGGAAGTATGGGCTAGACGAGGTGACAGTGAGGTGGATCAAGAGCTGGCTGAGTGACAGAACGCAGAGGGTTGTGATCAGCGGCACAGAGTCCAGTTGGAGGCCTGTAATGAGTGGTGTCCCTCAGGGGTCAATACTTGGTTCAATTTTGTTCAATATATTCATTAATGACCTAGATGAGGGGACAGAGTGTATCCTCAGCAAGTTCGCTGATGATACCAAGCTGGGAGGGGTGGCCGACACTCCAGAGGGCCGTGCTGCCATCCAGCGTGACCTGGACAGGCTGGAGAGCTGGGCAGAGAAGAACCTAATGAGGTTCAACAAAAGCAAGTGTAGGGTCCTGCACCTGGGAAGGAAGAATGCCAAACACCAGTATATGTTAGGGGCG
Organism: Rissa tridactyla; assembly: GCF_028500815.1. Lineage (NCBI taxonomy): Eukaryota > Metazoa > Chordata > Aves > Charadriiformes > Laridae > Rissa > Rissa tridactyla. Next base: position 29,562,611 of record NC_071473.1, read on the forward strand.
GACATGCTGGGAAGCAGCTCTGAGGAGAAGGACCTGGGGGTCCTGGTAGACAGCAAATTATCCATGAGCCAGCAGTGTGCCCTTGTCGCCAAGAAGGCCAATGGCATCCTGGGCTGCATAGGGAAGACTGTGGCCAGTAGGTCGAGGGAGGTCATTCTCCCCCTCTACTCTGCACTGGTGAGGCCACAACTGGAGTACTGTGTCCAGTTCTGGGCTCCCCAGTTCAAGAGGGACAGGGAACTACTGGAGCGAGTCCAGCGTAGGGCAACCAAGATGATTATGGGACTGGAGCACCTCCCTTATGAGGAAAGGCTGAAAGAGCTGGGACTCTTTAGCCTGGAGAAGAGAAGGTTGAGGGGGGACCTGATTAATGTTTACAAGTATCTAAAGGGTGGGTTTAAGGAGGACGGAGCCAGGCTCTTTTCAATGGTTCCCAGCGACAGGACAAGGGGCAATGGGCACAAGCCAGAACATAGGAAGTTCCGTTCAAATACACGGAAAACTTCTTTACAGTGAGGGTGACAGAGCACTGGAACAGGCTGCCCAGGGAGGTTGTGGAGTCCCCTTCTCTGGAGATTTTCAAGACCCGCCTGGATGCAGCCCTGAGGGATGTGCTCTAGGCAATCCTGCTCTAGCAGGGGAGTTGGACTAGATGATCTCTAGAGGTCCCTTCCAACTCTGAAGATTCCATGATTCCGTGATTAATAAGAAAATAATTAACTATATACAAATATATACAAAACCAATATCAGGTACCGAGGATAAGAATCATGTTGCCAGTAGGTGCTGGGGAAATCCCAGACTGAACTCAGCAGCAGATGGGAATTGGATTCAGGAATCAAGATCAAAGGCAGAAGAGACAGAGTATTCCTTGGATGCCGTCTGCTGAAAAAAGAGGCTGACCCCTTTGATCCCTCAGCTTTATACTGAGCATGATGCAGATGGGATGGAATACCTGGTTGGTCAGTTTTGGGTCACTTGCCATGTCTGCTTCTCCCCACAGGTGTGAGCCCTTTACACTCTTCCACTTCTGGCCCTCTAGCTTGGTAAATAAGAAAATTAGCTGACCTTGATTGGTTATAGGAACAAGTATAAGCAAGAGCCTATCTGGGTATCATGCCTTAGTGTTAACTATAAATGTCAGACCCTACCTGCTAGAAGCAAACACTATCTGAAAAACAGTATTAGCTTCAGAGACTACAGTCGGTTAGAAAAGACTTAACTGAAAAGTAAAATTATTGAAAAGAAAATTGGTTCTGTTCTATCTCAAATCAGGACAACTCTTTCTAGAAGGAACGTACTTTTTAAAATCAGGTAAGAGCATTTGCATTGAATTTCATTTTTTGCAAATTTTGCTGTATTAGCATTTGCAACAACACAGTTAATGCTGGCCTTTTAACCTCATAGTAGTTGTGAAATGTACTTATCTTACATGTGCATGTACTCTCTTCAGTGTGCCAGACAGAGCTTGCTCCGAACCTGGACAAGTACTGTTGCTTCTACTCTGTAAAGACAGCTTCACTATGAATGACTTGTAATAGCCAAATCAACTTTATCTCTATGAACAATTTTTATAATCGCCCTTGATTAATTTACATATATCCTGATGAAATGTTTTGCTAGTCCCTGCAATTAACCTTTAAAAACTCTGAACATCCTTTCTTCTAAAAAGAATACTACCTGGCTTCTTGCTACTTCATGTTGGCTTCTTTGGCTTTGGAACATGCCCTTTAGAAATTATAGTGCCCTAAACATTCCTCCTTGATAAAACACTAAACCATGAAATGTTAGAAAAAGCAGTCTGAAATACTGTGCTCTTCAGAGGAGGAAGGATTTACAGACTCCTTAAGAAGCGGCAGACAGCATAGCTTACAGCACCACAAAGTCCAAGGATTCACAGTAAAACCCTTCCTAAACATGAATAGAAGAGATTCATATTCAGATGATTAAATGATTAGAGATGAGGAAAGTGTTCCATAGGAAGAGGATTTAAAGGATCGAAAGTGCTTACTTTGGAGAAAAAATGCAGAGGATAAAAAAACCCAATATTTTATATATGTATAAAAAAAGCAATACTGTAGAGAAGGCAATTACTCTTGTTAAGTACCAGTGATCTGTGTTTCCGGAACAGAAGGAGGATTTAATGAACTATTGAAAGGAGTGTTTTTAAAATGATAAATGTAAATACTTTTTCTTTTTTTAAAAAGGTCTGAGAGTAGTTGATTTTAGGATTGTCATATATTTACTGAGTCCTAGACATAGGTTGGTGTCCAAAAGCCTGCAATGTTGAACTGTGTCATTCACAAATTATTCACCCTTAGATTTAAACATAGAGTCAACCATTTGCTGGCACACACTTTTTTTTTGCCACTGAAATGTTACCATTGGAGGCAAAGTCACAGCATGTTGTTTTGTTCTGGAAAAATAATTGTTGTGTTCCAAAGATACCCCTGTGGCATCCCTGCCAAGAAATTATTTCTCTGTGAATATGCAGTTTGATCAGTTAGCACACAAAAGGAAAGATGCGAAGGATATATTGCAACTCCTTTTCATCTTAAAATTTTCACTTGTTTGTGTCCTTGTGATCCAAGCAGGCCAACTGATTTTTGTCTGTTTCTTGCTATTTACTATGCACCTCAGATCTAAGCACATGCACAACAAATCACTGCAGACGCTTAATGGAAGGTCAACTGAAGGCAGCAGAGTGGGCTTTAACTGCACGATGTATGACTTTTGGAGATAGCACCTGAGGGGCAAAGACTTATATCTGTAACGCAGTCAAATTAAAAGCAATACCTGTGGTAAAAGAAACCAAACAAAGTATTTCCAACTGACAGCTATCGCTATGGTAAACTTGATCTTCAAACTGTTTTCTGTTTCAGTTATAGCGCTGCTTTAAAAAAAACAAAACAAACAAAAAACCCCAAACCCCCACAAGTAGAATATTGTAGTAAAGATATGCATTTTTCCCAACTCTAAGATGCTTTTATTTTTGGTCAAACTTCAGTAAAGTATTAACCTTCAAGCTCAGACTGATCACAGAAAATATCATGCCTATTATTAAAAAGTTGAAGGAAGAGAGAATAAAAAAATTTCTGTAATCTTAACTATAGTGATTGCTGTTGCTCCCTCTATAGTTAAATGCAGACCTTTGTCAGAAACACAGGAATCTGCTTTACAAAAGAAGGCATATTAGTAAAAACTTAAATGACTCAGGCTTTAAAGTAAGTGGATGTATTCAAATAGGAGATGAAATTTAATTAAAGGTGATGTTATTACTAGCTGCTATAATTCCATTTGTTAGCAGGAAAACATTAAGGGACTATATATACCTAGATTGAGCAAATGTTTTATGTAATTACATTCATAGTTAGAGGGTATTATCAGAATCACACGTTAAACGTGGGAGTGTTGTATTCTATTGCTGGGGACAAGTGAAGCAAGATAAGACAGCCCTCTTCTGCTTCATAAGCAACACTTAGGTATCATCATGAGGTGCCTGACACTGTGGATATTCAGAATATGACCAAGGGGGAGCACATAACTTGGGAACACATGCTGTCCTCACCAGCACTTATGAGCAAATAACTAAAGCTTCCTTAACATGTGTTCATTTCCCTTTTTGGGCAAATCTCTGCTTGACAAATCATTTTTTTCCTCTGCCATTAGTAAATTAGTGTTTAAAAAGAAAAAAGTTAGACCTGAAATATCTCTGATCTGCCTGCTAGGATCCGGTAGTGAATGGTCATTATAATAAAAAAATGTGTTCCTTCCCTAATTTTGGGCCTTCTGCAGCCTAACACAAACAAAAATTGGTTGCTAGGTCTGTTCCGTGGAAGACTGACATCTTGAATAAAGTGATTCAGAACAAAGGATTTTTTTCCCCAAAATTTCATTTTTGAAGGAAATAAATTTAAAGTGTTGGGAAATTCTTAAAAGTAACTGAATTTAGGAGCCCAAATTGCAAAGTTCCTGGCTCAGCTATAATGACCAGCTCTCAGATCTAGCAGACTGATAAAATTAGGAAGATTTTTATAGTCACGGTTGGACAGAAAGATCAATAGCTTGGGAAGATTCTCAGAAATGATGCTGTAAAATCAAGAACAAATCCTGCGAATCTTGGTATAGCTGACACCATGGGAGTTAATGAGTTCCCACCTGCAGAGCAGGGCTAGTGGATGTTAGGAATTCTCGTTGGTGCTTTCCTTCTCTAAATCCTTACGTGAAGCTTCTAGGGCTTCCAGGCAGCATCAAAATTTTGAAGCCTTGTGGTACATCACCTGAAGTTTGTGACAGAAAAGGGAGTTGTTTTGTGCTATGGAACTTTGAAGAAGTGGTGTCCCCAACTCAAATTCTGTCTTTTTTGGTGGGACCACACAAGACCTCAAGCTTGTACCCAAATGTATTTCCGCCCCTAACGTAGGAGTCTGAAGGACCAAACCAGTGATTGGTCTTTCAGCCAACATGCATGGTGGGGATGTGCAATCACTGCTGCCCGTTGTCGATTGCACTTTCATTGCCATGTCTGTTTTGCAAAAATGCCAATTTTGGTGCATGTGCTCTTGTTGGCTTTTTTAATCAATTTACATGAAAGTAAGTTTTGAAATAAAAAATTTCAAATGTTACCAGAATGCTTCTGAGACAAAGAGGTTAGAGACCTCCCATTTGAACAAATATTTAAAACTTGATCTATTTTTCTCTTAGAAGTTTAAATGCCAGGTTTCATAGCTTGATAGAGGAACTATTTAGTCTCTCAAATCCTTACTGCAGTGCTGTTTTTTAATCAGGTAATCAGATGAGCTGCAAGGCTACATTAACTGAAAACTCTATACAGTGTTTAAAATTAATATTATTTGTGAAATCAATAGTGGTACAATAACTGTTACAAGTCTCATTTGAATATCTTTGAAGCCGATAGGATTTGCATATAAATCTATATTCTCAAAGTAATGTGGGAACTGATTTTAGAATTCAAAACATACTGTGCAGTAAAACGTTGTTGAAGTATCTTCTGTGTGTTTGGAATACTATGAAGAATTTGAATCTAAATTTAGATTCATAAGTCTATCAAATTAACCAAATATAATAAAAGTATCGATACACCACTGTTCCGTATTTGGTACAGTTTTTACCTTTGAGGATGCAAAGTTTATTGCTTTCTTTCACAAGTTTTTTTGTTGTTTGCTTTATTTAAAAGAGAGTCATCTTAGTTGTTAGCCTGTCAGAGGAGTTAAATATTACACTGTCAATATATGATTCTTAAAGTATCTGCCTTATCCCCTAAGTTTTTGCTCCAGAACTTACCGATCATGTCACCAAATGTTCTATCTCTGAGCAAAAGGGTAGCTATTAAATTTGAAAGGTAACCCTGTCCATACAATCCCCTTAATCCCCACCATAAATAGAGCTGGAGGCACTCTCTGGGCCTATAATTACCCCAGAGGTGTGAGTCGTAAGGTTAATATAGAAATGTTCTAATCTTCCAAAGTAATAGTCCCAAACACTGTAATTTAGTATTGTAAATGGTCTTATCCTGGGACATTACTTTCTCCTGGGGAGCACGGGACATGGCAGCACTAGGTGGGGCAGGGAGCAGCAGCTAGGGCAGTTTTCCTCCAAGCACTGGTCTCGTCAGCAGAATTGCTCAATTTCTTTTGTCCAAGCAGGGCAGGTGACTTTCTTCTGGAGCTGCATACCTCTCTGCAAAGAAACTTTGCTGCATAAAGTCCGCAGCACCCAAAAGACAACATATCTTTCCTGCTCAATATGGATTCTTAATAAGTATTTTTAATACTGCATTGTTATATTTTCTGCAGATAATACTCTGAGTCACTTTGCTCAGTATTTTAGATCTTGACTTTAGCTTTCTGTTTATAGGCAAATTTCCTCAAGGCGTTAACACCATTCATACATTTTACAGAAATACATTTTTCTTTGTACTTCTATTTAAAAAGCGTTCCATGCTAAAATACAGAACAACCAAGAATATTAAAAAGCATTCATTCTGATGAATGCTTCTTTAAATTGAAAAACAAGGTGATACAATATTTTATATTCTCTGCTTCCCGTTTTCTAGTCATGCTCTTTCAGGTGCAAATTAAAAAAACCTCCAAGGGCTCCTCAGTAGTTAGCCCTTTACCTGTTTTTCTGCCATTATTAACTCTTGCATACTGGCAGATCTTACTTGAGAAGTTATCACGAACATTCACTGTCATCATTAGGAGACAACTTTAAACTGATTGGAATATTTATCTAATGGCGTGCTAGCACTCTCAGCTAAACTATAAATCATCCTAACTGACTTGTGCTTTGTCACCCTCTGAAGCTTGACCCTTATTTTATTAATCCACAGGAGAAAATATATTATAGAGGAGTGGATAAAAAGAATAATAAATTAGCTGAATCGTCTTTAAATAGACATAGCTGTCTTCAGAGAACAGGGTAAATTTGAATAGTAAAAAATCAGAGAATTGTTTTATATGGAAGCTAAGGAAATAATCCTTTGAAATTTCAATGTGTGTTATCATAAATTATATTCCTTAATCTACATAATTATGTAAAGTAATGCAGGTTGTCCCCACCCAGTAATCGATCTGCTCATATTCCCAAATATACAAATGTTTTTTCTGTCGTTAGTTGTTCCATTGCAAGTAGGAAGATAGATTTACATTCTTTCCCTGACACTGTGCTCCTGCTTAAAATGCTGTTCCTCATAAGTATTGTACTGTTTGTCACATACGCAAAAAAGCAAAACCCTAGGAAAGCCAACCAGCAGAAATCTGATCCCAGAGAGTTAATGAAAATAATTACGTTAAAAAATGTAACAACCTTTCTTCTGCCTTTTTTAAGACAGGAAAGGAAACTCTGTGAAACTGCTGGGTAGCTGTAGTTAAAAGTTCAAGAAAAATTCCAAAGGCTCCTGGACTGAAAACAGAAAATACATCTACAAACAAACTATCCGTTGACTTGTTATATTCAGAGCCATTCCATGGAAATGAAATGGACATTGAAATGCATGGAATTTAGGTTTTGTCATCCTAACGTATGCTCCTGTTAAATATCTTCTAAAACCAACTTTACAGCAACATTACGGTAGAAAACAGACATTTGTTTCAGTGTATGCGTGTGTATGACCCAAAACCCCGCAATCTGTTATGAGTACATGTACAAGGAAATGTGACATTTTATTAGCTGCAGAATTGTAACTGCATTAGTGGAATAAAAAAAAAAACAAACCAAAAACAAACAAAAAAAAAAAAAAACAAAAAAAGCCCCCCACAAAACAAAACTAAAAAAATAAAAAAACCTAAAAATATTTTTCAGGAGTGTTCTCATAAGTGGGATTGTGCCAGGTTGTGAAGTATAAAACAATTATTCTGAATTAAGACTATCCTGACCGATGTGCATTCACACGAGTGCACGAGCTTGTCGGTTAAGAAGGCACTGCCTGTAAATGACTACAGCTACTAAGGCTCACTGTTGCCCAGCAGACATGAGGTCAGCTTGTGTGTCATTTAGGTTATTGGCTAGGGAATGGGAGAGGGATGAATTGGTAAGCGTGCCTGCTGGTAGACAGGAGAAGAGGGTGTGTGAATGCAAGCTGGAGATTTAAACTTGTTCCTTTCAATTAAGTTAGTCGTTTCCTTTCAATTGAGTTAGAAACACATACAATCTGTTAGAACATCTCTGGTGAGAGCATAATATCATAAAGTGCAGTAATTTGATCACTTGCGGTCATCTGAATATCCCTAAGTTTATCCCTCAGGCAACTCCATTGACTTCCCTGGAACTACTCCAAGGAGGAATTAAGCCCTGTACTCAGAGAAATAACAACTGCCTTATACATAGGTTTGCTCAAACTGTGTTGATATCAGAGCATCTTTAATGTTGAAAAAACCAAATTCTACATTTGTCATCCAAGTTAAATTGGCAGCTATTTACTTATCTGATTTTTGTCTAGGTGTTGGACCAGGATGTGCTGTCAACACTAGGCTTTGTTTTTAATGTCCAGTACCATGGTCTTTTCTGTCCACAGTTGATACTGGGGAACCTGCTTTTTTAAGTGCTTAAATAGTCCTGTGTTACCTTGGTTTCTGAAAAAGCTGTGTCTGTGCAAGATCCTGCCCCTACACAGAGACGTAACCAACGCTCCATTGCAGGTTTTTGCTACGTCTCTTCCTTTCCCCATGAAGAACAGATACACCTGCAGTGCCCAGAGAGGAGTGGCTCTCACCTCTTGCCTTATTTGCGTTCTGCCTCTTATGTCCGAGACTTGTCCAGAAATCATCTCTGTGAGAGATTCTGAATCATGAAAGCTTTTGTAGAAAATATATCCCTGTTATTTTTTGTGTAGATGGAGAAAACTTGTACGTTAAAATACTGCACGTATGTGTACATCTGATGGTAGCTCTCACCTAGAATCTCAAAATATGGTGTAATTACAACACAGCAACTGAACACATGGAAGGACCATAGTAAGTTATTTGCCAGAAGTCATGTAATGAAGCAGGTGCAAAGCTATGGAGCAACATTTGACTGCTGATGCTTCACGTTTACAGGCACAATAATGCTCTCGTGGCTCTAAAACTTGATGCATACTAAAATGATGATTCCCAGTGATGTTGTGCCATTGACCTTAAGTCTCATACATGATCGCTCTCACTTTCTGAGGCACTTAACAGTCAAATTGGGCTTACACATATAAATAATTCATTTCCCACATTCCATTTTCATATTCCTGTTCTTTAATAATTTCTCAAGTTTTTAAAAGCAATTTTTTACCATAGGAAAGAAAAATTCTGCATTTTTTAAAAGAGAAAAATTGTCTTTCAAAGTAAATAGTTACTTATTTGGACTTCCTGTAGTCATTAAGGTATTGAATTTTAAATTAATTAAAGTATTTATTAAGCTGATCTTCACAATATTATTTTATTCAGTTAGTAATAGGTCTTAATTTTGTCTAGAAAAAGGACAAAGATGAATGAAATCTCCAGAATTTGTTTATGTCTTTTTCAGGATAATGAAAAGCACAGAAACAGTTCTTTCTGGTAAATGTTATAATTTTAATTATTGACTTTTACTTTCCCTATTTGTGAGCACCATAAAGAGAAAGGAATTAGAAAGGTATTAGAAAGGTGTTTTGCCTGTTGAAAAAACACAGTACAGTGCTTTACTTTCACAGGATCATTATCGTATAACACTATGTAAAATGTATGATTTTGTTTTATTTCAGAGTTATTAGGGAAGAACATACCATATAATGCAGAAGGTTTTGGTTTCTTTTTAGGTTGACACCATTGTGTTATATTAAAAAAATTGTGTCTTGCTAGGATATGCAGGTCTAGATTTTCTTGTATGTAAACACATTAAATGACATAGTGTTCTACGATTAGCCATTTGAAATTAGTACAGAATTCGATGTTCCTCACTGTGTGAAAATGGCAGGCTGGGCAATAAGATTGAGATTTTAGTTGTGAAATCTATGTTCTTGCAGTAAAGCAGATTAATATTACATTAGCAGGCTCCCTGAAGCTAAAATGACAATGAGTTCAACGCGTTGTACTCACCAATGTTTCCTTTAAAATCAGATGTCTCAAAAAAAATTGAGGAACTTGACAAAAGGTGGGTTCTTTTGCAACATTTGGGCCACTCATGAGTCCTTATTCAGCTAACTGAGAAATCACCCATCCTTCTGTTGGGACAAGGAGCAATTGCAAATTCAGCTATGAATGTGAAGCCTCTTGCTTTGGAAATTACAGCTTGTAGTGTGTAAATTGCTTTGAAAATTGAATTATTTGTAGGAATTTTTAAGATTAAAGTAAGGTCATCTTATTTTTCTCTTACTGGATAAGTCTAAATGATATCACTGTTACCCTGATTTTCCTGATGCTGAGAACTGTGCAAAAGAACAGAGAAGGACTGTGTTCAGGTTTGGGCCCCTCACTACAAGAAAGACATTGAGGTACTGGAATATGTTCAGAGAAGGACAACAAAGCTGGTGAGGGGTCTGGAGCACAAGTCTTATGAGGAGCAGCTGAGGGAACAGGGGTTGTTTAGTCTGCAGAAAAGGAGGCTGAGGGGAGACCTTCTTGCTCTCTACAACTGCCTGAAAGGAAGTTGTAGCGAGGTGGGGGTCAGTCTCTTCTCACAAGTAACAGGTGATAGGGCAAGAGGAAACGGGCTCAAGTTGCACCAGGCGAAGTTTAGATTGTGTATTAGGAAAAAATTCTTCATGGAAAGGGTTGTCAAGCATTGGAACAGGCTGCCCAGGGAAGCGGTTGAGTCAGCATCCCTGGAGGTAATTAAAAGACACATAGATGTGGTGCTGAGGGACATGGTTTAGTGGTAACTTGGCAGTGCTAGGTTAATGGTTGGACTTGATGATCTTAAAGGTCTCTTCTAACCATAATGATTCGATGATAATCCACAGGGTTGCTATTTCAATGTTTCATCCTGCTCACACCACTGGTTTGGAGAGTTGTAGAAAGCCATGCAAAAACAAAAATAAAAAGCCAGTAGGGAGAACAGGGGAGGGCATTGGTTTGTTACTTGTTCATGTTGTAATCTCGAGTCAGGCTGCCATTATTTACATTCTTCACTGGTCTGATCTCTTGATATTTCTCTGACCAATGCTGATTTCAGAGAGGCAGAATTGGAATATGTAGTCTTGAAGTTCATGTATTGCAAGGGTACAAATGGTTGAAACAGTAGCTTCAGAAAATATATATGTTTTCAGCTGTAGACAAGATTTCTTGTCAGTTTTGTGTTTAACTGGACTTGATTAATGTTTTCATGCTGGGTGAAAACAATAATTTATAATAATTATTGTTGTCGTCTGATAAAAATTTTCTTTTGCCTGCAAATCATTTTTATAGATGAGGCCGGTTTTGGAAAAAGTGAGGGATTGCCCTAAGTTGTATGCTATCAAATTTAGAAAAGAGACTGCTGGAGGAATGGAGCAATGCTGGGTAGAAATTTGTAATGGCAAGAAGAGCACTGCAGTAGGATATACCCTCATTAGCAGCATTATGGAGGTTGGAGACCATCAGAGGAGATTAGGAAGTGGCATACTCAAAAGTAAAAAATGTCTACTCTGAGGTTTTTCAAGCAGGTTTCTAAACAACCCTAAATCTCTTAAAAGATTATGACATAAATTACTCTTTTGTAGTACAGGTATTCCAGCCTGTCCCAGCCTGTCATGTGTTGACTGAAATAAGCAAGAGTTTCTTCAAACCAAATTAAGAATACTGCTATATAATAAGTTTATCATAGGTAATAATCATATAGCTGAGATTTTAATAAAAAAATTAGTAAAACTGGCACAAAGTGCCCTGAGAGGAGAGTAGGAAAGTAGTGGGTTGAACAATCTAACTGAGTCTTTCAACCACCTGTAGAAAATATTTGGGCAGATATGCCAGCAGCCAATACAGCATTTCCAGGGAGCAACATTTGGAATCTGCTCTATTTCATCTAATTTAACAGTTTAAACTTTTGATGTGGAAATAGTGAGAAAGTTTGCTTTCTCCTAAAGGAATGAATTTTTACTTTGGGAAATATGGTATAAATACTTGGTACATTGAATTCAGTTTGGTTCCCAAAGTTCAATGCCCAGAACGCTGGTTGGTGGAAACTTGGTGAGATGTTGGACTGCAGCTAAACAATTTCAATTATTCAATTCCTATCCTAACAAACAATCCTGTTAAAAATTGCCTCTTTCAAATAGACTCTATAGGTAATGATAGTGGCTGAAACAATAACCTCACTGCTTCAGGAAGTTGTTAATGAACCTTACAAAAATTCAACAAACAGCCTTTGATAGAAGAGAGTGTGTAAATGCAAATTTTATTCAACTTATTAAAAATAATTCATAGAATCAAACAATAGGTAAGGTCCCTTTATGACTCTGAGAGGGAGTCAGAGAGCAGTATACTAACATGAAGGATAATGACTATTTACGATTAAACATGAAATCAGGTTTTGAAAAATAAAGTCAATATGCAGATGCCCGTTGATGCCACTGGCAGTGCAATAGTCCTGATTCTGTCTCTTGGATTTCTATTAACTTAAATGGGAAAGCTGTAGTTTGCACAGCAGGAAAGCCAGATTGTACTGTAAATGGGACTACCTTTTTCTAAGAAGCTGACCATAATAATCAGTCAGGCAAAGTTCCTCTGGCACATCAAGAAAAAGTGAATCTGTGACTGCACAACTTCTGCAGTTCACAGTTTGGTTCTGTTATGCCCAACTGAACTATGTTACTGTGGAAAGGAAATATATGTTGGAATTGACAAAGGCAATTCCAGTTCTTGGTCACTGTATGTCAGATATGATTCTACCCTTGAGATTTGAAAGGCAAGGTGCAAACAGATGCTTATGCAGTTGCAACCTGCTAAGTGTGTGTTAAAGACCTCCTCTGTATTCATGAAAACACTGAATTGTTAAGCAGAGCAAAAGCTAGTACTGCTGTGTATATTGAGATCAGCTTCCCAAGTAGATTCTGCTAAGAGGTGAAGGAAGGGAGCAGTTCATCTATGTTGAAAGTGAGAAAAACGGAAAAGTGAAATGTACTTATTGTGCCTAAAAAAGTATTTGTTTGGTTTGTTCCTGAAAGGGGGCCAAGCATACTGCAGGCTTGAACATGAAGATATAATGAATATAGCAAAAAGATCCGTAAATCTGAAGATTAGTAATACAATAAAGGTCATTGCAGTCTACCTGAACAAATAAAATCTAATGATTTGCAGAATGGAGTCTAGAACTTCTATGTACTGTACACTTATAAACAGCGCTACAGCTACAAGGAACGAATGTGCAGCTATCTGTTGTATTAGGTATCAAAACTTCTGTAAGAGTTATTTGATAAAGTAAAATTAACTGAGTCCTGGTCCTGTATTGCAAGGAGTTGCCCATGCAATAGCTGAGTTGATGTGAGGCAAAGTAGAACTGGACTGATATACTTATGCTACATGGGTCTGCAAGGTAAACATGTCAATAGTAGAGAGCAGAACTTGATACTGATCCTCAGGCAGTTACATAGCGTTTCCCAAAGAGATCCCTCCAAACAAGCCAATTGTATAGGCTCTGGCAGGGGCAGCTATAAAAAAAACATAACCCAGCAGCTGTAAATTGATAAAGCAACGCCATTACTCTGCACAGTTCACTACTCTTGTCTTCTCCGTAAGTTTTACTCTTAGAAGTTTACTGTTTTCTTTATAACACACCAGGCTCAATACAAAATGGTGGAATTTTTACTTGATATGTTGATAAGCAGCAGTATATTCAGCATCTCCTTATTGGGGCACTGAGCAGGTATTTAATTCTGGTACCTTTCGCTCTTCTGCATTCAGTCCATCAGTGACTTGAACCTTTGCTTTTTTTCTTTCTGATTCTTGAACAAGCTACTCTTGAAACATCAGTGCACGAAATACTTCACAATAGGAGGAAAAATCATTTGCAAGAATGGAAGTGTTACTGTTTCTTAGACGCTAGTTTCCTACTAATCCTATTGCTGGAAGTTCTGAGAAGCTCCATATTCCTTAATGACATTTGTAAATAATGAAGAATATTTGATATTTGCTGTTTGGTTTCCCCATAATGAGCAAACGCCAAAAGCTTCACAAAAAGAACATGAAACAAAAAGAAGCTTGCAAGAAGACTGGAGAAAGATAAATTTCAAAACTTTGATTTATTCCATGCAAGCCATGTTGTTCCTTTGAAATATCATCTGGTTGTTTGTCACAGAATATTTTTTAATGTAAAACCCCTACCTGTTTTAAACATTTCCTCTTATCTTTCTTCTAATTCATGTATGTCTTGCAGCCTAATAGTAGGGAAAATGTAACCACTTTCAAACTGTTACCACTGGAAAATTTCGCTTACACATTCTTATTTCCTCCCAAGTACTTTTCAGATTACTTAAATGAAGTTCCGTGAGACGTAGACACATGAATAATTTCAGTAAGGTCTTATAGGGGCTACAACTGCAACATAAAGTAAACCATGTATCGATTAATTCTCTGCTGTAAGGTGGTTAGAGCCGATCTGGTTGAGTTGTACACAGTTAAACTACTTTAATTATCAAGCTACAGGAAATTCTATGAATTGTGAGAAATCTTTTTTCCAAAGTAAAGCCAAGATGGACTTTGAGCTATGGTAGTTAAATTGCTTTCCTAAGCTACAGGAAACTGAATTTCCATCCTTGTGCCAATGAATATTTATACAGAATGGAACAGAATCAACAGGAGTAAATACAATACGTTCCATTTTGGGATATGTTTGTGCGTGTGGTTTAAGACAAGTACATTCTTATAACATCCAAAGGGAGAAAATGAAATGTACAGGGCTGCAGATCTAAGCTTTGACTCCCACACCAAGAAACAAGCACATATATCTCTTTGTGAATCCAAAATTGATGATTTAGAAATCGATGTCTCAAGTTTCTAGCTGGAGAACTTAGAAGCCCAACTCCCGCTTACCTGGAAAGAAAATTAGGATCCTAGGAGATGAAGTTTCTTGAAAATGGTGTTTACGTGTGCCTTAATTTGCATAGTACTCCAGCTGCATGATAATTTGCCTTGAAGTAAATTTGTTGTCTAGGCATGAGACTACTAGAAAAGAGATGCAAAGATGATGACTTAGAAGCCTTGAGAACTGACAGTAGTTTAAGAATTTTTTTTTTAAACTAATTTGTATGTTTACTGAACTCCGATTTCTTTAAAATTTATTCAGAATTACAAATCACTGCTGGAGGACAGCAGTGTAACTAAATCCCATAAAACATCATAAATTGTGAGTGCCTAGGTATTTATTTAGAAGCATTTTTGTTGATGTCATGCTAAGAAAGGCTTCAAGAAATTAAATAGAATACAGACACATATAGCTAGCATTTCAACGGGCTATATAGCTGATATGCTATTGGCTATAAGGGAGCATAAAATGAAATGTTGCCATTTTGTATGAAGCTTTACCATCGCTTCTAGTGAAGGACGTACGCTTACTCAGCAGTTCAGGAATTCAGCCACAAAGTAGGAGATGGGTAATCAAAGTTCAGTAGGCGCTGCGTATGATAAAGGACAAGGTTAAAAAATTATTCTCAGTGGTATTTAAGACTGCTATTTGTACCTTGCCTTTCCCTTTCAAAGCTCAGCAGCTTTGCAGCATCTGGAGTAGTGGCAATATAGACTGCCCTACTATGAAATAAATAAATCATAAGGGAATTTTTCACTGCATATGGTTTGCAGAGGAAATTGTCTCAGGCAATGGCCCACAGTTTATTTCAGAAGAATTTGACATGTTGTTAGGTCTAAATGCAGTGAAGTATGGCAAAGATGCTTCATTTCATGAAGCATCAAATGGAGCAGTGGAACACTTTTTTTCAAACCATTAACCAGACAATCTCACTAACAATACTTTATCAGAAAACTGGAGTCTGTTTGGGTTTTGGGTTTTTTTTTCCATTTCTTTTTTGGTACAAACAATCCTCTGTATGCCACAACAAAGGAAACATTTAGTTAGTAGTTTTTAAATAGACTGAGAAATGCTAAGGCTTGTGCTGTTACCTAACCACAATGCTTATGGCCTATAACAAGCAGTGGTAACACCGTATTTACTGAGTTACCAGCCTACCTATGGTTCGAAGCTTTCATGGCTGGAGTCACAAAATACTGGCCTTCTTGTTAAAGCCCAGCCTTTTGTGGGGTCAATGACAAAATTCTCACTTGCACAGAGGAGAAGGGATGGTTTTCTTCCTTTTGTCAACTCATGCAGGTTAGAAAATGCTCAAGAATTTGAAATTCCGGGTAAATCAAAGAGGAAGCTGAGCTGAAAGCAACAAGTATAATGAGCAATATGTCACACAAGTCATTTCTTACAAGGCTCTGAAGCGTTTGTTTTTCTGCTTTTTCATTCTGACCTGAGGAGTTGCATGGCATTTGCTGTTAAAAGCTATCACAAAGACTAAAATGAATGAGGAATAATGATTATTATTTCATATTGAGAACAGTAGGATTTTGGTGTCCTATAGGGGCGAATGGCTCAACTGACAATCAAAATATCAATACTTGACTTACTTCTCTACCACTCATTTACTATGTGGCTATTTCTATCAACAATACAATAAATGTTTTGAGCTTTTCTCTTATTCTTGGTATTATCTAATTAGACTGAATGGCAGCACAGATTGGTTCTTACTGTGTGCCCACATGGTGCAGAGTACCACGGCATCACAAAGAGCCCCTAATAATACAGTAAATAACAAAATAAAGATTAATACTCAAAGCTGTCCATACATGCATGCAAGTTGTGAGGAAATTTTAATCAACCCACTTAGGGCTTTTTAAATTGTATATTTGCTTGGGAAAAAATATTGAGCGAGTCTAGTAGAAACGAGAAACTGGTAAGACTGCTGAAAGTGGGAAAGTAGGCCTCACAATGTGAACTATAATCAATGGCTAATCTTTCAGAGTTTCAATTTAAAATGTGAAGTTTTATTTTATTTTCAGGCCTTACAGACCTTTTTAATCTCCTTCTTTTGTTGTTTTCTTTTTTTGTGATTGGATTTTTCATTGTATTTTGGAATTGCTTATGACTTGCATGACTCAACAGCAAAAGAAAAAGTCTGTTGATCAATGTTAGAACATTGCAGGTGGGAAACTCTCATCTGGTCTAGTTTGTCATAACTACATTGATGGGAACATACCAGAGAATTTATACTGAAACTTACCCTCTGTGTTTCATAGGTAACAGTTTTCTGTGTATGAAGGGGTAGATTTACTGAGGGGGGGTTTCAGAGACCAGCCCCGTCTCCCGTTCTCCCAGGTGTGGCACATCTCTTCCCCATCACACAATAGAGCTGCACAGCTCTGCACAATCTTTTTTCTCCTCTGCCTTCATACCTCTCATTCACATTGTGGCTGCATCTGTCTGATATATTGAAAGCACAGAAAAGCTTTGAATATTACTAGTAGCTTTTTGCCGAAAGATGGTTTTGAAAATCATCTCAGTGCATCTGTATTCTGACTACAGACAACTCCGTCAAAGAACAGTCTCTGAGTTCTTTGGGGAGAACTATCGCCGTCAAGTTCAGTGCTGGTGGTAAGGTCACCAAGGAGATGGTCTTAAATGACAGTGTCATGAACTTGCCAACTGATTCTTGCCAGCTTGCTGGGGTTCTGGCCAAACCCTTCAGCATGATGGACAGGACAAGTACAGATGAAGCCTTCGCCCTGTTGCAGCTAGAGAATGGCTGATGATGAATAGAAATTACTCCCAATACAATGTATTACATTCTATTTCATAAACACAGCTGAGCAGTCTCCGATTTACTTGCAGACCTGCATAACTTTCCTTTAAATAGGTGTTCTTAACATTCATACTGATGAAAGTATATTTTTTGCCCATAGGCTCCTATTCCCCAAATATGGAGATTCTGTGTTTGCTTTGATGCTGCTTGTTTTTTGGTTTGGTTTGTGTTTTGCTGCTTTTTTTTAACACGTGTTACGTCATTATTTGTGACAACTTCATCTTCTGTGCCTTTAGTTCTCTTAGATTGTCTTTTTTCATGGTATGTGATTTTAACATGTATTCCTCTCTGTATTTCTCATATAGAAAAAAATCCAGAATAGAGCCCTGCTGTAGGATAACATTTAAGAATTTGTAAAGAAATGGTCATATTTTTAAAGTACGTCTTGAACTCCATTTAATTGAAGTAATTAATTGCAAAAAAAATTATGGACACTCGTACTCAGAAGATTTATTAATAAAGAACCTAATTTAATACAACACTGAGACTAAAGCTACCCTCTCTCTTAATCTGGGAATGTAATTTTTGTTAATATTAGAGAGTTGTGTGTGCACGAACCAAGGATGCCTGTATCCCTAAGTGCTTAATTGCCATATTCAAAATCATTCTTCTCCTTACAAAGGATTTAATATTAGGATTGCTCAGAATTATGTATGGCTTGGTGTTAGCAAATAATGTTGGATATTACTTGGCTGTTATTTAGAAAAGGAAAGTTACAAGAAGTGGTTGAATAAATAAAAGACAGTCATTATATATGTAGGATCCCTGTTAGCTTCCTTCCTTGCAATATTCTCTAAATTTACACCAAACAGCGTATGCTGTGGAAGAATCAGTTTATCCATGGTTTTTCTATTTTTTCAGGGATTAGAGCTTTAAGGATTTCTTATTATTCACCAATATTGAAAAGTCAGAAGATAATTCAGGTCGGAGAGGACATTGGAAGGTCTCTTGGCTAAGTCCTTGCTCAAACCAGGGTCAGCTACGGGCTCAGACTTGGTTTCCCGGGGCTTCATCCCAACAGATTTGGAAAACTTCCAGGGATTGAGACTGCAACAGTAGACACAGAGATGTCCTTCTGACAGTGATTTCAGTATGATAAATATATGCTCTGACTGTTACAGACTCCTCAGATTAATTGCAGCTTTGGAGGCCCACCCTGAAATAGTCTTGCTTGCGTACTCTGAGTCAGGTCTGTTTGAAAGTGGTTAGAATTTACATCAGTCAGTATCTCCCAGGTGCTACAGGTTATCTGAGCAGTGTGAAATACTGGCTACTTAGCTGGATCCTCTCAGCCAATGGTCAAGGATGTGGCTGTACTGAAGTGGGAGGAATTAAACACCTCTGTTCCTGTTAAAGATCAAGTCAATTAGCACGTGGTTAGGTTTTTAAGTCAAGAAGTACATGCAATTGAGCAAAGCGCCAAGTGATTGAATTGATTGAGTTTGGCACTTAAACTGCCAGGAGGAAGAGATGACTTTCTTGTGTGCCTGATGAGGGCATATTACACTTGACAAGTAAATGTCAGTACCAAAACAATCCTTACACAGAAGATGTTTATAAAATATATTTACATTAATGCTAATAACAGCATTAGGATAGTGATGAATACAAACTCCATCTGTATCTGTAAAACAGCAGCTATATAGATTGGCACTAGTTCAGCTATCTTCATAAATTTCAGTCCTTTCATTAAGGATGCCAGAAGCAGCCTCAGCAGAAATACGTACACTTTTATTTCAGAGCAAGGTGGCCTCACATTGAGGATGCTTTTGTTCCCACTGAAGTTTGAGGAGCAGCAGAAGTTGTTTAAACTTGCTCATTTCTAGAAATGAAATACCTGATTATATTGGAGATACTTTTAGCTCTTATTAGGCTAAGTTCTAAAACTAAATATTTCAGTACTGGGTTCTGCAAATCTTAGTCTGTATATCTTCATCCTCTTACTGTTTAATTTGATAGAGATTTGGGCCAAACATTTGTCTTATTTACAGTAATGAAGTTCACGACTGTTTGTTTTATAGGAAACTAGCAAAACCCAAGTATAGCATCCAGAAAGAAAGTTTAATAGTTAGAAATAATAAAAAATTAAAATGCCTACTATGTGCTGCATTGGAAAGATACAGAGCAATGGTGTAACGTTCTGCCTGGATTATGGATAGCAGACGTTACAGTGCATTATTAGGCTGGTCTTTGAAGCAGTTATGGATTTTTCAAGCTCTGTTTATGTTGCTTTCTCACAATCTAAGGTTTAGCTCTTACATTTTCATAAAGGAAGCTGCAGTACCCTTGCAAGTAAATAAAATTATGAAGTAAGTTTTCTAGAAGGGGAAGAAAGGAGGAATGTAATCACAGGTACCTGAAACCCATATACTCTGTGTGTCTCAGCAGACGTGTTACTGAATAGAATGGCCAGACGTTAGCATTTTTAATGTCTTCTAACAGCATAGGACAAATGTGTCATGAATAATTAGATATTACTAACTACTGAACAGTGCTTAATTCACTTACCTGCCGGTACATTTGCCCTTTCTATCTGACAGCTCGAGTTGAGTAAATGCTATCTCTGGCTCTGAACCACCAGCTGCATAGGGCAGAAAGGTCAGTCTTTCACATCACAGAGTGAAAGCTCTTTATACTGAATAGTAACGCAGCTCCTGAGTCGCTACTATTTGAACGAAATTGCCTGGATGCTCAGTGGTATGAACCGGTACTGCACTTTGCTCTCGGATTAGATGGTGTACTAGCCTCATGGTTTTGATGCAGGTGACACATGAATTAATTTCAATGAAGTAAGAAAAAAGTTTCTCAAGATATACATCTATATCCATAACTATATGTCAAGAAACAACTTCTTACGTATTAAACATTGCAACAGCCATGTCCTCAGCTAATGAAAACTCCTTTTCATTGAAGTAAAAAGTCTCTGCTATTTTCTGCTACCTATGGACTTAGTTGACTGCATTGTTTGGAAGAGTGTACTGAACTTGAAATCTTTAGATATACTAAAACCTACAAACTCCCTTTAAAAAATACTGATGGGAATATAGTGGATGTGTCTGTGTGTGTGTGTTTAAAGATTTTGCTGTATTTGTTTTAAATTTTTAAGGTCAGGTTTACAATATTGTGCCAGCTTAGAATATTCTTCACACATATCTCTAAGGCTACACGAGCCAATAAAATCAAATTTACAGCTGGAATAGAATTGATTACCTTAGCATCCTTTGCCAATATTGTCAACAATTTACATTTTAGGCAGAAAATAAGGTCATAATAAGGGCCAAGACCCTGCTCCAAATGCCATTGAAATTAATGGAAACTTTCACACTGACTGCAGAATACCTAAAGGTCAGGCTCTGCAGTCCAAATTCTCATGCTGGAAAGCTGCCCAGTGCTCAGGGTTGGCCACTGAACAAATAAGCATGGAAAGAAACTCACATCCTGTAACACGCAAGTACTTTAAGGCTTAGAAAGAGGCAGAATTTTTCTGTAAACAGTGGAAAAAAAGGGCAGAGAAAGTTTTTTATTAAAAAAAATAGAGCAATGTCATTTTAAAAAACAGCATCTGATTATTACAGTGATATTAGGATTCACTATGCTTAAGACGAAAACCAATTAATATAACTTTCATTTATTTGCCTTATTTTTCATAAAATAGCATACTTTGTTTTTCTTTTAACATAAACTTTTAACCATACAAGAAAATAAATATATTTGAGTGTACTTGGAGAAAATACATAGACACAAACATTACCAAAATTAGCAAACAGCAGTTGGATAAGAAAAGGACCGATTAAATTTTTCAATGATCCAGTGTTTTTGCTTTGATTGAAGGGAAAACTGGGAAAAAGAAACATTTTAGGGGAAAAAATGAGATTATAGATGATATAGACTGTGGAAAATCTCAATATGTAGCTCAAACTATGCTGAATTCCATGAATGAAAATGGAGGCTGCTGAATAGGGGAAAAGTAAAAGAGAAAGTGAGATGGCAGGGTCTTCTGCACGAAGATCGTGATAGAGGTTTTGTGAAGTCTTGTCACATCTTCTGCATCTGTAAGAAAGCAATCCGTAATAATTCGTAAAGTTAATTTAAAGCACAGTGAAGTTTATGCAGTGTTAGAAAGGTCATTTTTCTTTTATGAAGCTGCCTGTTAAACTTTGCCTTTCTCAGCATGTACTATCTAGTCTCTGTCATTGCTTCTTAGCAAAAATGCTTTGTGTGTATGCTTGAAAGATGCACTTTGATGATAAGATGGGACGGGAGCTTTTGCATCTAAACTGAGGAAACAGGAATTAAAGAAGTAGCTTCTGTGCTGTGCTTTCCGCTGTTGAGATGCGGCGCAGCTCTTTCTCTTCAGGGGAGCAGGTACATAATAAGAGAAAACACAGTGTCTTTGCTGAAATGAGTTGCTGTTTTGTCATGGGAAGACATGACTATAGGGGAAGAATGAGCAATTCTTGATTCACATCAAGAGAAATATTAACCAAACAAATAAGATTACTTGTTTTCTAACTGATGTGAATGCACTTAGCACACATGCATAAATATATTTATGTTATACAGAGCAACTCCGGTAGTGTTGGTCTTGATCTGTAAAAAAGAAGTCCTGAGGTTTTCCTTCCCATCCATTTGGTGATTGACTGTCTTGGGAGTATTTTAAAAATTGCAAAAAAAAAAAGTCTTTTCTTTATTTTTAATTTCTTTAAGTCTGTGGGAGTCATCTAAACGCAGGATTGTGTAGTACATACATTTTTTTTCTGTTTGATCTTAAGTGAGAAATGGGGAGAGACTGTATTTATGAGTGCATGAAGTTCAGAGGCTAACTGTAAAAACTATTTCATATCTTTTTATATAAAAATAATTACAAAATTTTTATCATTCACTGTATGTCACAGGGTACATTCATTCATAAGATGGTCTTAATATTGTCTATTGGGAGTTTTTGTATGCATGTGATGACATTGATGATAAAGCAGTTTACTCGTTTCACTAATCATAAACTGCATGCTGTGACTAAGCATAATTAAAAAGAGTAAACATAAGGAGTTTCTTTCAGCATAACTCGTATGCCTATTGGATTGGTAAA